>NC_136002.1:2865000-3222500 GCF_048128805.1 Centroberyx gerrardi
CGTTTGATTTCATTCAAGAGTTTGCAAATGAACACAGGTTGGCTCTGTTCACGGAATATAAATAACGCGAGGATCTGCACAGGAAATGAAACAGGTTTTAAAAAGTCGACCCAAAGCGAGCCTGTCCTTTTTGTAAGTGATAAAACACTATCAGTGTGCCAGTGTGCTGTAATTGTGCCAGTGCATTTTCAGCAACATTTACAATTCCTCCCTTGGTTGTCACAATATTTCATATGTCAAATATTTTGACGGCATTAGCGGCTGAGCAGCCCTTTTGTCTGCCTATTGGAAATATTTTGACAATAATTGTGTGTGGTGACAACTGAATTTACTGCACTCCACTTCTAAACGGGATCGGGGGGGGTGGGGTGGGGGGGGGGGTGGATGTTGTCTGCGGCTTACATCGGAATCTCAAACGCAAACTCGTTCCCCTTTTGTGTCTGCTCTCCTTTACTACTATCATCGTTTTTTGTTTTTTTAAAGCCACACAAACGAGCGGCGTGACGCGACGACACTCACGTTCTTCCACGCCGCCGTCATCGGCGTTAACGAGGTTTTCGCCGAGCAACTCTCGAATAAGAACGCCACCGAAGAATGAGAATTAGCTGAGTGAGAAGTGATGTTTCTTTTTTTTTTTGAAAATTCTGTTTATTCATTTTCCATATTCACAGTATAACAGAGAAGTGATGTTTCTGTGGTTGAAAGCCCCCTCTTGTCAGGCCTGATGCTTCTAATCTCTACCTGGCTGCTGGAGACGTCCCACTACTGCTGACTTAAAAGGAAGCAAACCAGAAAACACTGCACTGCTGACAACTCACACACACATTTAGTCCAAAACACACACAAACACACCAATAGGGTTCGACTGATATATCAGTTGCCAATATCGGCCTTTTATAAAAAAAAATGGCCAGTCAGTGTCGTCCATCTCTGATATGATGGATATGATGCAGTTTGATTGATTACATATGTATTGTAGAATTGATCACTACACTGGTAGTCTATGGGGAAACCTTAACCTGCATTGATTCTGCATTGATTCTACATACACTGAGACATTTTGATCAAATTCCACACAAGTATAAATGCTTTTATTATTATTATTATGGGTTTCAATGGAGAATTTTAGTGTTCCAAATTCTGTTTCTAAGGCTTTTCCACCCTGACAAGAATAAAATACTGGAGGAAACACTAAATCCTTGTCATTTTTTGCATGAAAATGGTCAAATTTGAAGCTGAAAATATCAGCAATCGGCAACTTCAATCCAAAAATGGATCGGTATCAGCCTTCAAAAACCCATAGGGTTGACGCACACACACCACACACACATGGGCTTAAGAGCCAGTGCTTTGTCACTGCTAGTAGTCAAATCACATCAGCCAACTGTCTGGATTGTTATTATTACAGTGGATGCGGTTTAGCAGATCGCTCGCTCGTTACACGACTCAAGAGTAACGTCGGACTGGAGGGATCCAGCGGTGCGGGCCGGTGCAGGCAGCGCCATGCGTACCTCAGGGAAAGCTAGGAGGTTGTACAGTTATCTCCCGGGGTGTAATTCTCAACTATACAACCTACTACCTCAGCCTGGGAGCAAGCAGTCCTGGACACCAAGGGGTCAGGGTTTATAGTAAAAGGGAGAGTGGGGGGGTTACACGTGAACCATAAAAGGAAGCTGCTCGACTTTCATGTCACCTTACTGCACTTTGTTCTGTGATGATCGGTCACATAATGTATTTTCCCATGTCAAAGGAATTTGAACGTATTGAGAGCTGCCCTAGTAGTGCAACTAAGCAACTGAAGTACACACAGAGGATATACATGGCAAGTGTTTTCATGTCACAGACAGATTTTTTCAGATTTCAGATTTTTACCCCAGGGAGGATTTCTGTACTTTTTGATTTAGTCTAACTGTCTTCTATATCACATTGGGGGAGGTAATAGTGCTGAGAGTGAAACCTAGCATTGCAATAGTCATTCTCTAACTCATTTCTATGTATTAACACCAAAATGTCCCTCCATGACTTTTCCTACAACCACGTTCTGTACAAACGAATTTTAAATTCAAGGAAATAGTAGCTAGAATTATATTTACTCCTGTCACTTGACGGCTTGTTGGCCTTCTCTTAGACCCCTAAAATCCTATGGCCTTTCTAGTAAGTTCTAGTGAAATTAAACTAGCCCTCATGGAACCCTGGAACCCCCTCGCAGACCTCCCCGGGCATCCCCAAACCCCACTTTGAGAACCACTGGACTTTTATCAGCATGTTCACAGGGTGCTCACACTGGATCCAGGGGTTGAATGTGAAGTCTAAACTCCTGATCCCAGGACAACTGGACTGTATCTCTGCTTCATCAGAATCTGCAGCGCTGTGGGGGATACCGGTGTGTGTGTGTGTGTGTGTGTGTGAGAGAGAGACAGATAGTTAATAAGGTCGGTGGGAGTCGCCGAGGTCCTGCTGTGTTTGTTGATGCTGCTCGGGTGGTTTGAGCTGCACAGACGCAGACCTGTAGACACAAGCTTGTGGTGTCAGTTAACACAAGTTCGGATCTACGGGTTCGGGGCTGTGAGCAGACGTCTTCTTCAATTCATCAGCATGAACAGATGCTGTAAACACTCTTTCTCAATCAGTAACCCAGTGGTATGAGGACAAAGTCACTTTATATGCATGTGAGTGTGTGTGTGTGTGTGTGTGTGTGTGTGTGTGTGCAGCAGGCCTGAGAGTCACTATACTGATGGCAGTAAAATCTTGGATTCAATCACTTAAAAGAGAAGTTAGACTGCATCTGTTAGAAGCTTAACACATATATAATGATTCTGCTCATTTTTTTAAATTTTGAAAATTAGCTGCACTTAATAGATATTCAGTAAAAATTTTGAATTCAGTTATTCTACAGTATTTGACAAGTTTAAACTATAATTTCATATGGAAAAAAGTCTATATTGCCAGTGTTACATTCATAATGTTACCCTCTACATTTCAATGAATTACAGCTGATTACCAAAAAAACTCCAGCTAACGCCTGTATTTACGAAACAGAACCTCAAGAGAGGTAATTTTCTATAAACACGACTGACATTATATTCTTGCGTTGGGTTAGGGTTAGGGTCGTCATTTAGACAACACTAGCTTCTTCTCCATTCAAGTATCACACATCTCTGCAAAAAGCACTTTTCCTAAGACTCTGTGAAATCCAGCAAGTACAGTGCAATCCCCTTTGATCCCACACTGCAGTACGTCATTTCTAACTAAGTCCTGACTGAACTTTATATCTCCTTGCAGGTTATTCTGATGCCAACACTTTTATTATCCCGAGTTCCCTCACCAGGAGAGAGTCATTTCGGTGAATGATAGGCGGAAAAATTCAAGTGGCATTTTAAAAGGCATGTGGCTGTGCTCAAATGAGACAGAAGTAATGTAAAATACTCAGTAGAAATTACAGAAAATTGCTCTCGTAAAATACGGTGTGGGAGTTTGCTTTCATAAATATCTGTGGACATTTAACATGACTTTCTGACTCTAGAAATATAAAAAAAAAAGTTAATTGTCTGCAAGCATAACCTGTATTTTCTTGACATAATTATGAAGTGATGCTGCATGACTTATTTGCTTTATGATAACTGTTGAAGCCAGTATTACCTGCATTGTTTGAATTATATTAAAACAAAACCTGGCAATCAATTCACAGATCTGTGTTTTAGAATATGTACATTTAAAAAACTCATAGCATGTCTCTATAATATTAATGATGCTGGGATTTGTTAGCAAATACAACATCCCAAATAAATCCTCAAATAAATTCATCAATAATAATAATAATAATAATAATATAGTGAAATTAAACAGCAGAACAGAAAGACAAAATTGTTAGGTTATACTGAGTTGTCCAACCACCTGAACTTGCCTTGAAAATAATAATTTAATAATAATTTAAATGTTTTACTAATCAAGCTATTTCCATTTGAAAGCATTTCACCAAAGTTAAATCCTCCTCATCACCCACACATGACATCATTTTAAAGTTAGAAAAATAAAATCTGGACATCACAACAAATCTATGCGCTACATCACAAGCCCAAAAAAAAAGTAAAACTTGTCAAACTCCGAGGATAAAAAAAAACCTTAGTGGTCCAATTTCAACTTTCAGAGCCCATCTAAAGTTCCTTTCCCCCTTCTCTTCCCTCTGCTTGAATTTAAATGAGACATCTGACTTTGAAGCTGTTGCCAAGTTGCTTAAAGTATGTCAGTGGGTCTTTGCCAGAGAGCTGAAAGACACCTTGAGATCAGCCGAACAAAGAGGTCAGCGGGGTCCAGAGCGCCCTGCCAACCACCGCCGCCACCACTGGACCTGTGTGCGTGTGCGTGTGTGTGTGTGTGCGTGCGTGCAAGGAACACTCTCCTTTCAGAAAGCACCGACAAAGTTGAGATGCAGCCTGTGTGTGCAACACCAACCAAAGGCCACCACCGGCATTGTTCCGAGCTAAACAGCGCCAGCGGCCAAACCCGGCAACACTACCCACCCTGCCTGCAGAAATCTACCCAGCAACAAGACCTAGAGAGAGAGAGAGAGAGAGAGGGTGAGAGGGTGGGGGGGCAGCAGAGGTGAAGAAGTGAGAGGTGAGGAAGTGGCATGTCGTTAGCACTTCATAATATCTCGCAGTGTAAACAGATAGCCCGGCCAGCCAACAGGTAGCGTTCAGTTTATAGGCCGCCTTTCAGTCCGGCGAATATACAGTAAACATCATAGGAAGGAAAATCTCTGCAAAGTGAGAAGTAGCCATCGTGGCGAATGTTAAAGAGCCAGAAAGCAAAAGACAAAAGTGGAAAAAAACACAAAGAAGCAGCTCGGAGCACATTGGTAATATAATGACTTACCGATTGTCTTTTTATTTTTTTTTTTTTGTTTCCGAATGTTTCTCTTTGCTACTCTGGAGGCCCTACGGTGCTTGGCAGAAGGTATAGGCAGTCATGTCCGCTGCGGCCCACCAAAAAACACAACACAAACATGCAACTACAGTAACGAAACCACCGAAAGGAGCTCAGGGGAGAGAGAGAGAGAGAGAGAGAGAGGGGTGGAGGTGGGGGGGTGGAAGAGTGAGACAAAAGAAAAAGCAAAAGGAAAGAGGGAGAGAAAAGCAAACTGGGGGTAGAAGGAGGGGAAAAAAGTAAACGATAACAGAAAAACCAGAGCAGTTTTTTTGTGTTTTTACAATTTTCGGTTTACCGCGCGCTAATACGAGTATAAATAAGAGAGAGGTAATCTTTCAGCCAGTAAAACCTCTGTATTCTGCGAGCTGCTTCCCTGCATAACGACCAAATGACAAGCAACATCTGTTTGTAAGAGAGCCAAAATCCCAGTCTTTAAAAAAAAAAAAAATTGGCTTGATTTTTCTCTCTTTTTCAGTCTCCAACTGCAAACTCTCCCTCTCTCTGTTTCACTCCCTCACTCGCTCAGCTGAATAAGGCGAAACAGAAAAGAGAGAGTGTGGAAATTCAGCGAAGGGAAAATGCAGCCATGAAGCCGTCCTCCTGTCACCCCTGAACCTCTCCCCTTCCCTTCTTCTCCTCTCCTTCCCTTATTTTTCCACTCCTCCCTGCACACTTCTTCTCCTCCTTGTTCTTCTTGTTCTTCTTCTCCCCAGCGCAAGAGGGACAGTCCAGGTATAGCTACTACTCACTCAGTCCTTCTCTCCCCAAAACGCCCCACTACTCCCGACACACACACACACACACACACACATAAACACTTGGACACACACACACACACACACCACACACACACACACACACTTGTGTCCTCATCTCCCAGAGCGTCCCTCGATCCTCACACAAACACACAGCCAGAAGCAGACTGACTGGCTTGCACGTACACACTCATGGATGCACTAACAAAGTGTATATACAGAAATACATACACACACACACACACACACACACACACACACACACACACATACACACTTCTTGGAAAGCTTCCCTGCACCAAAAACAAATACCAATCTTTAGTTAGCCTCAGCTGCGAATAGAAAAGAAGGAGTCATTTAGGGACTTGGCTATGGTTTACTAAGGCAGAGATACAGACCATTTCTCCATATGCCTGCCTTTCACAGCTCGGGAGCAGCTCCAGATTTTACAGTATCATAATACTGCTAAAACGTTCTGTGTTATTGATATCGTTTGATAACATCCAACTGCAGTAATAGGACCGTGAGAATGGCCGACATCGAGCGAACCGGTTATACTTGTTTATCGGGTCTGTATGTTACGATCAAAAAGTCTCTGAATTAACAGGTGGGGTCGTTGAGTTCTCCTGTTTTTGCTGATTGGTACATGAGTAGTACAGTATTCCGTTATGGGCTAGAAGTGGGTGCCAACTGAATTCATATAGCAGACTGGTGAGTGAGGTGTAATATACAAAAGCATAGCAATTATATTCAATTAAAGCAGATTTTTCTAGATTTTTTTTTAGGAAAAATTCAGCCATCTTAGCCTAAGTCACAAAGTGGGGCTGCAGAGAAGAGTGTCCCATCTCCACTAATTGAGACGCTGTAGATTCATGCTATTTTCCCAAACTAAATTCTGCTGTCGGGTATGGCCATTTCTCTTTCCACAGGAAGTGACAATTCAGAACTTCAGTGCGAAATCCAGTATCAGCAGTGAGCAGCGCTCCGCCCAAAGAAAGTTGGACTCACCAACATTAGATCTTTTGCCTCTCTCATCCCTTTGGCATAAAGCATCATTGGTAAACATGATGGTGCTGTGCAAAGTTCACTCAAAAATGAAAATTTTGTCATCATCTACTTACCCTCGTGATAGGCAAAACACAGGTGAAGTATGTGTGTTTACATGACACACAGTGAGTTAGCTAGCGCAGCTCCATGTCAGCCTTCTCCAAAACAGCTATAGTAGCCGGGAACTGGTTCTTTAGAGTTCCAAAAAGGGCAAAAAATGACCAGAAAATTACTCCAAACAGCTTGTGCAGCATAGTGTTTTGTATCCAATGATTGGCCCGTCAGTCTAAAAGTCCATTATTACCTCATTATCTCCTAGATTTTCCTCACCGACAATGATTTCTTCTGCATTAACATTCACCCTATAATAGCAAGCAGAAGCTGTCCAAAGACAATGCCAAGATGTGACCTTCTCACTGTTTGTTTAACTTTTAGGTGTTATGCATATACAACAACTTTTAGCCAATAAACATACTAAAATATGAATTACATAACTGATGCAAATTTTCTCCTATTTATTCTGCTGTTGAAGCATGAAGTAGCGCTGACCATTTGGTTTCTAAAATAGTCACCAAAGAAGCTACTTTTGTTTCAGGGTCCATTTTGTTATATCTGACTAAAAAGTACTTGAATACACAACGAGTTGTATTTACGACTTTCAAACTCGGAAGTAGGAGCTTACCAGGAGCATATGAAGGCAACAAGACTCTTCCACCAGACTGTAGGGAGAGTCAGAGCTTTGTGAGTGGGGGAAAATCTAGGAGATAATGAGGTAAATCTTGGACTTTTGGACCCACAGTGTTATCGTTTGGATACAAAACACTTGGATTATGCTGCAAGAGCTGTTTGGAGTAATTTTATGGCATTTTTTTTGCCCTTTTTGGAACTCTAAAGAACCAGTTCCAGGCCACTTCAGTTGTTTTGTAGAAGGCTGACATGGAGTTGTGCTAGCTAACTCACTGTGTGTCATGTGGACATACAGTACGTACATACTTCACCGGTGTTTCGACCGACATGAGGGTGAGTAACTGTTACTATTACGTTTCTCTAACTAAAAACAGCATATATGTACAGTATACCAAACGAGTCTAGCAATGTATTGATCTAGGCCATTAGTAAAAATATGCAGCCATCATTTTTTTCTTAGTGATTGAATGCTGTAGGAAGACAAGGCACTGTTTCATATGAATAGAGCGATCTGTCTTTTCAGCCCTGTTCTTGTGAACTCCAGTCAGTCTGGCTGCCACCCTTCACTGGCCCTGGCCTTGACATACTGACATCAGTACGACCTCTACTACCCAGACAACCAGCGCAAAGTTTCCTTCAGGGAATATCCGCTACGGTCAGACCAATCTCCACTGGAAAGAAATGCCGGCAGCCGTGGTCACAGTTCAATGTAGTTAAACTCAAAGAAGATCCGCACAACAATCTTGCTCCATCAGATTTTTTACTGTGTCAAACAACATTTTCTCCGAGTTGGTGTTTTGTCGAGACAGTGCTCGGAACCCCTTTAAATACCTCTTAGGACGTCACATGCTCTCATACTATACTGAAATTTGCCTTTCAGAGATCACGTGATGTTTATCATGGATTATGGGTAGTACCTCAAACACACCTGATGAAGACCAACTCGGTCGAAATGTTGCTGTGCTGTCTGGATTGAACTGTGACCATGGCTGAACTTTATTTCCAGTGGGGATTGGTCTGACTCTAGCACTTCTCTGGAGGCTGACTGTTAACATGCCATTTAAAAGGATTATGGGTATGAAGACCAACTCAATCAAAGTATTATTTGTCACCATAAAAATTTGCAAGTATGTTGTACGGACCTGCTTTAAGTTTTGCAGTTTAATCCTTGTCAAACAGCAGAGTGAATCACTTTAATTTACACAGTTCAATATACAGTAAACTCCGTGCAAATGAGGACTCCAAAAGTATGCTGTGTTAGATTTTTTTTTGCTGAAGTTTACTGGCCTTTTTCGGCACTGGATTGCTTTTATGCAGCATGAGTGGGTTGTCTTTAGTGTCTTCAGGCGCAGAATCTCACCCCTTTCCAAAATTCAGCGTCTGTACCCTCTCCATCTTCTCTTCTCTCTCTCTCTCTCTCTCTCTCTGTCTCTCTCTCTCCCAGTCTGATATTCTGCTCACGCACAACTGCGGCAGCCCTCCACCAATCGCTGGCATTAATCCACACCTCAGACCCCCCAGACACACTGTCTGCTCTCCCACAATGCACCTCAGCTCCAAAACTTTCCCAGACACATTTGGCCTTCTCTCTATCGCTTACCTCTCCCTCCCTCTTCAACCCCTTTCTTTCAATCGCTCTCCCCATGGCTCTTCATCCTCCGATTTCATTTGCTTTGTCTCTTTCTTTCTGAAACCCTAAATTTCCTCTCTCTTCCCCTCTCTTCCCTTATAGCCTGTCTGACAAAAGTATCTCCTAATATCCCCCAGAGACCATCCCATATAAAATGGCAGCACTGCAACCAACTTACATCTTTCTATTAGAGGACATAGGCAGTACACTCATCATTAGTACTTTTTAATATTTATCAGGGGTTCTCAAATGTTTTCATGTCATGGAGCCCCAAATAAACCCAAATTAGGGCCACAGCCCCTCATTTGATCAGATTTTATATGGGGACATATTTGTTGTTGCTGATTAAGTATTTAATCGTCGAACTGTCTACACTGTACATGGAGAGATAATAGTAGTGAGAGTTAAACCTATGATTAGAATAGTCATTGTTATACACTCCCTGATTGGGATAATTTCTAGTGAATTAAATTACAGTGAAATTAAAGGACAATTCCACCCTAAAACACTTTGAGATACTTTAGAGATTTTTCTTATTCCCGTGGATAACTAACTGGCCATATGTAGACAAATGTTACAATAGAGTTTAATAGGAGAAACATTTTTCAGCGATCTAAAACATCAACAGTAAATGTCAGGTTTTGGTGTCAGTCCCTCAAAATCAAAGAGCGAGCACTTCTTTCTAGACATTTAGCACCGATGTTCAACTATCATACAGGGAGACCAATTTCTCCACTGACAGTAGCCTTAATAGACCAGAATGCAATGCATGTGTTTTGAGTAAGGGGCGTGGGTCATTCTGGGAAAGGGTTAGGGTTAGTTTTGTGTTCATTACAAAGTAACTCCTGGAATGCACTGAACATCACACATGGGTGGTATCTGAGGGTTGATTTTACCCTTAAACTACCCCTCAATTTGGCGAAGACTCCCTGGAACCCTACCTAAAGATCCCTGGAGGTCCCCAGAGCAGAGTTTGAGAACCACTGATTTACAACTCATCTTCGAAACATTTGCGTATTTGAACGATGACTAAAAATGCTGCAACTTGTGATAGAGGACCACCAAGATTGGGAATAAGTCATCAGGCTCCGGGCAGAGCAGCACCTGCTGAGGACCATCAGAGAAGCAGACTTATCAATTGTTGTCCTTATCTTGAGGGCAACGCCAAGCTCCTTAACATTCTTGGATTGCACGGTGACTAATTTATTCTGTGACAGTCAAAAACCTTCTGCAAAGACCGCTAATCAGCATCTGCTGGCTTGGACTGGTAGCCTCTGCTCTGACAGTGTTGTCTTCATAAGGGTTTTATGTTTATCTGCGATCACTTGTGGCTCCAGCCTTTCTCTTGCATTGGGAAAGGGGCAAAGCTAAGAGGATTGAATTCCGACCGGGGGCAGACGTGATGAGATGCGTACATATCTAAACTGGAATGAGAGGCTCTTTTGTTGTTGGTGGTAGATGAAGATCCAATCCAAGACTTAACTGATAAAGGAATGAGTTTTTTTTCTCAACAGCAACTCAAGTCAGTGAGCTGATTTTGCGGCGTGATTGCGATGCTACTCTACAGCTTAGCGGCGTTTGACCAATATGGGTTTTTGAAGGCCGATACGGACATTTTTGGATTGACGTTGAAAGATATAGAATTCTGATATCCAATTTCTTTAAATTTGACCATTTTCATGCCAAAAAATGCAATGCAAAACTCCATCCCATACTATTTTAATTTCCAGAATGTCATACCAAATTATTCTGTGCTTTTTTTTTTTTATTCTTGTCAAGGTGGGAAAGCCTCTGAAAACTCTCCACTGAAACCAAGGATATTAACAATAATAAGGAGAAGAAGAAGAAGAAGAAGAGGAAGAAGAAAACATATTCATGCATACTCAATTATACAATAAACATGTAGTTGCATCACATCCATCATATTGAAGGCGGGGGACAACATTGACTGGTATCCTTTGTGTAATCGTAAGCCAATATCGGCCAACGCGTGTATCGGTCTCACCCTGCTGCTTCGGCCTTTTTTTTTTTTTTGTCGCTTTCTGTTCCTTTTAATTTCCTCCCTCGTTCCTCCCTCACCCTCCCTTTTGCCTTCCTCCCCATTTCTCCCCTCCCTCAAACAACCCCCCCCCGTCTGTGTCCGTGTCCTCGTCTGACCAGGCCTGAATCGGCGTCCACCGGTGCCCGCTTGGATCGGGGCACAGCTGGTGCCGCCGCTGCCGAGTGCCGTCACCGCCACCGCCCCGCTGTCTGTCCTCACACAGCCTCTCCTCTCTCTCTCTCTCTCTCTCTCTCTCCTCCACACGCCTCAGGATCCCCCCTCACACCCAAATCTGCACCTTCTGTAGGCTACATATGTATGCTACCTACATCTGTAAATTGAATATTTCCGACCATGTGAATCATTTTTTTACGCCTAGATGCTTTCTGGCCTTCTACACCTTGCAATCATAAGCTGTAAATTCTACATATACAAATTTGTTTTCTCACATTCCCATATTGCCTCTCATTCATATAGACTGCATAGATCTTTATAATTTATAGACTTTCTCAATTATCTCATAAGGCATATATTTCATTTTTTTTAGCATATTTTCATATCGTACATATTGTCATTCATTGTTCTTTATCTCAGTATATTCATCTGCTGTTATTTTGTGCACCCTCATAATGCTGCAGCACCTACTTTTCCTCATTCTTTTCATTCCACTTAATATGTTCTTTCTTTCTTTGCTGTATCCTTTTTTTTTCCCCCCAACAACCCACTTTCCCTAGGGGATCATTTACGTTTCATCTCATCTTAAATACGAACGGGGCAAACGTGAAGGAACTGCTCCATAAATAAACAAACAACGAGATATAATCAATAAACAAAAACGTGTCAGCCATTTTGGACAGGACCATACAAAGGGTGGATGAGAGGAAGGGAGCGTTTGTGCTCATCTTGGTCCAATCAGATGTCACGGGTCGATAAAAACCAGGAAGTGCAGAGAGGATATTTGGAGCTGATTGGACGGGGCTACAGCAATGGCTCACTTTGTGCCAATTCCTGATAAGCTTAGGGAAAAGCAAAGGAGCCAAATTAAAGCCCTCTGTGCACAGAGCAGAGTCAGAAGTTCTGGTAACACTTTACTCGAAGCTTCATAAGTGCATTGTAAGCACATTGTGAGTGGATTCTAATTATTATAATCAGATATAATAAAAATAATATGTAAAAAAATGTGTGTGTGTGTGTGGGGGGGGTGAATACTTAATGGGGTAACAGTTAATGACATGATATTAAATTGAATGCAATTTTCTGTTTGTCTGATGGTTACATTGTTAAAAAAGTTCATCTATGCTTCAAATGGGATTAAAATCTGCTTGTGCTGCAGCACAATACACTTCAACTAAAGTGATACCAAAGTTCCCAAGTCAATTTTGCAATGAAAAGAAGAGCTGCTGCCACACTGAACCTCTCACCAGTTTTTATTTAGCGGTTGGCTGTGGCTGCCAAGTCGCATCAGCAGCTATTGCCTGTGGCAGGCCTTTTACTAGCATGTTTGAAATATGAAAAAGATGCTTGTAAATTACAATGACTAATTTTATTAAGACAAACAAAAGAGCTGTCGGGCTTTGGGAGGATCGGAGGAGAAAAATGACTAGACGGTTATAAATTTTGTAATAGGGGCTGTGAGACACTGATCTCACAGCGCGGTTCAGCGATTGATTCAGGGTTCAAGGTTTCGGTATTAAAAGTTGGATAGTTCTATTTTACATTTACAGAATGTTTTCCATGAAAAACACTATTAAAAATAAAGCTGCCTGCAGCAGTGAATAGTTGTAATGGTGTGACTAAGAAGCAACAGAGCTCCACTTATGGGTCAATTTTTCCATTTTCTAACAACATAAATTCATCACGTCAAAGTGAAATGATGCAACACATGCCAGCCTGGAGTCCCCATCCACACATTTTATTTAAGTGTTTAATTTTTTAAGTGTTTCAGCATCAGCATTAATGCTAATATCATTTTAGGGCTTTAGTTTTGTGACGTTTAGAAACTTTTCCAAAGCACAAATAAGTCCAGTGTAGTGTCCAGTATTTAGCCCTGAATAGAATATGATTTTGAAGTTATACTTTGATGTTATACAGCTGAAATGGCTGTATTTTTGTGGTTGATACCCTTGATGAGTTTTACATCAAGTGATTACTGTGCGTTAAATGAACTTTCTATGTACATTTTTATATTCAATGTCTTTAAATTTTACCTTTTGCAAAATTGAAAGTATTCAGTGTTTCCCCCCAGAATAGTATTCTCGTCAGGGTGGAAAAGCCTCTGAAACAGCATTTAGAGCATCATGGGACACTAAAACTCTCCACTGAAACCCGGACTGATGACATTTTCTGTGTGTGTGTGTTAGCAGCTCCTTCATGCG
This sequence comes from Centroberyx gerrardi, assembly GCF_048128805.1. Lineage (NCBI taxonomy): Eukaryota > Metazoa > Chordata > Actinopteri > Beryciformes > Berycidae > Centroberyx > Centroberyx gerrardi. The sequence goes on from NC_136002.1 coordinate 2,878,465, forward strand.
AGCTGCTCTGCACTGCAGCAGCCTCTTGCAGCTCGAAGATGAAATGAATGCCGAGAATGAAAATAGTAGCTCCACCCTTTTGACCATCAATCACTTAGCCCATTACAGCCTGTATTAGTGCCTGTCAAGTGACTCAGCACACCATTTTTTTCATATATTTTGCGCTTAAGAGTAAGTCTATTCAGGATTTTGATTTTCATTTAAGCAATCACAAAGTTGCTATTATAAAAATGAATGAATTCTGACTGGTCATTTGATTATCACAAAGCAGGAAGAAAAACTAGATGTGACAGATGGAAAATGATGAGTTTGTATTGCTCATGGCCAAAGTCATTCCAATTTAAGAAAATGTGAAATAGGGTATAACACATTTAGTTGACAATGGCATATGGCAGACTGCTAAAAAAAAAAATGTCTATAAAAAGTTGTCCAAGCAACATATCTCACTGTCACAGCAGTCTGAACCAGCTTGCTTGCAGGCAGATTCATACAGACCAGTTTACCATGTACAGCTTAACCAATCAAATGCCACGCAACGATTTCACAGCCGTCCAATCAGACAGAAGGATTTTAAATCACCTTTGGAAGCAGTTGCAGCATGAAGTTGTCCGGGAGGCAGTTACATTAATTCTGGTCCTGAGTGCAGCCTATCACTGTGCATGCTATAAAGTGGGAGCCGCAGTGCCATCCCTCCAGGCCGTAGTCTGGCCCCACATTCCAGCCCCTGACCTGAGATCTGCTACTTTCGGGTGCCGAGCTCTCCCTTCCCTCCGGCAACCTGGCCATCGCTGCAGCCGGCCTCAGCTCTATTCCCCCCCCTGGTTCCCCAAAAAATCTGTTTCCCCACCACAAAAGGATTGGGTGGAAGAGACACGACTAGACACAGGTAGTAGTCTGATATTGAAATAGCGCAGTGGAAAATAAAGGTGTGGAGGTCAAAGGGGATGAACGGATACTTTACCTTCACCTCTGACGACCCGGGTTCAATTCCCAACTCATGACAAGACGTTTTCTACTGAGAGCAAAGTTTTTCTTATTTCACTATGACCAAAACCTTCCCTAACTTGAACCAAATGTTGTCTAACCTTAACCAAAGTCGCCTAAACCTAAACTTAACTATTAGTGAAAATGTTGTGTCCAATTTGTACTATTGTCACCTAATCCTTTTGTGGTGGAGGAATGTAATCTTCACATTATTTGCGTCCACAACATGTAATCTGCTGTTCAGAGTTCGTGCTCATTTCACAAAATTTTACGAGACGTTTTTATGAGACAATTTTATGAGATGTGTAACAACAGCAGAATCACTCTGGCATGGAGCACGGCAGTGGCTGTGCTGTAGGGAAAAATATTATACAATTGTCATATACTGTATATAAGATATATAAGACGTGCGCTCGAGTTGCCTAAAAGTGTGTGAATAGATATAAAACATGCGCATGTAATAAATTAATATACAGAGCCAGTGCAGACAGTTGGTGTTGGAGAGCTTGTTGACCGATACTTTATAAAAATCCCTCCAGTCATATTGATAATTGTAGAGCCCATCAGCTCTCAATATGCCAGTTGTTTTTTACTAATAACACCTTGCATGGCAGCATTGTCAGTAGCTAATTCCTTCATAACTCATCCTGAGTTTTTACCTGAAGAATAATTGAATCAGCATAATTATTCATTATACCTTATCAAAAGCCTATTTCAACTAAATATATCTTTATTCCACAAAATATCAGGCTGATTAAACTAAATAAATCAATGCAATTAAGTAAATTCAACTAATTATGGCAAGTGAGTGAAATCAGTTTGAAACTCACTGGAGGAGCTGAGGCGAGCGCCTGCTTTAAACAAACATGTACACATTTTATTGTACATTGTATATGTTAATTTGTATATGTTCATTTGGTTGCACAGAATTGAAATTGTGAATTGAAATTGTGCCCACGCAATAATGAAGGCATGAGGGGACCTGGTCTATCTCATGCCCACGATATAGGAAATTGTGGCCTCAAAATATATATATATCTATATATATTTTTTGTTCTGCAGCCACTCCCAGTCTTCCAATATTACCTCAAAACTCAACCCTCTTCACATCCCCCTCTTCCATACCTTCCTCCTCTACTTGCACTGATCATATACTGTATGCATTCTTCTATTAAAAAAACAACTTTCTACCTTTTCTCCCAGCTGTAATGTCTTTATGTAGCACCGCTTTATTATAAATAATCACTCTAATTTGTTACACCTATTTTCTGGAGGCTGTGGATTTGACCCTTGCCTTCTTACTTCTGGTTGCTTGTAATGCTGGCGATAGCTATTTAAGCTTATTCTACTGCACATACTATGGAATTGTCATTAACAGCAGCGTCTCAAAGTACTTCAGGGCAGAGGCAATCAGCTAGGTGCACGGCGCTGGTTAAGAATCAGCAATTGAGTGGAAAAGAGCCTGAGGAATGTTAGCTTGAAAGCAGTTGGCTGATTTCAGTAATTCACCAATGCAAAGCAAAGAGATCAGCTAGGATTAGTCAGTGTGGTCCACCTCTGATATGATGATATGATGCAGTTTGATTGTTTACATGTATATGTATTGTACAATTGATCAATTCTACACTGGTTGTCTATGGGAAGACTGAATGGATTCTGATGTGACATTTTGATTGGATTATGCATACATATATCAGAAATATCAAAATATCGGCTACTGGCAGTTTCAATCCAAAAAATACCATAAATTGCATGAGGCAAAGATCAGGAGGGTATTGAGAATATGAAATGCAAATGGAAAAAACAAAATTTACAAATTTGAAAAATCTCAAAATTTCCGTTTTCAATTTTGAATTTGAATATTAAACTAGCAAGCATTTGATGGACAATAGACCAATCCCACAAACTATAGGCTGTGAACAGTAAGCAGACAGTCACAGTCAATGGATGGTCGAAGCCTTTTAACACAAAATGCCTGGAGGTGACATAGCAGTTGGAGTGCACCGATGCTAACATGTCTAATAAAGCCAACATTAGTGATGCACAACTATTAACTAAAAAACTAATGAAGTATTTTTGAAAATCCATGATTAGCAATACAAAAGTTCCGGTACAGGTTCCTTTTTTCTATTTTCAACCAAGGCAACTTGAACGCAGTATGACTACTGATGTAGTCGTCGTAATTTTGACTCCGAACTCGGAAGGGGGAACTGATGAGGAGCACTCTGTCTCAAGACCATTTCATTTTCAGCATCCGCATCGCCTATTTTGTAACTCCCCTTTCTTTTTGATTCTTGGATACTTGATGCATACCATACCCCCGCCCCCCCCCCCCCCCCCCCCCCCCCCTCTCTCTCTCTCTCTCTCTCTCTCTCTGTCGTTTTAATTTACCAGTCCCCCATGAAGGACAGCCTCTGTGAGCTGACAACCTGGCTGGCTGCCATTCGTTACTCTGCCAGTCGATTTCTCTGCCACCACCACCCCACCCACCACACCACTACCCATCATGCATTTGTCAGACACTGTCTGGGCACTGCTGCTGTTGCTGCTGCTGCTGCTGCACCAGAGATGGTGGGATGAATACAAGAAAGAAAATGCGCACATTCGTTCAACCTTACGTTTGAAGATAAGGTTGGATTGTTGCTTTAGTATAACTGATACTAAACGCTGCAGCTCACTCATTGCCTGTTGCTAATATGAGTTCAAACACCTGCTGTGTTTTAACTGATACATCTCAGATATATCATAATATTGAAAAATGCATCTCATATAGAAAAATAATATCAACCTTCTTTCCACAGACAGAAGGTCAGCAGCATGGCACCCAACAGAAAATACCATATCACATTTAAGCTACAAGAGTGGTAAAGTATGCTTTAAAAATTCCAGAGAGGCAGCAGCAGGCAGTTTGGCATTGAACCAAACCGAGTCCGAGAGGGGAAGAAGCTGAAGGAGAAGTTTCTGAACGTCAGAAAGGAGAGACCGGGGTTATTTGAAGGCCAGAAATAAGTAAGCGAGAAGCCGGAGACATGGCTTTCCGAATGGATCCGCTCCATGCATGCTAAAGACTTGCGATCGTCCCACAAAATGATCAAGATGAAGGCCAAGGAGCTCTTATCCACCGTGGAAGATGGCGGCTCTTTATTTTGTGGCTGGGTCTGGTCGTCTGGAGCAATTCCTGCCTATTTCTCTGGCTTCTCGGGGCAATACTTTAGATTCAAGAACATACGGCTTCTCACTGAAAAGCCCGTATCATTCTTTGACTATGTGAACAAGACCGCTGTGTAGTTTGATATGACTGGCTGTGCTACAGGGGATAAGCAAGGCGCAGACCATCTCATGGTAACTGCCAAGGCTGACGGCACCAAGTTGATGCCGTCTATCATCTTCAAGGGGGCTGAAAGATGTGGAGGCATTCAGCAGAGCCATAGTAGCCTCCTCTCAGAACAGCAAGATAGTCCGCACATGCCCTGACTACGTTTACGCGCATGGAGAATTCGTTACATTTTTTTTAGAAAGATTATTCACTTGATTCATACTGCAGCCCTATTTGATTTCCGTCACACTCAGGGTGGGAAAGCCTACCTGGAAGACTGCAAAGCAAATATAAACACAGACACAGACTCAGCTGGTCTTTGGGCAAAAAAAATACAATTTTCCCCCAAATTATCCTGTGATATCATGAAAAGATGAGTAGAGCTGGAGGCCAAATTACCTAAGAAGGTCCAAATGAAAGGCTACAGCACCAGGAAGTGAAGTGAGCATGATGTTGAAGTGAAGACCTACTGATACCAGTTGTTCCCCTATCAATAGTGTTAGCAGTCAGCTACTTCATGTTGTTTATTTATCTCTAAGAACAAACTAGGTATAACTGTTTAAGTTGTAAGATATGACTAGTTTTAACAGTATTGTTTTAACTAGCTAAAGGCCCTGACACACCAAACCGACGTCAAAGAACCAGCGGCGACGAAGGCCGACTGTTGCGTCGCCTCACGTCGCCTGCGTCTGGTCCAAAAAGTTGCACTTGAACACACCGCAAAGACTACACCCGACGGCCAACTAGCACGTACGTTCTGCGCCTGCGTGAGGGGAAATAACTCTCCATACCATATGTCTGATAAGAAGTTGCAAATGGCACTGGCGTTGTCAGCCCTTGGTCTTTTGGTTGTGGAAGAAGAAAGGAAGAGGTGGAGGCGAAAAATAAGGAGAAACCGCACTAAATGGGTGAAATCATGAATAACGTTACTCCAGCGACAGGCTCAAGGGGCTTTCCCGAACCTATGTCGAGAGCTGGAGATAAATGAAACCTCCGATTTTAAAAATTTCGCTCGGCTCTTTCCTGTTCAGTTCCACATGTTGAAGGAATTTATCAGTCCAATCATCCAGAGGCAAAACATGAACTACCAATCAGAGTGATCTCTCTCACCGACGGCTCCGACGCCGATTCAACATGCTCAATCGGCCGAAAAGACGCCGACAGGGTCCGACTAGTGCCGACGGTGCGGGACACACCGCAAAAACTAGGGACACCGACGCTTACCGACGGCCCGACATTGGCCGACGGCCGACCGTCGGCCTGGTGTGTCAGGGCCTTAAAGTCACCGTTTTCTAACAGAGCTAACAGCTAACACAAAGTGTGACTGGATATTAATTCTTGGATATTAGTCTGATACTAAAGATTAATACTGTGTCAGTAAATTACACCTGGTTGGATTGAAGATAAATAAAAACTTAACATTAGCTAGCTAACTGCTAACAGTAGCTATGTTATGGATAGCATATGCGCTAGTGTGAGCAGGTCTTATCTTCAACATCATGGATGTAGCCTTCAATTCAGTTGCTGTAGCCTTTGATTTGGAACTTTTGGGCTAATTTGGCCTGCAGCTCTGCTCATCGCTCACCAATACTGAAGGATACATTTTATGTCTAAAAACCAGTTGAGTCTGCCATTGTTTACATCTGCTTTGCAGTCTTCTACAGTCTTTCCCGCCCGAAGTCGTAAATCAAATATGGCTGCCGTGCAAATAAGGCAAATTTTATGGTGTTTTTGCTTTAGTAAGTAAGTAAGCAGGTCTTGGGTGCATGTAAATGTCAGGTGGTAAATACTACTAGAAAATACTGTTCACCTCAGTTTTCAGATAGTAAATACTACTTGAGAAGAATCAGGACCCTGATTTCTCTGACTTCCTTAATTCTGACATCACCAACAAGGAAGTAGCCTATCTGTAGTCAAGTTTAATTAATGATGAATTAATTTCAGACAAAACCAACAAAGTGAACAATTGAAGTCATTTTGTGATCACAACTCAACACACAACACAACAACCTCCTGGATTTTGGGGTTGTGGTTGACTTTGCGATGTTTGCTTTGCTGTAAAACATGAACTCTAATGTATCACTGTGTGAAAAAGCTGATCAGGAGCAACCCGAGTCTACAGAAAGCTTCAATCATGGCGCCTTGACGGCTTCGAACAAGGTTAAATGCTTGAACACTTCCAAGTCATTACTTTTTACCATCAAGTCGTCGTGACGGTTATTCCCACATGACGTGAACGCAGCATAATATACTCTGGCAAGCGGGGGCGCGGCTGAGTGTTGGTCGGGAGGCCTGAAGAGACGACGAGCGCCACTTGATCCTTATAAACTCTCCTTCATGTATGCACTGTTTGTTAGTAGGGAGAGAAGCCTGGAGAAAGACCAGAGGCTGTTGGAGCTGGAGGGAACAACACAAAGCAGTATTGCTCAAGAAGCCTGTTTATTGCTTTTGCTTGATGGCCTGCGATCCCAAAAGGAAAGGGAATAAAACAACGTTTGCTTAAACGCTCCCCGTTGTCTGTGTTCCTGTGTGTCACATCTTGCAGAAATGTCACATACAGTCTATACGCCGCATTATTCTGGTGACGCTGGAAGATTTCTTGCGCACAACAAATACCTCTGGGGTTGAGGAACTTACCACTGGAGTTGTTAAATCGTGAGTTCACTGTTAATGGTGCACTATTAATGGTAAACACCCTCATAATGAGCACAATCCCTGTCATTGGTCTCCTTCATCTATCCAAATCAGGTCTGCTTTAATCAGACAGAAGTACAGCTCAGTACAGTGGGACATTTGACTTAAGCCTTGCCAGAAAGCCCTCTCTGCAGATCTGAATGGCCACAGGATGTGCTAGGAGGCCGTCATTACAGCGGGAGGGTGGCCTTCACTAAATAAAACAAAGGAGAAGGAGAGAAAAAAATAAATAACACATGGACAGCTACTTATTTAGTAATGAACCTCACATGCCGTGAGGTTATTCGGGAACACATGCAAAGACGGTACACATCTGGATGGCTGAGGCGAAGAGAGGAGAGGAAGAGAAAAAAAAAGGGAAGAAAAAAAGGAAATTAAATGTGTGTTTGCGTAGACAGCCTCGAATTTGTTTGTGCATGTGGCTATAGAAAGTGATATTCATGCCCCAGGGGACTTGAGGCATGAATGCTGTGGTTGTAGGACCCTGAGGCCATTTTGGGTGTTGAAATTATTTTTGTCAGGGATTTAGCAGGTAATGGTGAATGAAAATGCCTATTGTGATTATAGGCACAATATAATATTTTTTAGTCAAAACCCATAAAACCCCGAATTAGCAATTATGATTCCACAAACTCACATGCAGCAACAGTTCTTGAAACCATTGCTTGAGGCACAAAGGGGGTTGATTTGCACCAGATAGAGCAAGAGTGTGAGCAACAACAGCTTGTTAAGAAGGCGACATAATAATCCGTGGCAATTCTATGATGTTGAAATATGTGATTTAATCCTTGTATTAGCCTTGCCACCAGCCCATGCAGCCTCTAATAAACATATGCTAAACAGAATAAAGCCGGCATGTCGTAAATTATGTCCGCTCTTTTTGTCCGACATAGGCTGACAAAGGCTGCTGGCTAATGCGAGTCCTAATCGTATAGTATACCATTTATTTTAGCCACCATAGTGACCATAGCACATGCCCATAGCACAGAGCTGTGCCTTAGCATAGTGTATGTGCATAGGTTGTGTGAGGGCACAGTGTAATTTATGCTACTGGATCCTGAGTGGAGACAGCCAGCCGGAGGAGAACGAAGAAACATGCCAGGAATTTTAGGAGATGGCTCAGCAGCGGCTCCAGATGTGGGGAGAGAGGGAGGCTACGTTACCTAAAGAAGAAGAGGTAAGAGGTATAGGGAGGCAGAAGGGAGGGGTGGGTGTGGGGGAGGGGGGGGGGGGGTAGAGGTGGAGGTGGAGGTAGAAGGATGCTTTCTGTGAAGGGAGAGGAAGAGCCACATGGAGAGGAAGAGAAAATGGAAGGGCGGGGCGAACTGCGAGAGGCAAGAGGAGGGTAGAAGAGGAGGAGAGTGGGAATAGTCAAAGAGGAACAGGCGCTGGAGACATGAAGGGGGAGGAGGCAGGCAAGGAGAAAAGGGGAAGGAGGAGCAAAGCAGGTAGCGGGTAACGCGGAGATGGGGAGCAAAGAGAATGTTGGTTCCTGGAAAACAGGGCTATTGAAGGCTGCTAACGATATTTTTGGTTTGAAGCCCCCGATAGATGATATTTTGTGCCAATATCATTACATTTGACCACATTCATGCCCAAAAGCATTCCAAAAAATTTTCAAGGATTCAGTGTTTGCCCCAGAATTTTATTCTTGGCAGAATGGAAAAGCCTAAAGCATTAGGATGCTGAAAATACTACTACTACTACTACTACTAGTAATAATAATAATGATAATAATGATGATAATAATAATAATAATGATGATAATAATAATAATAATGTATTCATGCATACTAGTATGGAATCTGATCAAAATGTTGCATTAGAATCAATTCAGGTTACTTCCCATAGACAACCAGCGTAGTATTTATTCTACAATAAACATGGAATCAATCAAACTGCATCATATCCATCATATCAGAAGTGGACGACACTAATTGGACCATATCTGATTTTTAATAAAAGACCAACAGATATTGGAAAACCAATTTATCAATCTAACCCTGCTGGAAAACATGGTACAGCAGTACTTGTACTTCAATTGCATTTCATTTGTCACGCAAACTCCTCGGCTTCTCTGGTGCGTATGGCCACATGGGAACAGCGTGATGCACTTTGTATTATAGACAGATGATAACGGGTGAGAGAGGAAGGCAAAGACAGGAAGGAGGAGGGGGAGCTGCGTTGTCTACAACTTCCTCTAGCTCTTAAAGCCCTCAAGAAGAACAATAATTCCTTCCTCTGAATCTGTTCCAGCACTCCAGCGCAGACAATACCGCTGAGAGGTATATATGGCAAGCAGAGATGGAGGAAGATTCCCACCCCCCCCACTCCTCCTCCCCATGCTTTACTGAACACATAAACCACCACCGAACGAGCTGCGTGATAGGGACAGCCATCCACTCGATGCAAAGCACTTGAGGACCACTGGCTGTCAGATGAAGGATGGCAAAGGTTAACACAATGTAGATGTAAAGTATCTGTGAATGAGATGGAGTAGCTGAAGAAGGAGAATCAAAAGGCTTGTAGTAAGTGACTGTTCAAGATGGCAGATACGCAAGGTAATTGAAAGAGTGGCGGTCAGAAATGGAAGTATTAGAAATAAAAAGCGTTAGTCTCTAGTCTCGACATTATGAAGGCTAAAGACACAAGCTCTATAGTTCTGTCCTTGTTGAAAACTGGACAGAGAAAAGGCGGGAAGTTGGCTTTGATCGCTCTAAAATATGTTCTTTGTCAATTGTTGAAGGGAGAATTCTTTTGGTCAGAGGAGCCAGGAGGGAATCAGTAAAATGGCTGAGCATTAAAGCTGCACTAGGCAAGATTTTTTCTTATCAGCCTAAATCATGAGGTGGGGCAGCAACAGAGAAGACCGTCCCATCCCCAGATACCATAGATTCACCCTATTTGCCCAAATAAAATTTTGGTGTTGGGTAAGGTCATTGGCGGGAAATCTTTTCCCCACATAAGAAGTGACGAATGCAAAGTTAAGAAATAAACAGAGAAAGCTGGACCTCTTCACCACCTCCACCCTACTAGACACTAAGAAGAAAACATTTTGTTGACTGACATCACGATACAGGCTTTCTGAGTAATGAAGTACTTCAAACTTTCAAAAATACAAACTGTTATCTCTCGCTGCCACTTGGGGCCGCCAATGTGCGAAATTGCCTAGTGCTGCTTTAAGGTAAATAACAAACAAACGACATCGTATTTCAACAAAGATAAAAAACTGAGCTTCACCGGAGTTTCTTCATTGCAGACTACAGCTGCAATGTTCTCCAAGCTCCAAAGCTCCAAATCAAACTTAGGAATTTCTCAACTAGAAACCTAACCTAGAAACCTAGTGGACCTGCATGCTTGAACCATACCTCCTACACCTACCTTGAGGAAACAATCACCTACGTTTTATTTTAGTCTTTCATTTCATCTGTTTCTTTTCCTCCTTTCTTCCTTCCCGCCTCCATTTCTACAGTCACCATTACTTGCCCCCCTCCAGCCTCCGCTGGGATGGTTTAATGGGACTAATACTGGATCCTTATTCCTCCCCAAGAGGACATGGGCTCCAAGTGCTCCCACCCTCCCTGCTTCTGTTCTTTCTCCCAGGGAATGCCATTGGCATGAGGTAAGAAATATTTGTACAGTACAGTACCTTTTGGCCACACACACACACACACACACACACACACACACACACACACACATACACACACACACACACAGCCCAGGTCACGTGGCACCAGTGTGCTTTGTTTGTATTGTGAACATTCTCTACCTCTTCAGAGCAGAATAAAAGAGAGAAGTCCAGCCCTAGGCATTTCACACCAATGGCGAATGAAGGTCTGATTGGAAAGAAGCGTGGGTGGTTCATTTGAAATAAGAAAGACATTGATTTTCTCATGTTTGTATGAGCCAGTATTCAAAATCAATGAATACTGTACTTCCAAGGTTGAACGCCTTTCCATGTTGGTGGATCATGTGCAAACTGTCAAGGATGATTCCACCGCAAATGTCACATCCACATCCACATGAAAGAGCAACAGAGACAGAGAGAGAACGCAACAGAAAGATTCACAGCCATTCAGTATGGTGAATGTGATTGCCTTACCTTTTGTATGTGTCCTCACAGGCCTCAGCCTTCAACAGCAGCAACTCCTGTCATTACGGCTGTGAACAGAAAACAACTGGAGTTAGAACAGACAAAGGAGAGACTGCACATGAAAAACCACCATATCCCAATGCACTTCAACACATACAAATATCCGGAAACTCAATCGCAACAACATCCAGTCATATGCCAATGAAAATAAAAAGTCTGCAACTTCTTCGTGTATCTATCTAGAAAATGAATTAATTTCCTAGTGACGGGCAGAGAGAAGGGAAGAGAGAGGGATGGAGTGGTACTAGGCAGAGACTGAGTTTCGGATGATGGAGAAAGGCGCAGATGACGATCACGGCCCTTTGGAGTGCAACTCCTCTCAGTCATCTAGATGCACTTGACCTCCAATCACTGTACAGAACTCCAGCTAACCAGTCACTTGTATACGGCACTAGCGGCTTGATCAATAGCTCTTGACAGGTTCAACAGACCTGCAGTGACTCTTTCTTCAAACCTACTTCACTTCCCCTGCCACACATAATGACACCAGTGAAACTCTTCAATGCTTGAAGTACAAAACAGGGTCTGGTCTCTTTTTAGGGCCGCCGTGGCCAGGCAGCAGGCTCCACAGAGTATGTACTGCAATTCACGGTCATTATGGAGGGAATTGGAAAGGCAGATGTGTTGTTGAATGATCAAGAGATTACACCCAAGGTTATTGGGTATTGTGTTACTTTAAGTTGCAGAAAAGACCTTGAAGTGAACATGAAACTAATAAGAATTCCTAAGCTGTAAACACAGTTAGTTGTTTTACAATGGACAAACAAATGTCCAACCATAATATCGTAGCAGGTTTTATCAGGGCAAGACACAGCATGAATCCTGTATATTGAATATCAACATAGGCAACAGCCATTATTTTTAGCCTTGATGAGAAAAGGACCAAGTCCATTAGCTGGCTAAGTATTCTGGGAAACAAATAGTCCTTTTAAGCTGCTATGGAGCCTTTCATCTATTTTATAGCACAAGAGAGCAAAATGAACCTTGCTGACTCTGTATTATTTAAAAAAATAAATTAAAAAAAAAACTTGAGTGGAGGGGAGGTCACCGGCGGCCTGCTTTCCCCGGCCCTCTGTCTCTTTAAAGACAATGACCTGATCAGCAGGGCAGCTTGGCTGGAGATGAGAGAGTAGTTATTTCCATCGCCCTCCTCATTTATTTGTGTATGTGTTTTAAGAGACCTACAGCGGCGCGCTGGATGCCTGGGTGCCATGCTGATAAAGCAAGAACGGGCCCCCGAGCACTTTACCCAGGGCCCCCGGTGGGGTAGGGGTGGGGGGAGGGGTGGCGTGGGGGCTCGGACAGGGGATCAAGGCTCTGCGGGATGGGTGGGGGTGGCGGAGTGGGGGGGAAGGGGGGTGCCGGGGACGCATCTAAGCCAGATGGATACACTCAGATGGATAACATGTCTTTAACGCCGGTGACGGACTGCCCAACTGGCGCCCTGACTGGCTGGCTGGCACCGTGCCCAGCGTTCTTGCACTGGCTGACCGACTGTATAACTGGATGGCTGCTGCTAGACAGACACAGAGGGACAGACAGAGGGTGACAAACAGACTGCAGATAGGAGTAGAGAGGCAATCACGGACGTAAGACGCGCAGAGGCCGAAAACAAAGACAGACTAACTAAATGAGGAGATTGAAGAATGACTGATAGACAGACTGGCTGGGGTGTAATGGAGGGTAAACCCACATAAACCCACCTAAATTCAGTTCACACACTTTTTAGGCTGACATAAATCTTCATGAGGTCAATTCATAGCATACTGAACAAAACAGTAAGTTGCCTAGTATGAACCTGATGTAATATGAAGATAGCGTCTTTTAAAGCTGCACTAGACAAGATTTTTATGTAAAAATACACTAATTTTATCAGCCTACATCACAAAATGAGCAGTTTTCAAACAGTTTTCAAACAGTTTTCAAACAGTTACCTCTCGCTGCCATTTGGAGCCGCTGTCGTGCAAAGTTGCGTAGTGCAGCTTTAAGGAAAAAAAACTGAAAGTATAATTGATTTCTGTTTTTAATGGAGGTTGTTTGCCTTACGATGACCGCCGAATGGGGGTCATAGCTTATCCACCTTTTTATTTACCACTACATCGCTGCAGACGATCTAGTGGTACGACAATTACAGAAAAAGCTACTCTTATGAAATTTTACCCAGTCTTGAATTCAGCCTTGAGCTGCACTTAGTAAGTAAGTAATAATAAAAGAGAAAAATTTCAAGGAAAACGCAGGTTTGAGGGGTTGGAATGTCATGTATCAATGACTCACATATGTGGTAAGTGAAAATGGAAGCGCTAAGGTTTACAGCAGCTTGTCATACATTTCAGCCCTTGTCCAGCAATGAGATGAGAACTTCACGGTCTGCTACTTATCTTAATTAGTACCGACTAGTCTCTGCCTGTACTAACAGAGGTCAAAGCCACCATGATAGTATTTCTAAATTCTGCAGTCTGATGAGGTTGGTGCTAGAATAGATAGAGCGAGTGGGTGAATAGTTTGGATCTGCAAAGAATATGGAATTACAAGGGTTATTAGGGTAAGGGTTAGATGATATATCAGTTTGCCGATACATATGGCCAATATTAGCCTTTCAATGAAAATCGTATATCGGCTAGCCAATGATGCCCACTGCCGATATGATGGAGGTGAAGATATGATTTTCCTTAACAGCTTCAGGGTGTCAGCTGCTAACCCTAAAAGAATTTCATTAGTCTGGTTTTCAATGGAGAGTTTTAGTGTCCCATGATGGTCTAAATGCTGTTTCAGAAACTTTTCCACCCTGCCATGGATAAATTCTGAATGCTTCTAATTTTCGAAGTTTTTGGCATGAAAATGGTTAAATTTAAATGTACAGAGTATCGGCACGAAATAGCGGCTATTGGCAACATCAATCCCAAAATATCTGTATTGATATCGGCCTTCAAAAACCCATATCGGTCAAACTCTAGGAATAAGCCTGACCACCTACAGTTCAGTGCACGTCCTTAATCTTAACAAATTGGAAATTAATTTACACTTCATCTATAGAGAGATTACATACCCTACCAAATTTATTAATCTAGAGGTTGCTTCATTTATGTGTCAGTCTTGTGTCAAAGTTGTGTCTCAAATTGGCCTGACGATACAGTAGACTATCTTTGCTATATGCCATCTTTGGTCGCTGTTAAATGCTGGCTATTTAGAGATAAACATTCATCTTACGTTGGGCCAAAGTCCCAAGGACCCAGGACCTGAACTCAGTGTCAAGCCCATGCACCAAAATTTAAAGAGGACCGGCTCTTAGTTGGCAGTCAGATAGTCTCATGTAATCTGCGTATAATCTGCTTCTAAACATATTTAGATACAGAGGCGCTGGATGTTACCGGCGGATTTATTTGTCTGCGTGACCCCACAGAGATTATTGCAACCAAAGCAATACATTCTTATTCTTTGGTTTTTGGTATCAAGCGGTGGAGGCTTCCCGGATGGGCAGGGCCACACTGGCACCGCAATAATTCACTTTCCACCCAGTGTGTAAACAGCGCTTGTTTAGGAACTCTGAATGGGTTCAAGCTGATGATACCTGTCACAGATACCGGGACGCGGCTTTATTTTAAATGATCTGGTTATGGCCAACAGATCGGCAGGAAACTTTATTTGAAATGGGAAAGAATAAATATACTGTATACAGTTAGCTCTAAAAGGCTGGATTGTTTGTATTTGGAGAATCTTAAGGAAGTCAAGCTGTGTTTGGATTATCGGGACGTTTCAACTGCCGCGGGTTATTTAACAAATAAACAGTGGAGGCGCTGGGTCTTACATACTGTTATGTGTTTGGTTCAACACATTCATTTGAGTGGTCTGGTCAAGTGTTTACCATATATCGTTACAAACCCTCATCTCTGAGAGTCTGCTTACTTGAAAGAAATACAACCCCCGTCTGTGCTATCTGTGTTAATTTGCAGAGCCGCTGCCCTGAAATACAGCAAAACCCAAGCAAGTGGAGTGATACTGTACTAACTAGGGTTAGATCAATATATTGGGCTGATATTGGCCTGTTATTAAAAATCAGATCTGGTCCAGCCAGTGTCATCCACCTCTGATATGATGATTCCAGGTAGTATGCATGAATATGCATGAAGTATGCATGAATATGTTTAGTATTTGTATCAGTATTAGTATTTTGAGATAGTTGTGATTCAGGGCTAGACAAATAAATCTGACTTGACTAGTTATTGTAGTGGGCTATTCGTGAGTATTTGTATCAGCTTGGGTTTCAATGGAGAGTTTTAGTGTCCCATGGTCTAAATGCATGGTCTAAATGCTGTTGAGGCTTTTCTCCCCCTGATAAGAGTAAAATTCTGTGGGAAACGGTGTATACTTGTCATTTTTGGGCCTGAGCATGGTCAAATTTAAGGTATATTGTATATCGGCATAAAATATTAGGTATTGGCCACTTAAATCCCCAAAATATTGGTATTGATATGATGCAGAGATTTCTGAGAGGAATTAAACTACGGTCGAGGATCTAACTTTTACCACATGAAATGAAAAATGACTTTTTTTGAGTTGTTGCTCAGGCTTTTCCACCCTGCCAAGAATGAAATTCTGGGGAAAACACTGAGTACTCAGTATTGGCATTTAAAATCACATATTGGCCGAGCCCAACTAACATACCAACATGCTTTCTTCAATATGGCATAAGCTAACTGCAGAGTGACATTATCGGCCTCGCTAACTAGCTGAGACGTGTGCTGACTGTGATGCCGACTATTTATTGGAAGACTCACACGTGGCCAGGCAGGCTTAATGGAATAAAATGGGCCGGGGCCTATTGTTGTTATTGTTACTGACATTGGGTCATGAGGGCAGCTAGCCGGGCCGGTCGGCTGGTCGGTTGGGACAGTTGAGAGGTAGCCTCAGAGCTGTGGGAGTGGCCCGGCCCAGATGGCCGTCCTATACAGCTCAGGGACTCAATACCTTTCTTCCCCCTCACAGACCAGATGGAGACCATTACACTGGCCAATAGGCCTGAAAGACCTGAGCAAGAGACGGAGAGACAGACAGACAGAGAGAGAGAGAGAGAGAGAGAGAGAGAGAGAGAGAGAGAGAGAGAGACAGAGACAGGGAGAGAGAGAGAGAGGGCTTGGTGGTGGTGGTGGAGGGAGGGAGGGGGGGGTCTCGCCTTTCCAAAATCTCTAATTACCACAATTGTTGAAATCTTTTCAGGCCCGCTTTTTTCTTGCCTTCCTGATACAAAAAGCTCCCTCCCAACATGCACTGCAAACCCTCCTGAGAATTCCTATAAGAGACCAGACTGTTTCACACAAGAGAGAGAGAGAGAGACAGAGAGAAAAGGAGAAACGTAGAGAAGGGAAGGAGAGAGGAGAAAAAAGCACATTAAAGATATGCAAATCCAACTGTCTGGGGTGAGCAGCATTAACCAGCGTTAGTAGGATAGCTGCCTCTATTTTTAGTGTTTGTGTGTGTGTGTGTGTGTGTGTGTGTGTGCTGTCTCTCTCTGCCGAGGTGTGTGATGACTTCCTTAAGCCCAGGCTTTCATGTTCTAGTGAGACAGTCTGGGCGTCGAGATATGTCGGCAGAAATATTCTGCCTAATTGAGACACTTCACAAATGAAGCTGTCAAGCGGAGCTTCAAACAGAATACACAACGGCAGTTAAAAGAGAATTTCTAGGACAGCAGTGTGAAGGAGTGTCTCTTTTTTTAAACAAGTACAGTGCATAAAATGATTACAGGTTGGTTTCAGGACAATCATCAAGAGTCGCCTAGCATGAGTCTGTTTAAAAAAATCTCTTCCACACAGCCCAGTGGATGAGGTCGTCAAAAATAGCAGTGCTATCCATGCCAATCAAAATGAACAAACTAAGACATGGGAAGGGATTCATTTGACTGACTTGTTCCCATGATGACAAGTCCAATGTCAAGCCTATCATGGTCAGACAAAACCACAGACAAACGGTATAGAGGGCTTTCAGGTGATGTAACGCACCCTCTGGTGACCACACTACACATTACTAACAATAGTGAACAGCATGGTTACGTTTCCAAATGTACAACTTGGCTATCTCAACAGTACGGAGGCCGGGAGGTAACAGGGTGGGGGCCATTCTTCAATTGAATGGTAAATTCCAATTCAATTCCTGGAGTTGGAATTGGAACTGGAATTGCACCCAGCTCTAAGGAAAAAGAATTGGAATTGAATTGGAATGACAGAAAACAGAATTCAATTCCATGAAATTCCACTTCTAAGAGAGATTGTCTTGACTTGCTAAACATTATAAATCAAATAATAGACAGTTAAACAAATCAAACACATCCAATCATAATGTATGTATTACGATTACATGTTATGGGTCAAACACCACCTGTGATATTTGACATGATATGAACATTTTATGATATTCAGTAGCCTATTGTTGGGTGAAAGTCTCTGGATATCAACCCAAAGAAGGCACTGGAGCACACGGGCCACTGGTCAGTTGCATGGCAAGCTTAAGCCTTGATAACTCATTTCCTGAGTTTTTTGCCTGAAGTAAAATTTAATCAACAAATCTATCAATTATACCTCATCAAAAGACTCATACATCTAAATATATCTTTATTCAACAGAATATCTGGTTAATTAAACTAAATAAATCAATGCAATCAAGTAAATTCAACTCATGGCAAGTGGGTGAAATTACTTTGAAACTTGCCGCAGGAGCTAAATCGAGGACACGCTTTAAAAAACTTGAAAATGAGGGTACAAATTAACCAAAATGAGGGGACGATATGCATCTTGTGCACTCAAATTAATCAAAACAAGGGCACAAGGTGTATCTCTTTCACATGCAATAGGCCTACTATCTCTTTCCTTTGATATAGTAAATCATGGTCTCAAAATATATGTTATATCCTCCTGTGGCTCCGTATTGAGTGTCTATTACTGATGTTAATGATGCTGTTTTAGACTGTAATTTTGTGCTTAGATAACATCAGCTTGTTAGCTAGCTAGCCATATCTGGTCAGCTAACCATCACTGTCTTGTTATTAACACTTCTGATTTGCACATTAGCTAACGCCTCTAGTGTTAGTAGTGGAGTAGTGGCTAGAAGTGTATGCTAACATCAGTTGCTTTGCTAAATTAGCCTACTGGCTAGTTAGCTAGCTAATAGCCAAAAACCAACAGTTTGTTTAACTGAGCTGACTCTTCTCAAGCTACAACTTGTTGTGCATTGTAGAGACTAAGGCTGAAGACAAGACAGTTTCCTGTTAAAAAGCCTAACTTTGGAGACAAATCTACCTCATCAGACTATTCACTTTTCTTATAATAGCACTCAATTGACATTCACCCACACCACAACAATCTTTTTCAGGTATCTCTCTTTTTCTTGCCTGGTTATTATACATTTATCCATTATATTCAGACAGCTAATTCTCCAGTGGACCTCCAAGTAGATGTGGATGCTAGGAGATCTGCAATACAACCTCTATTGAACACAGTCTCTCACAGTTCATTCATATAAACTTGGCAAAGTAAATAAATGGTGCAAAATGGAATAATAATACAAAAAATAGGCATGTAGTGGCAAAATTAGAGAGCTGGAAAATGGAAAGTTGGAAATTGGACCCATCTATTTTCCCTACGGGTGGGACAAGGTTAAGGAGAGCTGTGCATGAGAGGAGCACCACTTTGGCTGAAGTGGATCTCTAGAATATGAGATTCTCTCCTCAAAACATTTGTCATGAACTACAATTCACAGGTTGGTGAGAGACAATAAAGGTAAGAGAGATGAACAGCATGTGAAAGGTACCACAAGGAAGCTTTGTCAAGGCAAAGGACAAGGGTTTGACCAACATGGGTTTTTGAAGGCCAATACTAATATTTTTGGACTGAAGCCGATATTTTGTGTTGATATTCAACATCTTTATTGACAGCATCTAAATTTGATGATTTTCATGCCAAGAAATGTTATTCTTGGCAGGGCAGAAGCATGCATGGGACATTAAAACTCTCCATTGCAACCTATAATAATTATAGCTATAAAACATACTCATGCGTACTTGGTGGAACCTCATCAAAATATTGTAGAATCAATTCAGGTTAAGGTTTTCCCATAGACAACCAGTGTAGTATTGATCAATTCTACAATAAATATGTAATCAAAGTGCATCATATCCATCATATCAGAAGTGGACGACACTGACTGGACCATATCCCATTCTTAATAAAAGGTCTAACCCTACAAAGTACAGTTAGAGCAGCAGTCTGGTGTACAGAGTACAGAGTAAATAAGGATTTAGAATGGAGTGGTGCACCAGTGGGTACTGTGATATGGAAAAGACAGATAGGAGCAGTCAGTCTTAGCTGCCCTTGGTGGAAGTTCACCAGGATTTTAGAAGCATGGGTCCTGTACGCATTGGAACACCATCTTCCCCGAGCCAATGACAACAGGGAGGTTGACTGTGGTCACTATGGAGGCCCGCGAGGAGCAGCGGGTGATTGAGAATGGTGGCAAATGGGAAACGACTGAGAGGTAAGGGTAGATTGCAAATTGTAAATTGGGTGGCCTGACCCAGACCGATCAATTTTGTTGAATTTGACATGGTAGCAAATAATGTCGTTGTCACTGATAATTAGGTCTCTGACCCTGAGATGACATGAAGGAGGAAATTGCAATGCCGAAGTGGTAAACTTGGAGTACTGGAGAAACCCGACATAAGCCAATAAAAACATGGCTTCGAGGGTGAAGCTTAGGAGTGCTGAGTAGGGCAACCTACCATGAAGGATGGATATGCAGCTCAGTGTTATTGATGGAGTAAATGGCAGCAGAGCTGTCTAATTAAATAAGAACTGATTTCTGTTTCCACTAAACAGATGTGGCTTCCTTCCAGTGGCTGAAAAACAAATCCTGAGCTTCATCTGCATTTCCCTCAGGCACTGGAGCATCCAGTTATTAATATCGAGGTACAGGGATCTGGAGCCCCTTCAAGAGTGTTGGCCAGGGGAAGGGTAGATGCCAGGAAAGAGAGAAAGTTCTGCTGCACAAAGAGGGAGAAGGCCAGGTTGGTATCTCCAATGGACAGAATATGGTGGGTAAACTGAGGGGAGTCATTTTGGAACTTTTCGTCCAAGGCAAGATGCTCCAGCGAGCGATCCTTTGAAGTGCACATATGGAAGGAAGTTGAACAATTGAGAAGAAGATGAGTGAATAATTCAAGAGACAAATGAACTTAGGGTGGAGAGGTATGTGGTACCTGATATACCAAACGGGGAGTGCAAATGTTTGTAGAGTTGGAAATTGGACACATTCCATTTTCCTGCAAGGATGGTACGTAACCCTTTAAACCCACTAAATGCAACGCAATGCATTCCGATCAGCATCGAGAAGAAACTAATCTTTTATGCATATTCATCAATATGCATAAAATTACAAATCTAATAAAAATACCGTAGAGTACAAATATAATACAATAGTACAAATGTAGTACAAATGTAAACAGAAGCTAAGCTGAAACGTAGGTCACAATCATCTGCTTTTTGGAGTATGATTGTCACTTTGAAAAATGTATAGGCCTTTTTAAATTGAGCACCATAGCCTATGTGGATTGCCATTCATTTTATGACTCAAATCAGCAGAAAACAATCAATATCAACTTCATTCAATGCACTATACGAGGATGAATGCACGCGACAACCATCAAAGATTGAATCTCGCAATTTTTGAGCTCTGACGCGCACAACGGACACGACGCAATGGGGCAGCCGTCATTGATTTCAAAGGAAGCGTTCCCTCGATGGCTGATGGCTGTAGTGGAGCTTGGGGTAAACGGATTGGCGAAACAATATGAGAATCTCTCCTCGGAAACTTTTGCCATGAACTTCGGCGCTTTACACTATGTCTGTTTGTCAGTGCAGTCATTGTTTAGACAAGAGGAGCCCAGCCCTGAGAACAGCAGGCTACTGAGGGCCTGCCGCAGAGTGTGATACCGATGGCCACGGATAACATATGGCACTGGGAACTAGATACAACACAAACAAACACAGGACATGGGGATGGGCAGGGAGAGACGATGGGATTACATTGGCCATATACTGTATGAGTGCGTGTTCTTGTATGTGTGTGCACTGTGTGTGCCGTTGTGCATGTGTAGCTTCGTGTTACAATAACCCAAACTTTCAGTACTACTTTGATGCCATGCGAAAGATTTAATTCAATGTTGAATTTTAGAAATGTTGGATACTTTCACCAGATGTATTTTGCAAGCTGAAATTCCATTTCAATGTCATCTCCAGAGCGCGTATATGTGTGGATTGGAATAGTTCAAACAAGATGAGGAAGAAAGGGGGTTTGTAATAAACAGAGCTGCAGTCTGGCTCTTGACGGTGGACTGCAGCAAAATTCACCCGAGTCAAACAGCTGAAAACATGACAACAGTCCACCGCGTCTTGAAGTGAATCCAATCCACCTAAACTGGCTGACTAAACTGAAGCCAGGAGCCAAATATGGAACTATTTCACTTCCAGAGCCGACAAAGATAGACACACAACTGACATCAAAACCCCTGCGCAAAAGTTGCTACAAAGCTGTCCAAGTCAATTGTGTTGACATATTGCTTGATAGTTTTTTCTTGTTTGCAGTGGTTTCGTAGTGGTATTGAATTTCTACATTAAAGATGCACTGGGCTATTTTGCACATTGGTGGCCCCAAATAGCAGTGAGAGGTAAATTTAGCGACTTCAATACCCAGAAATCCTCTAAGGTGAGGTCAGTAAACTGCACACAGCACGCTCATGTTTACCAACCCGGCCGGTCTGGGATGCTTCATACCAAAGGAAACCAAAGACACAAGAGAGAGAGGAACAGATCTAATGTTGGTGAGTCCAGATTTCTCTGGACGAAGCGCTGCTCACTGCTGTTTAGGAGACAGTTTCACTCTGAAGTTTGGCTTTGTCACTTCCTATGTGCAATGACCATGCCTGACATCAGAATTTCATTCGGCAACTAGGGTGAATCTCAATTAAGGGGGATAGGACGTACTTCTATGTATAACCCCACTGATCAGTTGAGAGTATTTTTACATAAAAATGGTGCAGCTATAGATTTAGCCCAAGTCAACATTCTGCTATCGTGACAACACGAGCGCAGTTGTTTCAGGGTGCAGTCAAAAAAAAGGATTAGCATTAGTAGTAGCAGACGTCTATTAGATCATAGCCAGAGGAGAGAGAGGCCAGTAGGGTCTGACAAAAAGCAGGAGGCCTGGAGTCAGGCCGGCCCGGGGCGAACGCTGCGCTCCACAGGGACGCAAACGCACAGAAACCAAGCAGTCTCTCTCGATAAACAATGAGCAGGAAAACACATACATGTAGGCAGCGCACATGAACACGCATACACATGAAAATACATGTAACACTTGCTTGGGAAGAGATTCTGCAGCCACAGGCCTGCTGCACAAAAGGATCCTTTGTTCTGGTACTGCAGCATACACACACACACATACACACACACACACACACACACACACACACACACACACACACACACACACACACACACACACACACACAAAAACATGACTGCTCCATACCAAGCAGAGCAGAAAGGGGTTGAAGGTTTAAGGCTGTATTACCTGTCAAGGGCTGTTAAAATCTATATGTGTGTGTGTGTGTGTGTGTGTGTGTGTGTTATGCAGCTGTTTGCATAAATGACGGCAAACAACACAAATTCCACGGGATATAATATTCCATGCTAGTTCTGGGTCTGTGCTATCTTGCATCTATCTCATACATCTGTGTTGCCTCAATGAGAGCAGCGCTATCGCTATACTGCACATTATCCTGTACATGCATCTAGTGTTTCATGTTAGGGTGTGTGTGTGTGAGAGAGAGAGAGAGAGTTTGTGTGTGTGTGTGTGTGTGTGTGTGTGTGTTGGGTCATCTTACAGCAGATCCTGTCAGGAAGTGAGGATGAATTGTTTGGAGAGAAATGTCTTTCCATGTCAGCATGTCACTCTGGCAGCCCCCCACCCCCTCCTACACCACCACCACCATCTTCTTACATCTCCCACACACACACACACACACACACACTCAATTTCTCTGTTGACATCTCTTTCCAAAAGCCATACACGTAAAAATATACCACAGAAATACATAGAGATGCATATCAAGAGGCATAGGCAAATACAGGCCCGCTTTTCACTTAAAGGAGCTACGTCTAACATTTTTGCATCGATAAATCATGAATGCCTGATTGGCCTGATTTGACACATTAGCATAATTATCGTGAACAAATGAGACCATGACCTTGAAGATTGACAACCTCGACAACCTCTAGACAGTATTTTACATTGTGAGCCACATGGTCGGATTTGGAGGGAAATCTGCTGGATCGCTTTACGGCACAAAACAGGAAGAGGGCGCTGTTCTTCCAGAGCAAACAGAGCTAAAGCTTTCAGAATTTCTGGCAACGGCAGATGGTGGAAGGAGGGAAAAATCACTTACAACATGTTGATCCTCTTCAGTAAAGACAAAGAAAAAACATAAAGCAATGGGATTTATGTGAAATGTAGTTTGTAGTTGTAGTTTGTAGTTGTAATTTAATTGTGTCTGAAATGTAGCTACCAATCTACCTGACCATAGCCTCATTTGTATATGGCAGTTATACCAAGATATCCCAATTAATTTGACAATAATATACTGATGTTTAAAAAGGCTACACACAACACACATGCACACACACTATTCCCTTCCGTTGTGGTTCATACACACTGCACACACACACACACACACACACACACACACACACACACAGACACACACACACCAAACAGGACATTCTGCAGATTTCTGGAGCACGCAGAGACAGAAAAAAGCATGTTTCTAGTTCATGCTGCAGAGAGAAAGCAAAGAAAGAGAGAAGGAGGTAAAAGCAGAGGGAGCATAAACAGAGGGGGGAGGAAATTGAGGACGAGAGAGAGAGAGAGAGAGAGAGAGAGAGAGCGAGAGAGAGAGAGAGAGAGTAGCAGGCTAAGACTAGACCTGAGTTGATGAGATGAAAGGCACATAGAACGACTCAGAGGCCTGCAGCAGCTAACACACAGAAGAATTATAATTCTTATATAATTATATTATAATTTACAACATCCACATGTTCTAACGCTGACGGAGCATCAGGAAAACACAAATTTGGACATCCTAGCACTCTTGTAGACCGATATTGGCCTTTTAATAAATATCGGATATCAGCCAGTCATCTGCATATGATGGAGTTTCCTCTTTCTCTTCGTCACATTTTATTAATTTAATCAAGGAGTTGCTAACCCCAAAATAATTTCATTATCCTGGGTTTCAGTGGAGAGTTTTACTGTCCCATGATGGTCTAAATGCTGTTTCAGAGGCTTTTTCTTTGGCAAGATATTGAATATCAGCACAGACTATGGGCACAAAATATTGGCTTCAATCCAAAAATATCGGTATCATTATTAGCCTTCAAAACATCGGTCCAACACAAATAAAATATATATAAAACACGAGCAAGATCAGTGCTTGAAAAAATCTATACACGCAAATCAAATCAGTCAGGCTTTTATTCCCTGGCTGTTGGTATATCAAAATAGAGCGAATGAGGCTGGGAACAAATGGACACTCACACACCCAAGAAAACACACACACGCACACACACACACACACACACACAGAAAGTCAACTGTGCAGCCATTCTTATTCTATGACTGTCTTGTTTGACACTCAATAGATGCCACTCGCTTGCGTTCATTCTCTCTCTCACACACACACACACACACACACACACACACACCCATCTGCCTCCTCCAGTGTCTGAGACGTGAGGAGGACGGTGAAGGTCAGACAGACACAGACAGGACATTAAAATGAATTGAATGGAACAGTTAAAATTAATTGAATTGTTATCAGTTGACTATCATATTATTGCTGATAACACTGACATTTATTGATTTTTGGGTAACACTTGAAATGGTGCTATAAGGCATCATAACTGCATTATTAGCATTTTGTGAGCGCGTGATAATTATTATAATCAGAGCGTGGTACAATAAACACAATATGCAAAAAATGTATGGGGTTGAATACTTCATGGTGTAACTGTATGGTTAATGACATGATGTTAAACTGAATGGGAGTGGTGATGTTTGTCTGATGATTATATTGTATGAAAAGTTTATTGATGCTTCCAGTGGGCTTCTTATCTGCTTGTAATGCAGCACAGTGGATTTAAAGTGAAGTGTTACAGATTTGTGTTCAATTACTGCTCAGTTGATATCTCAGTTAAAACTGAGATATGTATTGCTTTGGCAACACAGCCAACACAGCATATTTGAATTGAATTGAATTGAATTGAACTGAACTGACTTGACTTGACTTGACTTGAATTGAATTGAATTGACTTGAATTGACTTGACTTGAATTGAATTGAATTGACTTGACTTGAATTGACTTGACGTGAATTGAATTGAACTGAACTGACTTGCATTGAATTGAACTGAACTGAATTGAACTGAATTGAACTGAACTGAACTGAATTGAACTGAATTGACTTGAACTGACTTGAACTGAACTGAACTGAACTGAATTGAACTGACTTGAATTGAACTGAATTGACTTGACTTGAATTGATTTGAACTGAACTGAACTGAATTGAACTGAACTGAACTGACTTGAATTGAACTGAATTGACTTGACTTGAATTGATTTGAACTGAACTGAACTGAATTGAACTGAACTGAACTGACTTGAATTGAACTGAATTGACTTGAATCGACTTGACTTGAACTGAATTGAATTGAATTGAACTGAACTGAATTGACTTGATTTAAACTGACTTGAATTAACTGAATTGAATTGAATTGAACTGAACTGAACTGAACTGAACTGAACTGAACTGGGAGGGACAGCAGTTGAAAATCTGACTGGGATTACCGGTTGATTGTTATAAATCCTCAGGAGAACATGAAGCATGGCTGAGGCCACAACAGCATTTCATCTTAGCACAGACAATACCTTTACTGTATATACATTTATACATATACATAATACATTTACTTAAAAAAAAAAACAAATGGAAAATCTGTTCACTGCATTTGAGCTGCCTTTACTTTACTGTGGCAGTCTTGATAAATCCCCTGCTGGTTGGGAACATTGCCAAAATCTAGTATAGAGGTTGAATTCAGGATGTAGATACAGGTTTTCTATTTGTGTTTCAAGGCTACTTCTATCTAGTACCAGCTTTAAACAAGCTGCATGTGTATTTAATTCTTTAACAAATTTACTTGTTATTCACTGATTATTCCCTCATTCCATTATTTAAGATCTATGATAATATTTCGATCAATGATTAATTCAATCAATCGATCTTTGCACAAATGAGTGCAGTGCCATGGATATACATTGTTCCTAATATTCTACACAGCAAAATTGACCCATGTTCCGGTGAATCCTTTTCATATTTCCACTTTATCTAAAACAATACGATCCATTTCTCAAATCTCGACAAACACTGCATGCCTCCGCTCATCAGCACAGAATTCTCTTCCCTCCACTGTTCTGCATGAAAAGTTTGCTTCTTAACTTCTCATGTTATTAGATTCGACTAGCTCATTTTTCATCTTGACAGCTTCATTAAAGCACCCTGAAAAAGTTCAAAATATTTATGTGCGTGTGTCTGCGCGTGCCAGTGTGTGCGTGTGTGTGTGTGTGTGTGTGCGCTCCCGATCACGACCGCACTCTTGTCTGCTCGTCCCTGTCTGCATTTCAAACGCTCTTTTCTTTTCTCTCCCTCTGTTTCTTTCCGCCGTCGCTCTCCCGCTCTTTCCTACCTCTTCCCCTCTCTCTTTTTCTTTCAATATCTCCCTCCTTTGCCGCCATTGTCCCTCTTTCCTCCATCATCCATCTCACCGTGCTTCATTACCCCTTCATTCTCTCTGTCATTTTCTCTACATTTCGCCCCCCCCCCCCACCCCCCCCCCCCCCCGTCACACTCCATCTCGCTACCCTCTACCTCTGTTCTCTCTCTCTCTCTCTCTCTCTCTCTCTCTTCTCCATCACCAGAGGAAAACCACTCGTCTTGCCGGCTGCCGCTCTGTCTCCAGCCTCTCCAGACCTCTCCCTGCCTCGGCATTGGCTGGCTGGAGCGTCTGCCGTATCGGTATTGGCTGGTTGCAGCAGGTGAGGCTCGGCTGTGCCACTTAATCAATGCCCTGCAGTAGGGGAACCATGTGCCAGACGCACAGTGCAGCAGCAGCAGCGGCAATCAGCATTGGCAGCTCTCCATGAAGCTGGGCATGGGGATGGCATGACCTTCAGAAGGCTGGGAGCAGCAGGAGCAAGACACACACGCACACACACACACACACACACACACACACACACACACACACACAAGCCTCGCATATTTCCCTTGCACATCACGTTCTTTCCCAAAATGTCCTTTGGCCACGCCCCTCTCCACCTTTTCTCCGCAGAGGCGAACGACTTCTCACTTCTCACAAAAGGCGAAGGCATGGCATGACTTTCTGAAGGTCAAGCTGAAGCTCAGATAACACACACACACACACACATGCACATGCACACAGACTGCAACTTCTGCCAGACGCATGAAATGAAACTGTCACACTCCATGCGAAATGAGTCAAATTCAAAACGAATGGAGGACTCCAGAGCATTGTCTTAGAAAAGGCTTCAGGCTATTTTCCACTAAAAAATGTACAGGTTGAGGTGATAATCTGCAGAAGTAGGGGGCAGGTTGTGTTCAGGCTAAACTTCCCACCAAGCATTTGACAGAAAGCGACGTGCAGGAGGCGGCCGAGTTCGACACCAACCCAAATGAGCACGACATTTTCACAGTGCGATACTATGGCATGGTAAAAATTCCTATTAAAACAGCTTTGGAAACTGTTTTGAACTGGTATCAGAAAGATATTTCATGCAGGTAGCAGCCATGGATGTCATCTCAGCTTTCACTTTGGTTTTCAACGGGTCGCATAAAAACACATAAACGCATATACACACACAGCTTTGACACATACTTTCTCTCTCTCTCTTTTCTCCCTCCTGTCTGAAATACCGCTCAATCGTCTTGTCCGCCTCCCCACCCTTCCTCCTCACTTTTCCCCGTTAAGAACCCCCCCCCCCACACACACACACACACACACACACACACACACACCCACCCACCCTGTGCCAGCCCAGCAGGCCCCCCACGTCGCCGGCCTATTAACAGGCCTTCGCTTCGCTGTAATGATGCCTCTCCGTATGTCTGTGCAGCTGCTGCGGCGCTGAATAGGGAGGATAAATCTGGGACCCTCAACATCCGCATCATTGTCTCACCGTCGCTCTCTCTTGTCGAGTGCGCTAGACGGCTACGGATTATGGAATATGGAAATGCGGTATGGCTTTGGCCTTCTATCTGTCTACCGAGGCTAATGTTTTCTTTCACTCTCAGGGATTTAAAAATTTTTGGTATATTGGGACCAATGGGGCCGATATTGTCCTTTGATTAGAACGTGGGTATCAGCCAGTCAGTGTTGTCCACCTCTGATATGATGGATATGATGCAGTTTGACTGATTTATTGTATAACTGATCAATACTACACTGGTTGTCTATGGGAAGCCCTTAACCTGAACTGATTCTAATATAACATTGTGATCAGATTCCATGACTGCACGCTGAGTTTTAGTGTCCCACATGGTCTAAATGCTGTTTCAGAGGCTTTTCCGTCCTGCCAACAATAACATTCTGGGGGGGAAACACTGAATCTTTGTAATATTCTGGCATGAAAATGGCCAAATTTAAAACAACAACTCGCAGGAGATGACCAGTGAAAAAACCCCGTTCCCCAATGAGTACTGACCAGATCCAAGCTTCTTTCTCATGTGTTTTTAAAGATATTGCCACAACATATTACCTATTGGTCAATCCAAAAATGTCTGTGTCAGCCTCCAAAAACCCACATCGGTCAAACCCTAAGAGATAAGCACTGAGCTGTCATAAGCATGTGTGCAAGGGATTTTATCTAATTATACCACCCCAGTATAATCCGATGATTATTTCGAATGGTGAATAAATACATTTTAATTGAATTGAGAATGAGTGGAAAAACAGGTTAACATCTGATTGATATAAAGACTGTATTAGAGGAACGCTGTGCAAACGTGAAATGAGAATGGATTCGCTTTTACATAGAGATGCCTGACAAGATGAATACATAACCAAACAACATGAAACACTTCATGTGTTTTTGTGTATCTATGTGCATGCTTGTGTGTATGTGTGTGTGTGTGTACATTATGTGTTCATGTGCCATGGGACAGGGGACAGCTGCTGCAGGGTCAGTCAGTCAGCTGTTGTATTTATAGGGTGATGACCAGAGAACACTAACAGCTGCATTGCAGAGAGACAGAGACATAAAGAGAGACAGAAAGGACATAGAAACCGTACTTTTACTTTTTCACCTCTCATCTTTTCAGTTCTGCCAACACCTTGCTCAAAATGTCGCTGGTAACCATTGCATGCAATCTATCTCTTCGTGCAGGATTTGAACCAGCATCCTCTGGTATCCTCAGGACGCTGATCCTGAATGGGACTTTTATTGTGAAATAGATTTAACTGCATGCGAAGGAAGAGCAGTGCATACTTCCTTTCACATGGGTGTAGCATGCTAACGGAGGATAAAGTAGCGAGAATGAGTGGGTTAAAAAAGCAAAGTGGTATAAGAGTGTTTTGTAGTGGAGTGCAGACAAACTCTAAGTATAGTATGAAGCTAAACATTAGCTATAAACAGTAAGTACTGCCAAGGCAAGAGTGTAAGTAGGATTCAAGTGCCACTGCCAGACCATCTGCATTGTCCATCTTTCTCCACACTTGGTTTTAGCACTACCCTACACCCACGTCTACAGGAGAAATATAGGCTTCCAGTAAACTAACAATTAACATTCGTCTCCCTAGTTAAAGAGGCATTAGACAATTTAATACTTTTATCAACCTCTATTGGTGACCAGTAGGAATTGGCAGGTCTCTGGTACAACTTCTGGTGGCCTTGACACAAATATTTAAAGGATAAGTTTTGTGATTTTGGATCTATATATAATTTGTCTCGTACATACCTGTACTACTTGGACCCACAGAGAATATTGGCTCCAGAGTCAGCTGTCGGTTGAAACGGCGAGCTCAATGAGTCCACATGGGGTTTGTCAAAATATCTCCAAAAAAGCTGTTTGTAGGCTCGTGGAGTTGAGAGTAAACATGACACAATTCTGCCCTTACGCACACTTTCACTAATCAGGAAATCACAAAACTATTTTTCTCTGCTGTGGGGTGAAAGGTCGTTACTGGCGGAGTGATCTAGTTTTGGATGGCCAGGTCAGATTGTAAACAGTAGAGTTTGGTAGAAGACGATCCACTGAGTGGAAATGATACGGTGCTGCTGCTTTCCGGCCGTGGATAGAAATACGCCGGTTGGTCGCCATATCGCTTTCACAGACTGGCTTTTTTGGAGATATTTTAACAAACCCCATTTGGACTCATTGAGCTCACTGTTCCAACCAACAGCTGACTCCGGAGCCAATATTGTCTGCGGACCCAAATACTACAGGTATGTAACAGACAAATTATATATATTGTAGGTCCAAAAGCACCAAACTTATCCTTTCAGTCACATTTTAACAATGGGGAGGAGTAAGCTATAGCTAATTAGAGCAGACATCAAACAGACACGTCTAGGGAGGAATACAAAATGCAAAACACTATAATAATAAAACTCCTTTGCCTTTGTAGCCGAAATGTGTTGCGAAGCTGTTTGCTCGCTCGTAGCACCATCTTCCACTGAGAATGCAAGTAGGTTGGAGGTGAGGGGGGGGGGCTCCAATGGGTAAATGGATAGGGAGTTTTTGTGTAAAACAGAAATCTCAACACCTGGCCAAGTAATTGTTGAGTTACTGGTATTGATCAATAACCCTATCAACCCCCAAGAGATATACTGTATATACAGTATATATACTGTATATAAAGGTCATTTTGTGCTATGGAGCAGTAAAAAATCCTACTTAATGCATCTGTAACGGACGTTCTTGTTCACGATAGCTATAAGCTCATGCTTTATTGGTGTCTTCATTTATCCAGGTCACAATGTAATAGCTTGGAGCCAAGACAAAATTACATTTACAGAGTTCAACTTATATAGGAGGAGGCCATTTTGTGATTTGATCAGAATTCATTATGCAACTCGACCCCCCCCGCCCACCACCACCACCACCACCCCCTGCTGATGTTTGTCCTCCCCAATCCCAAACTCCTTCCTGCGCCCTTGCGTGTAGCGACCACAGACGGAGAGAGCGCTGTTCGGCATCAGTACTTACAGTTTACAGCCAGGTCATGGGTCTAGGTGTCAGTCTGGATGCAGGACAGTTCCAGCAGCTCCTGAGGAGAGGTAGGGATGAGGCAGGTTAATATCTCCTAATACTATGTTATCTCAGAGATTAAGACTGAGCCAACTGAGAAGAACATGCTGTTGGCTCTACTGAGGTCACCGCTTTGGTACTCAGGATCATAACCTGGCAGAATTTAATGGGCGGTATGACGATGTTGAGAGTGCGAGTGCCCCACATTGTGAAGAACAATCAAGTCGAAACACTGAATGTTACACTACCGTCAACCCCGACCTGCTCTGTGAATTTCATTAACTACATGGCTCATATGTGAGTATAAAACAGGCAGTAAGTGGTGGTTTTATGTCACCATCTTCTTCATCATTTCTGTTCCAATCAATTCCTCCCATTCTTGCCATGCTCTGCTGTTGAAACACTGATGCGTACCGGAGGTCCAATTCTCATTTTACCAATTTTATTTTTGCATTTCTTTAAATGTGCATTGGGCTTATCTGGGCACCGAGGCGGAAAAACTAAAAACAAATGCCTCTCTCTCTCTCTCCCGTTCTCCAGCTATAGGCTAAACCTGGGAGTGCTTTTACCGCGGTAGTCTTTGGTCTCATTTTAAAACCTGCTGGGATGGATTGCAGTAATTACGGCTTTCCTATTGAAGGCAGAGTCAGAGTTGGGCCTCCTCTGCTGCTTCGTCAAAATTAAACTATAGAGAGCGAACCTTCATCGATAAATGGCGCTGCAAGGGGAATTTACTGAAGCACATTCATACAAACACTTGACTTTTGACAACAGACAGAGGTAGAGACGGGAAGCCTGGAGGTTAGAGAAGTGGGCTTGTGAATGGAAGGGTGCTGCTTTGAATTAACAAACACTGTTAATACTGCAACGCTGTTCAAAGTCATAGGAATAGCATGTCAAACTGTTGATTAGAGGTACTAGTTTATGATTTTGTAATTCCACGTACCATGGTCATAGCAGTGATGCTAATTGATTTCTAACAACAGACTGCTCCACTGTGGAGCACGCAGCCTTTCAAATGAGCGCGGTGACTTGTTTACAACGTGTAAGAGAGCCTTAATGAGGATGATTACAACCATGCTGCTGCTAATGACTGCAGCATAAAAAGGACCAAAAGCCTACAAGGAAAAAGACGGCTCGCTCGCTTCGGCGTGCAGTCCCGTCCGACGCAATGTGTCCCATTAAAATGATGATATATCCCATCTCGCTGACTCGGCCTGTTCCGCTTAATTGCAATACAGTCAAAATGCGTGCATTGAAGTACTTAAGGTTGGCATAGGGGCTTAGAGATGAGCGAAAGAGCCAGAGACAAAGAGACGTAAGGAGAGAGAGAGAGAGAGAGAGAGAGGTTCAGCCTGAGTTTGAGCTTAGCTGTGATGTAACTGTGGACGATGGCTGTGCCGCAGTCAATTTAGGAGGCGATATCCTCAGACGACCTCAGCTCCCTCCCTCCCTCTATCTCTTTTTTTTCCTCATCTTTATCTCTCTTTCTTGCTCTCCCCATGCCGGTGCCATTTATCTCCCCGCACCCTATCTTTCTTTCTTTTTCTTTGCAACAAAAATGCTCAATGGCCCTTTTGCACCCCCCACGCCCCCCCCATGCAAACTCTAATATTATCCTTTTCTACCATCACCCTCTCCTCTCTCTCCTTTCATCTTTTTTCCCCCTAACCCGCCTCTCGCCGTCGGCTCGTCCGCGCATCATCGCCTCTGCGTGGCTCTCCTCGCGGCCCCAGCATCCCCTCCGCTCATCTCCAGGAGAACCTACAGCGCACATATAGCAGGGTATCTCCTGCTAAATTCACTTGAATGGGGCTCCAGTGGCATGAAACACATTAGCACATTGCAAATGGTTCCACTCCCCATAGTAAACTGCTCATTAGATTACCTTACTGCTTTTAATAACAGTATATCCCCCCAGACATATTTAGCTCTACTATATATTTATGCCCCTTCCACTCATCTCGCCCTCTCCCTGCACCACTTTCATCATCACTCGCCCTTTCCATTTCCCTCCCTCCCCTCCCTCTCGATTTTCTGTCTCCGTCTCTCCTCCCTCTCTACCTCTGCCAGTCGATTCAGTTACTTTACTGCCGTGGCTGCTTATCAGAAACGATACTGCCGAGGCAGAATAGCAAAATGTACATTTTCGAAAGCCGACGAGCGACAGTTTATACATTCAAATTGAGACGATAAATCATTTGGTTTGTGTATTATACAATAGTACGCAATCAGCGATATGTATAATAGCGTCAAACAGTTGCAAAATTGAAAATATGCAGTGATACAATATAGGATTAAGAGCGTTTGGATATTGTAGCAACCATTCTGTGTGTTTGCTGCACGCGTGTCCGCATTTGTGTGTCTGCGTGTGCTTGAGTGTGTGCATGCCTGTGTGCGTGTGTGTGTGTGTGCCCATCTCTCTCTCTCTCTCTCTCCTCTCTCTCTGACTGATGGAGGGTGGGGTAATCTGCACCGGTTGCCATGACACCAGACAGCCCTTGCTTGGCGAAGGCACGTAGCTTCCTCTCTGCTCTATTTCCCCTGAGCCCTCCGCTCAGGAGCGTGTGTATCTGTGTGTGTGTGTGTGTGTGTGTGTGAATCTGGGAGAGCATGTCATATATGATGCACATGATGCACAAAGCTAAATAGAAATATACAACACGGAGGCAGCATAGCCCCGCTCTATGTCCAACAGAAGGGGGTGGGCAGAGCGGTGAAGGTAATAGCGGTCAGAGTGAAACCTAGGATTACAATAGTCATTCTTATCCATTCTCTAACAGGGGGAATTTCTAGCGAATTGAATTATGGTGAAATTAAACTATTCTTCAATATGCTCGGAACCCCCTGAACCCCCTCAAGGACCCCTGGACTTGGAGAACCGCTGGTTTAGAGTATCCCGCAGCAGACGTCCGCTACATATGTCCACTACAAATCTTATTTTATGAACCAGGTCGTTCCCTCGCTTAGCTATTTTTCTCTTTTATTCTCCCTTCGCCGTTAAGACAAAGTGTTCTGAAACCCCGAATTGTGCGGGCGGCCGAGGGTGTTTATGTTCCAGACAGCACACACGATGTACTGAATCACCTTGGCACTCCGAGCACGTTTAGAAAAAGATAGTGCCGTGTTTCAAGTGCTTTTGAGGGTTTCAAAAGTCTTGCCTGCT
Source organism: Centroberyx gerrardi (assembly GCF_048128805.1). NCBI lineage: Eukaryota > Metazoa > Chordata > Actinopteri > Beryciformes > Berycidae > Centroberyx > Centroberyx gerrardi. The sequence goes on from NC_136002.1 coordinate 2,913,201, forward strand.
AAAACAAAGACGCTATTCTTTCTTAATACGCACCGCAAGGTCTTGGCTTTGTTTATATAGTTTCGGCCTTCAACGGCTATTTAAGCAGCAGATTCATAAGAGTAGGTAGAGTAGTTTCAGGTAATGTCATAATCCTTCAATGAAGCCTTGATCTTTGCATGTTTGAGAAAGAAGAAGACATAAATGAATGCAATTAAATCAGGAGTATCTATGGATGGCTGGAACTTTAATTTAGGGCTGATTATTTTCATTATCTATAAATCTAGCGATCACTTTTTTGATTGATCGATTAATCATTTAGTGATTTAAAATGTCAAATATAATGACAAATGCCCGTCACAACTTGCCAGAGCCCAAAGTGATTCTTCAAATTTCTTACTTGGTCTGACCAGCAGCCAAAAAAAACCCTGAAGTATTCAGTTAATAATGATACAAAACAGAGAAAAGCAGCAAATCTCAGCATTTGTGAAGCTGCAACCAGCAAATGTTTGGTATTTTTACTTCAATAGGACAAATAACTAAAAGGATTTGTTTTCTGACGATCGACTGACCTAAACTTATCGCTTCAGTACTTTATGCATTGCAATATTCAAGCACGTGTGTCTATTTGTCCTTATTTCACTGTTTAATGTAACGGCAGATACGAGTTGTCAGATTTCAATTCCGTTCCCCTCAGCAAACACCTGTTCCCAGTTCAGGTGCGTTCGCTTTCCTTCGTCTCGAAACAATCATGGTGTTCTGAACCCCTCTTCTCACAGCTCTCCGAATCCTAATAAAAGTGTCCATGCCAGCTCTTATCCATCCATCTATCTCCAGACTCCAGCCTAGATGAATAATTTAGCAGGCTATATTTCCAGCCATCTGCTTCCCTCTCTCTCTCTCTCTCTCTCTCCATCATTCTTCCCTTCCTTTCTCAGTGAACTCTCTAGGTTATTGCAATTCTGCTCTCACTCTTTCTTATGCTGGCCTATATGGTCGGCTACATCAGTGCTCCTCAAAGTGAGGTCCTTGAGGGGGTTCCGGGGCGGTCTTCTGGCAAAAACCCCATTAGAAAATGTATAAAAATGACTTTCTATAATCAGAGCTTTCACCTCTCGCCGCCATTATCTCCCCACATACCGCATAGACCATTATACAATCCAATACTAAATCATCGACGACAAAAATGGAGTACCTAGGACTAAATCTTATCCGCTGGGGGGTTCGTGGCCCTAATAAGCGCCTACTTGGGGGTCTGTAACCTGGAAACATTTGAGAACCCATCAGACAATTTGTCACTGCTCCATATTTGCTGCTGCTGTATGTGCGAGTCACAGGACGACAGCAGGACGTCCCGCTGATTCAGCAGTGATCCCTAATGACATTCTGCGGTTTGTCGAAGCCAGTGGAAGCATTAGAAATACATAGAAAATGACTAGCCATGCTCAACATGGCTCCACATCTGCAGCACCGCCTATCAGAGCCCAGCAGAGGTCAGCCAAGTTCCTCTTCCCTGTCAGCATAATGAGCAGCCACATGTTCTCCACCGGCATTGCTTTCATTATCTGTGTTCAACAATTACGCCGGCTGAGTAATTGATGATCCCACCGCGTTCGCAGCGACGAGAATCACGATCTAAGTGAAGATGAATACATAATTACATATAGCAACCGGTTAATTACACAGTGTCTGGGATTTATGTAAGCAAATAAAACCAGTCGGGCAAACAAAAGTGTTCGTCTTCATTTGGCGAAAGAAAAAAGGCAGTGCAGGAAGAGACAAAGAGCGGACAGACTCCGGCGCCGTTCCTCACTGGGAGGAAGATCATGTGAGAGCACGAAGGCAAGCAGGGGATGAGGATGACGAGGGTGACGATGAGGCGGGAGGAAGAGGAAGGGGATGATGGAGGGAAAGTCCAAAAATAGTCGGCACGCCAAAAGTAGGATGCGTGCTCCTTTAATCTTTCATTGGAGAGCAGAAGAAGAATGATTAAAGAATGCAAAAAAAAAAGAACATACCTCCTACTATTGGAGTGCACATCATATTATCTATATTGTTTCATTATCATTGTTTTCACATATACAGTCAAATGCCATAGAGATACAAGGCTATATTCACATGGAAATGCGCGTGTATGCGTGTGGCTGCCCAAGTATCGGTGAGCTATTAGTACCAGTGGTATGTGTTTGTGTGTGTGTGTGTGTGTGTGTGAGTAGATTTGCTTTGCTTTGCATGCTAAAAAGGCCAGCCGCATCCCAAAAGAGGCCCTCACACATATACACACACACACACACACGCGCACAGATGCTGTCTGCTCTGATCTATCTATATTCACACTAGTCTGTGCTTATCTGCTGGCTGGCTGGCTGGCTGACTGGATATAAACCTGGCTGGCTGATTGGCTGGCTGGGGGACATTTACTGCCCTGTGCAGCACTCCAGCATCTATACATACATGCATGCAAACAGTGTCTCATTCCCCAGACACTCGGTGGCAACCTGCACTGACTGGCTGCATATATTTATAATCCTTCTCTTTTCCTGCGGCAATTAAACCCCGTGAACCTCGGCGCGCTGAGAGCGCCGCGCTCGTCAAAGCCACTGCAGCCGAGACGCGCGTCTGCTCCACCGGTCCCGTCGCCTCCACGGTCAAACACAGACCGACCGACCGACCGACCGCCGGATGACTTGTGCTCTCTCTCTCCCTTCCTCTCTCTCTCTTCCTTCAGACACCTCGCAGCGCAGAGACACTGGCTCTCGGTATCCTGTTTCTAGGAACCGCAATCCACCGTGGGCTGTGTGTGTGTGTGTGTGTGTGTGTGTGTTGGGGGTGGGGGGTGGGGGGGGTGGAGCAGAGGGAGGAATAGAGTAGGGGGGGGGGGGGGGGGGGGGGGGGGGGGGGGGGGGCTGTGGTGTGCAGAGGTGGGCTGTGCATGTGCCAGGCATCGCACACACAATGGCGTCTGAGCAAGGTGTGTGTGTGTGTGTGTGTGTGTGGATGAGACAGAAAGAAGACAGTGCCTTTAGTGTTTTCTTGTGAGCAGACACACATATATGCATGCAGACAGCGGTTATTACACTATCTGATTATGCCCTTACTGGCTTCTGAGCGATTTGTATAACTGCATGTCCTCAATATTGGAACGGTTACATGTTATTATAGATAATGGTGATTGTGTAGTCTTCTGCAGCGCATGTTTTTCAAAACCAAATCATTCATCATTTCAATATGGTTTGAATGCATAAGCTGTTTGCTGTTGCTTTCTTCGAAAATGTTGCAATTTGCATCCCGCTTTGGGCAACGCTGTTTCTGATAAAACAGCACATGCCAATAAAGTTACTGAGTTGAGTGAGAGACAGAGAGAGAGAGAGAGAGAGAGACAGACAGAGAGAGAGAGAGAGACAGACAGAGCGAGAGAGAGAGAGAGAAGAGGAAGCAATCCGGCGCTATGCCATAAAACGACTGCGAGGGAAAACGACACGACAAGTGGAAATGGGGAAGAGAGAGAGACAGAGAGAGAGAGAGAGAGAGAGAGAGGGAGGGAGGGTGGGTGGGGTGGCTGAGGAGGTAGTAAGTGGAAGGAGAACGGGGAGAAAGGAGAGAACAAGGGGAAAGGGGAGTAAAAAAAAGGGGAGTAAGGAAGGTGTGTGTGTGTGTGTGTGGGGAGGGGGGGCGAGGGGCAAGGACAGGAGAGAAAGGGGGGGTGAAAAAAGAAAGGAGGAGGAGGAGGAGGGAGGAGGAGAAGAAGAAGAAGAAGAAAAAGAAGAAGAAGAAGAAACGAGGCAGGAGGAGAGGCAAGGCGAGGGGTAGAAGAGGGGGAGGAGAGGGGGGGTGGTCTCTGGAAGGGGAGGTGGGGAGGAGGAAGGGGATGGTGGGGGGGGGGGGGGGGGCTGCTGCTGCCGCTGATGCCGGAGCACAGCGCGGCCAGGCTGAACCGAGTGAACTGCAGTGGAGGTCAGGGAGTCCAACATTCCTCTGGAACACTGTGTTTACACTGCGTAGCAGAGAAGAGAGAGAGGGGGAGAGGGGGGGGTGGTGGTGGTGGGGGGGAGGGGGAGGGGGAGGGGGGGCTCCAGGGGGGTGCAAGGGGGCTAACGCGCAGGGAAGGAAATCATCTCCCAGACACTCCTTTCGGGGAGAGAGGGAGAGAGTGAGTGTGTGTGTGTCCGTAATGTGTGTGTGTGTGTGTGTGTGTGTGCGCGCGCCCGTATCCTGTAGCAGTATAGCTGCGCTTCTAAAGCACCGGAGTAACCTGAATCTACCCCCACCCCCCACCCCCCGCTATTTAAAATCAACCTTAAAACTTTTAGAAAGAGTGAGGGAAGGGCCGTGCCGTGCTGCGCGTTCCGTCATCGGAATCTATAAGGATGAAAGCTTACAATTTTTGGATGTGTTGTGTAGAGCGGGTTCCAATTTTGTATTTTTTTCCCCCGCGTTAATAATTTATGTCGTTTAAAAAACTTTGGAAGGAGAGGAGCGGGGAGGGTTGATGAATCTGATAAGCTGTAACATTCATTTCTCTGTGTATTTAAGGGCCTGATGCTTTGTAAAAACAAATGGGAAAGGACTTCCACAACTGAAAACATGTCAAAGTTGATTTCTTTTCTCCCGAGCACAACTTGAGAATTAATGCCAGATTTCAATGCAGTTGAATGTGTTAGAAATATTTCCAAATAAAGAAACAAATCATAGTTTGATATGGAATATATTGGAATATGTTAGGGTTATAAAAATATTTTAAAATATGTATATTTTATAATGAAAAAACACTCTAGCTTCATTTTAAAGATATCAGAAAGTCAGTGCTTTTTCTGATTCATTAGCAAAAAAAAAAGCTGAAAACTTTTTTGTTTCAACCATTTGGAATTCTCAGCAATTATTCTTAATTACTAAGATTTAATAATTACATTTTATATTACACATGCTCTATAAAATAAATAGAAACATATAAATGCCATCATGAAGAAATCCACTTCTTCACTTTTTGAAAATGTGAACTTCTTGTAGAGCTACTCTGTGTAGGCACGCATTCATCATCAAATCACATAAAACAATAAATTGACCTGAAAATTACAGCATTTTGATGCTCAAATCAAAATTACATTATAGGGTATAAATGTTTAAAAAATGTACTCATGTTAACTGAGAAACTGGAGTGAATATTCTGCAGAAAATCAAAAGCACTGATACTTTTACTGATACATTTTAAAGGATATACAGGGTCAAAGATATAGATGTCTTCAAATTCAGCATCAGCAACATGAATCAAAGTTTGTGTCTCATCACGGCCGGTTAAGGCGATCGGTCACAGCAGAGACTGTGGACCTTGCAATCAGCCTCTAATATGCTGCAGCACCGACTTTCATCCACTCCATAAAGACGTTTCCTTTCCCCATCTGCTGGCCAAACAGAGAAGCTACAGTCCATCCTGCCCACTGCTGAGAACCACCACTTTGAAACGGCCTTTTAAATCCAGTGCAACTCGGTTAATCACGTCTAAAGTAATTAGCCCGCATATTAAATGCAAATGCACAATTTGGTAAGCGTGATAAGAGGCTGCTTTCTTTGTGATGTTCTAAAATCGCTAATTAATTGGTGGAAACGGGGTGCAATTTTTTCATCTGTATCTATTAATAACTTCAGTACTGAGAATAGAGCGTGTTGTGTTGGAGTCTAAACAGTCAAAGCAGCTCTCCCGACCCTGACAGAGGCATGAGGTCTGGAAAAATCCCTTGATAATTGTTCAAAATGTCTTCCTCTGTGGAAACAGCTGTCAGTTTGAAGCCATAGAAACCGGATTTTCAACTGCGAGGCATCCATACGAGACGAAGAAATTGCATGAAGGCTTTCCGATAATGGCTTTTTTTTTTTTTTTTAAATGTGCAGTATGTCCATCTCTGCTTCATTCATACGCCACAATATGCTGGGGCAGTTCTTTTTCCAGACTACTTTGATACAAATATTACCATTTGAATCCGATTTGCTGCTCACCATTCGCACTCAGTAAATATTTAGTGTTTGCTGTGCCATTGAGGAAATTATCGCCGTTGGCATCAGTCAAGAATGGCATTTCAGTGAATCAAAGCAGAAAAGGAGACAATTGGCTGTCTGGGCTCCAGACTGAATAATCAATTTATCCCCAGACTGCTGCATAGCAACACTCGTCGCAAAGAGGCAAAATATGCAGAGCGAGACGAGTTCGACGCCAAACTGAAGGAGTTTAGGAGGGTGAGACTCTTCAACTAGCTGTCGGAATTGAATTGAAAGATGACATGTGAAATCTATAGACTCCCCATGTTGATATTCCTACAGCTATTACAGCTATAACACTCTGAGAAAGGAATAACAGGCATTTCATTGATGCTAAATAACCTCAGCGTATGGTAACACATTGAAGAGAATTCAGCTTATCAATATTCAACTAATGATTCAAACAGAGAGCAGGTGAGCCACACTTTGAAGTGTCTTGTCAACAGTCAAGGGGTTGAACTTTTGTCCCGGAGAGCCTGACTGTCACTTGACAACAGACTGACAGACATTTGACCCATCATTTCCCAGAACTTGCACATCCAGAAGCTGTTGCACAAACGCACAGTCACACCAAGAGGAGGAAGTATTTTGATAGGGTTTTTTTTTTATATCTGAAATTGCACAGGACCTGTGGCTATACTGCGGGTTCACTTTTTCTGGAGCATCCAATTCAGACTTGAGCCACTTCACTGGCTCATCTCAGTCTGAAGAGCCGCTATTTTAACGGCACAATATCACCACAGTGTCATTCAAAAACTAACAAACACATTGTAAACTGGATCACTGGATCTATTTCACAAAAATCTGTATCGGCAGGCAGTGATGGAAAGAGTAGCCTACTAGAATGTCTTGCTCAAGTAGACGTACTGTTACTTTGGTGATATTTTACTTAAAGGAGAAGTAAAAGTACTGGTGTAAAGGTCCAGTTTCCGATGCTGATGGACAGCCGACCAAAGCTGTACACTGGATGTGATTTAAAATGCAGTGAAGTACAATACTTCAGTAAAAACGTACTTAAGTAAAAGTAAAATTACTGACTTTGAAAAATACTCAAAAAAGTACAAGAACACAAAAAATACTCAATTAGGAGAAAATGTAATTAGTTACTTCCGCCCTTGTTGGCAGGGAGATGGAAAGGTTTTTGACACACAGGTAGACAGGAGAGCAAGGTATTTTAAAGGTTTTGTAAAAACAACAACCAAAACCCACTTTCCTTCAACCCAATGCACCCTTAAAGCAATATTCCACTTAGTTTTAACATGGGAGTTACTACTCACCAAGATCGGATGCAGCCGGGACGAGTTTGTAGCATTATTAGCGTTTGAATGAGGCCATGAAAATAGCCTGAAAACTTACATTTAACACATTTGTGAACCGATTCAACAACAGATCCTGCTTTTAAGACAACAAAGCAGTCATTGGTCTGTTGTCATTTAGCATTTTTATTCTTGGTTTACACTAAAATTAGTATTTAAAAATAAAAGTAGATCCGGTCTCCCAAACAGGAACTATCTCTTCTAAATGGTATCCCTCCGCTGTGTTCTCTTCTATCAATAAAAATGCTATTTGGTGAAATTATGTTCTAAAATGTTGGACCCACAATTAATTGAAAATCACAGTAGTGGGATCTGTTGAATGAATGTGTTAAATGTCAGTTTTTTGTTTATTTTCGTGGTCTCGTTCAAATGAATGGGAACAACGCTACAAACTCGTCCAGCTGCATCCGATCTTGGTAAGTAGTTTATATTCTGGTTTTCATGGCGGTGAAATGGCGAATAACCCCCATGTTAAAACTAAGTGGAATATTGCTTTAAGCCCACCAAATAAACCCCAACCTACTGACCTCTTCCTTATGGGATACATAGTGAGAGCGTAGCACATGTGGTAGAGATGGAAATGTTTAGGACAGGTTTAGGAGAGGTAGGGGAGGGGGGGGGGGGGGGTATAGCGAGGTATAGCGAGATGGAACTGCCTCCCCCAAGTCTGTCTGTCCCCTCCCTGGAGGTATCAACCACCAGCACCAGGCAGGACTGGACCACCAAAGCCCGACAGAAGCGACCATGCTGCAAAATGGCAAGGAGATTTTTTTAAGCCGGACATCTGCCGAATCTCCTCCATCCCTCGCTCCGGAGCGAGAGAGAGAGAGAGACCCGGGAAAAGAAGAGGGGGACAGAGAGAGAGAAAGAGAGAGAGAGAGAGAGAGAGAGAGAGAGAAAGAGAGATAAGAGGTGGGCGAGGTGGTGGTCCAGAAACAACAATGGATAGCCATGGCTTTGACAATGCCTTTCCACCCGCGACCCCCCACCCCACCCACACACACACACACACACACACACACACACACACACACACACACACTCTCCCCCTCCAAAGCACCAAGACCTTTGCTCTTTCTCCATGACAGGCAGCATTCACCCCCACCAGACTCTGGCCGGACCCAGACAAAGGCAAGAGCGCAGAGGGGACGAACAGAATGACAGAGGGGACGGCGAAGGGGGTGAAAAAAAAAAGGGAAGGATAGATGAATGGAAGGGGGTAAGATCGGCAAACTGCGCTCACCTTTTGTCCGACACTCTCTCTGTCTCTCTCTCTCTCTCTCTCTCTCTCTTTGTGTGTGTGTGTGTCATTCATTTTCCGAATTTTTTTGCATGGTAATCCAGCAACAAAGTTTTTTCTTTCTTTCTTTTAAAGTGAGGGTCGCGACCGCCCACGGCGCCGTGATTATTAATTTTGTATTTTCATTATTCAGTCGACTTTTTCGGCATAACAGGAAGTGAGTCGCCCCCTCGCCCCCTCCTTCTGAATGCTGTTTGCTGTGTTCAGTCCAGTCCAGTCTTGGTGGGCAATGACAGAGGAGAGGAGAGGAGAGGAGAGGAGGAGAGAGGAGGAAAAGAGAGGAGAGGAGAGTCAGCTGTTGGTGTTTAGTTGTTGTTTCAGTCCTCTCCTTTCTGCTTTTACCACTCCGTTGCGCATAAGGAGTTTCTTATCACCCCTCCCTCCCTCCCTCCCTCTGTCCCAACCCACCTTCTCTGCCTGCCTTTCCTTCCACTCATAAGCATGTAAGTATAAGTTGAGTGTGTGCGAGTGTATACTGTATGTTTGAGGTCAAATGTGGGTGTGTTTTTGCATGCGCAAATGAGTGTATATACTTGTTCCTGGGTGAAAACACAGTAGGTATTAAATGTGTAAATGTAGAGGATACCAAGCATTTGATGGACAGCGTGGTGCAGCAGATGGCAAAAGTTCAATGTAAACCCAAACTACAAAAAGTTTCACAACATGATATGTCACAAAAGGATGCAGGTAGCATATACAGACGTCGTCTCAACTTTCATTTTGGTGCTTTATTTACACTGACTTTCAACATTGGTAGAAATCGGGATTGTAGATGCAGCACGAAGTGGCCGAGTTGTGACGTAATCGCTTTTTCCAAAATGGCCGAAAAGAGCACAGAATCGTACGTGGATGGTATGAAATTTCATACAATAAAGCCAAAAATAAACCACAAGAACAAATTTAAAAGACATGGATATTCCTTGATACTATAGTGCTATGGCATTCAATTTCCTGTGGTATTTACATTCATAATCCCCTGAAATAGCCGAAGATTGCTTGCTAGCTATCTGACGCTAGCTCAATTGCTTACGTTAGCCTAGAAGGCTGGCAATGTGTGCACACAGTTGAGGAAATGTTCTACAATTTTCCGACCATAAAGCATGTGAACGCGAACTACTCGGATGGCGTATTCCCAACTCGGAGAAAAGTACAACCCGACACTATTCGACATCAAAATGTTTGCTAGCTAGAACAGAGTTTGACAATCCTTACTGGGAGCTGAGGTGAGAAGACGATGTTTACACCTGTTCATTAACATTCCCAAACCAATCAATCAGCAATGCCTTAGAACATGGGAAACAGGAGGACCAAGGCATGAGGTACACAATACCCCCCCACCACCACATACATACATACACACACACACACACACACACACACACTGCAACTGCAATGTCACCTCCTCCAGTCTACCACCAGCGGAAGAGACCCTTTCCCTTCCCTTCCCTTCCTTTGAGACAGTTCCAGCTCCCGGCTCTCCTAGCAGGGCCATAACTCATAACTTGCTATAGCTGCCACAGTATACCGCACCTTCTGCCGGGGCACATATAGAGCAGTGCAGTCAGTGTTTTTAACGGCTCAGCAGAGAGAGGAAGCCGAGAGGAAGTGTGTGTGAAGCAGGCAGGCGGAGAAGAGAGGAAGTTTTTCAGTGAAGCCCGTAAAATAAATAGAGGTGGCAGTCGAGGAGAAAATGGAGTAGCATTAACACAATGAACCCTGTGAACTTCCATCTTTAAACTCTCTGAACTCTGTGAAGTGGGACCTAAGCTCTGTTTGGAATATGATCCTTTGTGTGAAACAACTACTGCTATAACAGAAAATAATTATATTATACTACTGGATTATTATAACAGAGCAAATCATGTCGATAGTGAAATTAAATGTCATTTTACAAATGTTACGTTTGTGTCCTGTGTGTCTGTTTCCTGAGACCATCATAACTTATACATGGAATTTGCTAAATATATTTCACAGTGGGGTCCACTGTGTGGCCTTCAGACCGAAGAGGAGAAGATATGCAGAGGAAAGAGAGAGAAAGAATCAGACATAGACTGAGGCAGAGAGGTACATGGGGCGAGTGATGGAGGAGTGCAGGGAGAAAAGTGAGTTGTCTGAAAGAGGGAGAGAGAGAGAGAGAGAGAGAGAGAGAGAGAATGACTTGTCTGGTGCCCAGAGGAACTGAACAGCTCAATACTTCTAAAGCCTTCACTTGTACTGTATGTATTATTTATTCCTCCCTCTGCTGCTGTCTGCCATGCTGACTGACTGGCTGGCTGGCTGGATGACAAACTGACTGGCAAGCTGACTGACTGACTGACTGGGTGACGGACTGGCTAGCTGGCCAACTATCTGACTGGCTGGCTGACTGGCTGAGGAACTTGCTGGCTAGCTAACTGACTGGCTAGCAAGCTGACTGACTGACCAGCTAACTTATTGTCTAGCTGACTAACTGGCTAGCTTGCTCACTGACTGACTGACTGGCTAACTCGCTGTCTAGCTGACCTGCTAGCTGACAGCTAGCTGACTGGCTGGCTGGCTGGCTGACTGACTAGTTTACTGGCTAACTGAGTGACTGGCTAGCTGGCTGACTGTGTGACTGAGTGACAGACTGACAGACTGGATAACTGACTGGCTGACTGACTGACCATCTGCCAGGGGGAAATTGAGACGTATGTGTGATGCATGTGTGATGGTAACAAGTCAGTGTAAGAACATCTGTCTGACTCACACTGATTTACACTAAAAGAAAAGGTGTCTGTTTGGTTCAGATGCTTTCCATCAATCACGAAGACACTGGAGGTTAAAATTTGTTTTTGTTGAGTCTTGTTTCAATGTCAAAGTTTCAGGATGGTATATTTTCAGTATATTTCTGTTGCTTTTGCCAGTGTTTCCCTCTCATCCTTACTGTAAACTCTTGACAAAAAAGGTTTCTGTATAGCACCAGAAAATGGTTCTCCATAGCAAACCATGGCCCTATAAATAACCATTTTTAGAAAGGTTCTCTATAGCACCATGCTCAAATGATTCTACATAGGACCTTTAGAAAAGTTAACAAATCAGAGTTTATTTTTTTCTTTTTTTCTGGTTCTGGTGGAACCACTAAACAAAGAACCCTTGAAGGAGCACCCACTCTCCTTTAAAAAAAAAAAAGACACTTTTCAACTGAGATAGTTCACTTTGACTATGGCAATCCTCCTAATGCCTCTAAATGAGCAGTAAACTAACTAATCCATTAGAACTTTCTTATCAGTGATAATTAAAGCTGTAAATCACAGGTTAACGAGTGGTGTTTCATTACAGCAGTAAGGGCCCACGCTGACAAGCTGCATGCAGGAGACCAGATCTACGGTGTACATCAAACACAGGCTCACTATTGTCTCTGTAGCAAGGTGACTAAAGCGTCGCAATAATTAGCATGAGAAACCTCTGAGGTGGCCAACGAGCACTGATCTCATGCAGTGTTGACCAGCTTCTAGCTGTGCCTTGCAATCAATACTATAAGGTGTGTGTGTGTGTGTGTGTGTGTGTGTGTGTGTGTGTGTGTCGGAGCCTGACATTCCCCTGGTGGTAAGTAGAATGAGTAATAGCAACAGAGAGACCAGCTGCAGGTATTGCAGCACGTCTGTATCCAGCCAGAGTTTGTGTGTGTGTGCGTGTGTGTGTGCGTGTGCATGTCTGAGTCCCACAGTGCAGAGCTATCAATCACGGATATACACACTAAGATACACATACGTACCACACACACACACACACCGACACACACTCACTGAAAGTGTCACCGCAGTCAGATCGATTAAAGTGTGAGAGGGCTCAGCCTTTCCTTTGCATTTCTGCACTTATTAATTGGCTGAGTAGCCCGGTCTTACATGATTGTGCCAAAAAAAGCAGGCCGGGACTTGGATAACAATAATGCGACTGAAAATAGAACTAGAGAGAAAAAAAGGAGAAGCTTATGATTCATTCTTGAAAACCTCAAGACCTTATCAAAGCCCCTTTAAAGTAATAATCCACAACATTTTCATATAAATAAATGTCCATTTTGCAACTCTATCTCTGATTGATATAACACAATAGTGATTCAACCTGTAGCCAGTTAATGGAAGCTTTTACCTTTGCTGTTCTAAACACCTGAACTGGATACTTACCACCTACTACAAACTTATCAGTATGTACTGCATACTGTACACTTAAGTGATGATTCAGTATAATATTATCAGCGGACTGTTCAGATTGCAGTATACTCAAACAGTAGGCCTACATCACATGAGCAGGCCACACTATAAAACAGCAGAGATGGAAATCAAAATTAGCCTACTTTTATCAAATAACATAATATATAATTTAATTATTATTATAATTTCAGAAATTACTTACTTTTCATAAGCCTTTGTTATTTTGGCTATACTAGTCTATATTCTAAGTATCAGCACTTAATACATTTGGTATGTCATTGCTATCAGTTCCTGGTTAATTATTTTTCTTCTTTTGCACAATGCAGTTACACATTTTCCCTCACCTTTATTCATTTACTGTTAAAATAAATCACCTGCCCATTAGCTAGCTTTGATGTGTCAATCAGTAGTGCCATAGGCGTCACAAGTAGGGGAGCCGAGTGGGACAAGTCCCCCTCAAAGTTCAAAACAGTCCGTTTTGTTCCCCCCAATAATTTAAGGTCCAAAAGAGAATAAATAAATGAATGAGGGGGGAAATCTGCCCCTGAAACCGAATGTATAAACATAAGCACAGCTGATTCTTGTCATTCAGATTTAGAGGCGGGAACTGTGTTCTGTGAAAAGGAGCCTGGAGCAGAGTGTTTGAAGCGAGCTTGAAATCATTATCGGTTACGTTATTAAGGAAAGTTGTAAAGTAGTTGCAATCGTAATTATCTGCAGACAATGGACAGCAAGGTTAGCGTAACGTAACTCATCCTGTTGTAGCCTACATGCTAACAGTAAAGCCAACACCGCTCAACAGGCTATGTTAGCTAACTTTGCTAGACTGTAATATGCTGTAATAGAGCTAGACTAGTTTATCAGAACCAACGTTAGCTAGCTATCCCTAACTGTTATCTGAAAAATAAAAGATTGCACAGTGAAGAATGGTGTTCTTTGTATGCCAATGGCTTAGCTAACAACCAGAATTTACCCAGTTCATTAGGCTATTAGCTAAGAAGATGAACTTCAATTATGACGATATTAGCTGAATTTAGGTCAACTTGAGTCTATAAAATCCCCCTCATATTCTTCCAATTCCATCTTTACAGTGAACAAAATGAGGGAAAAGTCAGGTAAACAAAAGGTGCCAGACATTCCTCACCTTTTTAACCCTATAAAGTAAGTACTAAGTAAACCTAGGTAAAAGCCAAATGTGAGGAAATGCAGGAAAGTATCAACTAAATGATTTCTCCTGTTGTGTAGTTAACTTTTCTCTCACTTTTTTTTCTTTTGCTCTACTGCCTGTGATAGGACCAAAGACAGAATGAGGAAGCAGGCAGGGATAGTGTTCAGGTGAGTCAGGGATGACAAAGGGTGAGGGAAATAAATTGTATTGTAAAGGTGTTACTAAAAGGACTACTTGTTCAAGAGCACATTTTGAAAGTCATTGCACTCTTTTCTGTGTGAGGCATCAAGCTGTAGCAGCGCCATATGCCCAGATGTTGGAGAGGGGAGTGGACGTGAGAAGGTCAGTGACAGATAATCATATTTTACCATAGGCAGGGCAGGAAATTAAGCTCACCCACTCGCCCGAGGCAAGTGATTTAGACGACAGGCGAGTTCAGAAAGAGCACTAGCCCGTTTGGCGAGTGGTGAATTAAAAGCGTATTAAAGATTAATGCTCAAACCACGTCCAACTAACACTGAGTTAAGGTGTCACTAAAATTTCAATGCCTCTAACGTCATTGCATGTCAATGTATTGCTCGTGTTCCATTTGTGGTTATGTGTCACTTCCATGCTTGTGATGAAATGCAAGGGCTCGCCACTGCCTGCTTGCCTATCAGAAAAGCTGAGGCGACGGAGAGGCAGGCAGCTCTTTAGCTCTCATCCAAAAAAAAGGGTTATATATATTTTTAAAGCACCTCCGCCAACGAAGTTGGAGGGAGGTTTTGTTTTCATTCCCGATTAGATTTTGGTGGTGATCCGGATCTGGGATTTCTGCCATTAGACGATTAGAATTTTTCACCAGAACAGGTATGCTGCATTCAAGTGCCGGTGGGAAGGCCTGACATGCGGGACTTCCAAGTCAGCTGCTAAACAGTGTTGCATTAAAGTACTATTTTTAAGTGCTCTGGGTAAATCAAACCTGGAAGAGAAATGATAAACAAACATAATTTGTTATGGCTGCAACTTTGCAAGTTGGAGAATTGTTCAGCATTAGCTACTAGCCCCTTGGTCTTCCTTAAGTTCCAACCCTGACCATAGGCCCATATCACAGTGATCCGTTTAATATTCTAACATACCCTGTTTAGTTTGGTAACCTCCAACCATGTACAATTTTACTCTTCCTCTTGCAAAACATCTGTCAGGAAGTAGTGTATGCATATCCATTAAAAGTTTGCCAAGTGCTTGACACAATAATGGAGTAAGTAGAATTAGAAAAAAAGACACCAGCAAAATGTTCACTTTGATGGTTTTTTCCACCAACATTTCAATCTAACTTTGAGTTTGTTGGGCTTGGTGAAGGTTGAAAACTTGTTGAGTATACGTTGCTGAGTCTGAGATTAATCCGGTGTGGCAGTTCTTTTTTAATACTTGTATTATACTTACTACATGTTTTCAACCTGTAGATTACAGTCTAAAACTGTTGTTATATGGAAAGTAATAGTGTATTCATGGAGTTAATAGCAAGGAAGGAAAGTGGTCTAAAATGGTAGGAAATGCATTCTGAATTGTCAAAAATCTAAGCAGTGGTGACACCCATGGGTAGTGCTGCTGTAGATCTGTCATCAGAAACTATTCCTTAGAGTCAAACTCTGCTGTCTAGCAGCACTGGAATATGTCACAAAATTAAACAACTTTACTCTCCTGTCACACATGAGACTTAAATGTTAACTGTTAACTATCAAATCTTTTCAAGTCTCCACGGTACACATTTAGAAAAAAATATACTTTCATGAAAAGACCGCATTGCATGATCAGATTAAAAATCACAACTTTAATCCAGCAGACAAATATACATAGATAGATTTGATCAATAAGCAATTAATTAGTACTATGAGAAATTTTAAATTAAGCAGCGGAAAGGGGGGAGATCCATCCAGACCGACAATTTGAGATGCAAACAAACATGTACACCATTGCTGTTGGTGGGCGTTAATGGTGTACACCTAAACACACATTTATATTTATTCTGATATATTTGTTTGCAACCTCGACTTTAACGGCAAATATGAGCTACTATATGAAAAGCAAGCTAAACTCTATGGTAAATTACTACAAGCTATAAAGCAGGCTACAGGCTATAAAGCTACCAAGCCTGTGTAGCTGTAACTGCATTTTTGACATCAAAATATTTGTTCTGAAAACACTTAAGTGTTTTAATAATATTTGATGACACACAAACCATCTTAGTGAAATAAATATTGTCTACTTACATTTGTAGTCCTTTGATATCAGACTACCACCAGCACCAATCACTTTGAAAGTGATGAAAGTGCAGCAGCAATGCATTATGGGGCATCTCAGTATGTCTAGTAACATCTGGCAGTATTTCAGAAATTCCCAAACAACGCTTCCTCACCTGATATTGAGTGATACTTGCTCACCCTGTATTAGGTATAGCTTTGCAACTGCGCTGGCTAATCTATGTGCAACAAAAAATATTTTTGCCAGCAAATATTTTAGTTACAACTAGATTGAGCTAGCAAATCAGTTTTGTGTGCAACAGCTGTGGAACTTATTAAGGTTGCCTAATGTTAACAAAACGGCACTCTCTCACCACGTTTTGAGTGATGCTCGCTCGACCAGTGTTTGTATCATAATGTGTATTTGTAACTGTGGCGGCTAATCTATGTGTGACAAAAAATATTTTTGCTAGCAAATATTTTAATCACAATTAGATTGAGCTAACCTTACAGATGTGGAATTTTGGCAGCTAACGAAACATTTTGGCTAACAGGCTACTATGATACTGAAAGACAGCTAACCTACCAGAGTGTAGTGGATCTCTTCTTTTTGACAATACTAGATTGGGTTAATGATGTGGTTAATGCTGCACACCTAGCTTTCAATGCAATGGTTCCATTTTTCTACAGCCATTATACTATGCTATCAAAATTAATTTGAGAATGATATATTGAGGTAACACATATAGGAGCTTCAAGTATGAGTAGTTTTGAACACAGGGCCGCTATCTGGTAGGTCTTTCCTGGGAAGAATATTACCACATTACCACCCATTGTTCTAAAAAAAAACTCAGACTTGGCAGTGAGTTATCTGATTGGATAAATTTAATGTAAGGGTTAGGGTTAGGACCAGCCTGGTCTCACAACATTTGGACACAGGCACTAGTTTGACATTGAAATATCGTGGTGGAAAGGAAGAGCGGGGGGACGGATGGGCGGATACATTTACCTTCAACTCCAGCAACTTGGGTTCAATTCCCAACTCATGACAAAAAGTTTTCATTTTCAGCAAAAGTTTTTCTAATTTAACCATGACAAAAACCTTACCCTAACCTTAAACAAATTGTTCTAGTTGCATAACCTTAAACTTGTTTGCCAAAACTTAACTTGTCCTACTGTCACATAATCCTTTTGCCGTGGAGGAATATAATCTTCACATTATTCGTGTCCACAACATGAAATCTATGTTTCAGACTTTGTGTTCATTTCACAAAATTCTGTGAGACTGTGCTGGATGGACAGAACACCTGCACAGGACGCCCCCCCACAACTCCCCACCCACCCCAACTCTTCAAAACCTCCTCCTGTCTGCCACACCCTCCTAACTCTCTCAACCCCTCACCTCTCTCCATCCTCCCATTATGAACAAAGTCAGAGTGGAGACCCAGTCTCTAGGATCTAGGCTTCAGCCTCCCCCCCTCTGCCACCCCTCACATCACAGCATGGTTGCCCCACATTCCTCTCACTTATCTGGGGTAGCTGAGCACAGATGGCCCCCCGAGAGAGGTGGAGATATCGGGTTGGCAGGGAGGCAATGGGGAGGTCTACTGGCCGCCAAAATAATTACCTGTCACACAGGGCGATAGTGTGTGGTGAGAAGCAGTCATTTTTACACCGTGAAATAAAGTAGTCTTGGGGATAGTCTGCTTATCCCTCTCTCTGCCTCTGCTTTAATTTACTGCATTCTCCTTCTCCTATCTTCTCTCATTGCACCTCCTCTCGCTCCTCTTGTTTCTCACATTTCTCCACAACTCTTTCCCAGCTGTCAGTCATCTTTCCAGCAAGGCAGGCTTACACATGAAACACTGAGGTAACTACAACCAATAACTATTATGAACAAAAGGCAAAATAGGACAAGGAATGGCCAGATAAATGCATCCACCGTCTTGTGTAATATGAAACAAACCTCCACTCTTCTCCTATAGAGTCTTTGAAATAGAGTTAGACTAATATTGTGTATCGGTTTGCTGATATATTGGGCCATTATTGGCTTTTTATTGAAATTTGGATATAGTCCAGTCAGTGTAATCCACCTCTGATATGATGATGCAGATTGTTTGATTACATATTTATAGTGTAATTGATCAATAATGCACTGGTTGTCTATGGAAAGCCTTTAACATGAACTGATGCAACATTTTCACTGGATTCTACACGTCAAAGGAGAGTTTTAGTGTCCCGTGGTCTAAATACTGTTTCGAGAGCTTTTGTTTTTCTTTATTTATTGGCATGGAAATAGTCAGATTTACAGAAATTCACTATTGGCACAAGATATCAGCAGCTTCAATCCGAAAAATATCGGTATTGGCCAGCAAGAGCCCATGTCGGCCAAATCCTACTTTGAAATTTGAAAATCAAAAGAATATATCTTGGGAAAATAATCACAAGGATTAATTATCATACTTTGAATCAAAAGCAGGCTTCCTGAGCTGCAAAGCCTAAATCCTGCTGAAAGACCGAGGGAAGGAAGGAGGGAGTGAAGGGGAGAGGAGAGAGAATATTCATTCCACCGCACATGCAGCTCTCACGCCCGATGACAAAATAAACATCATCTGTGGTGCTTGGCCCGCTGCCAGTATTCAAGGAGAAACACCCAGCAAAAAAGGATAAATAAATCCATCTCTCTCCATCAGCCCGAGTGATGCTGCTGCCCAGGGCCTGTCAGTGCTTTCAGTGCAGCTCCACTCCACAGGGATGGGGGAGTTGGACTGATATATTATGTCAGTTTTGCCAATATATCGGGCTGATATTGTCCTTTTCTTTAACATTGGATATGGTCCAGTCAGTGTTGTCCACCTCTGATATGATGGATATGATGCAGGTTGTTTGATTGCATATTTATTGTAGAATTAATCAATCCTCCACTGGTTGTAGGCTAAATTTTGATCGGATTCCACACAAGTATGAATGAAGAAGTTAGCAGAAATGTTGCAAACGGTCAGTAGAAATTAAAAAGTACACAATGTAAAAGAAACCAGGTTGGACCTTTGTGCATTAATATTATTACTTAGGCTATTTTATAGTTATTATCCAAAGTTGTCCAATTGTTTTTTTTTGTTTGCTTTATATTTTGAGAAGCTGGGATTTGAGCTGCCTCATTTAATTTGATGTTAAAGAAATCTATTTCATATTTTATTCAAATTATTTAAATATTTAAAGTATTCAATAAATGTGTTCTTTTTTTGTTCTTCATTCAACATCATTTTTCTAAAAAGTAGTACCGTATCGTGAGAATATCGTATTGTGAACTTGATATCGAGATATGTATCGTATTATGGGCACATGAGTGTATTGTCTCACCCCTAATGAATAGGTTTTATTATTACTCTTATCCTGTTTTTCAATGGAGAGTTTTAATGTTCCATGGTCTGAATGCTGTTTCAGAGGCTTTTCCATCATACCATGAATATCATTCTGGGGGAAAAACTGAATACTTGTCAAGGTGTGATGTCATTGTTGAATGAGGGAATCATGAATATTTAAGATGCCGTCTATATTGGTTTGTATGAAGTCTGATGAAGAGCACTTCCCTCAACACGTCACTTTTGATCATCTGTGCATTATTATTAGCCTATCAGTGTGTTTATTTTCACTTGTCATAAAGTTAAAGCTGTTCAATATCAGCAAAAAATGATTGGATACCGGTGGCTTCAATCCCAAAATATCGGTATCGGCCTTCAAAAACCCATATCGGTCAAAGCCATATTGGGGCAAGGGCTGGGGAGCTGGATCAAACACCACAGCACCAATGGGATTCAGCCTTGGGGCTTTCAGCCTGCTCAGCCCACCAACACCATACTGGGGATACAGGGTGGTTTAATTATACTTAACAATACCACTAGTTTACTTTTCTTTCCACCAGGAGCAAAATGTGACCGCCCCATAATTGCTTCCATATTCCCGCTGCACTGTAAGGTGGCACAAGGGTAAATATGTTGGAATGGCAGGTAGCATGGGCTCCTCCTATAGAAAACACAGACTCCTACTGTAAACAGGATTTTGTTTGAACCACAGCCGCCCCCCCTCAACCCCCAACACCTAATATATAACGTGTGTGTGTCTCTTAGGAATGCTTTGAGAGCCTTGATGGATTTTACCCAGACCGCAACTCCCTTTGCTAAGGAATAAACAAATATGATGGAATTACGATGCAAGACAGCTATGAATTTTGCAATACGCTTTAGTCTTGTGTAGCTTTTTTTATCAGTCTGAGGGCTTGTTACCGCTCTCTCTGAGGCCTTCGACAACATTAGTTTAGCTGGAAATAGCCTTCTCCTATTTCCCAGAATTACCGCCGTGGGTGGACGTTGAAAGCGGTTCGAAAAATAGCACCTCTCATTTCTGTGTCTTTCCTGAAACAGGACACTCGACAGGAAAATGTGGCAGCATTAAATAGAGTGACTGCTTATGAAACCTGCACACCTCAGTTAAGGCTTGAATCTTGTGCTTCTATTACCAGGACAGTGAAACATTTTCCTTTTTAATTCCTTCCCATACAGCTGCATTTATATTTCAATTAAAATGCACACTCCTTACCTCTCTACACCTCGTCTTTCGGAAACACAGGTTATCTTATTAACAGAATGTTTGCGTTGATAAAATCATTTATAAATGTGTACAAATTCAGCTATGACTCATGGCTGTAGGAGGCCCCAAGGACACAAGTGTGTGTTTTTGAGGGAGGGTGGCGGAGGGCTGAATTCACGTCTCTCTGAAGATAGAATGCTCTCACTACTACTCAAGGTTACACACAAAGAATGGACTCTATTCATAAAAATCCGCTGTTAGCTTTAACCTTAACAAGGACATTCCCAAAATTACCATTGAGTTATCTACCCACAACCTTCAGTACCTGATTGCTCCTGCACAATTACCTGTGCTTGAAATTTCACATGTAATTTGTCTTCTTCAGGCTTGGGTGAAAAGAATAACAAACTGTATCTGCATAGAGACGCATAATTATGACATAATTCATGAAAATTGCCCATGATTGCAGGGCATGGCAAAGTACTTAATCATGTTTACCAGGTCATGTTGGCCAGAACTGCAGCGTAACTTTAGAAGTCCAACTCAGAATTGACAAGGCCTTAAGCTCTAAATTACAAGCAAGTAAACCAAAGAACTATTTCCCTAATCAGTAGCCTTGGCTACCCAATCTTTTCACAATTTTCTCTACTGTGCACAAAGAATGCCTGCTAACCCACTCTGCAAGCAAGCGCCTACAGCAGTAAAAGCTCAGTGTGGTGAGACGCAGTAGTTTTTTCATAAGAGGAGGTATCACACTAAGAAAGTGAGTAGTTCTCACTTTCTCACAGCTTTCCATTCTTAAAGTTTTGCTTAGCAATAAAACCAATCCTCGCCGTTATCTGATATCTAAGGCATTATAACTACGGTTAGTCTGACACACTGGTTTGCCAAGACACATACCTGCAATGAAACCTGCCTCACCCTTCCTTAAGGAGCTGCTAACCCACCTAAAAGAATTTCATTAGTCTTGGCTTTCAGTGGAGAGTTTTAGTGTCCCATGATGGTCTATGTGCTGTTTCAGAGGCTTTTCCACCCTGACAAGAATAAAATCCTGGGGGAAACACTGAATACTTGCTAATATTTGTATTTTTTGGGCATTAAAAGGTCAAAATTAAAGACACTAAAGATCAGTGTAAAATATCAGCTATCGGCAGCTTCAAATCCAAAAATCTTAGTGTCTGTATCCGCCTTGGCAAACTTGACATCCTAATTATAACCTAGAGATATCGTAGCTCCCCTGTCCTTACGCCAACCATATTCAATGATCAAACTGAGGCCCTGGCTCAGCCCCAAGCTCGCCAAGCCCATGGTTATCCAACACCCAGGAACATTCCCTATACACCAAGTGGCGGCCTGCACCCTACACCCAGCCCAGCCCAGCCCAAGGCCAGACTCACTGGGGAATTTCAACTGATTTCAATTTCACCTCTGGCCTCTGTCGCGGCAGCTTGAGCCGTGGCTACACAAAGGGCCAAGTTTCACATTGAACGTGAGAACCCCCTCATCTCCTGACCTCTATTAACATATGAATGGACCAGAAAATGGAACTGGGAGTAAAGAGAGAGAGAGGGAGAGAGACGGAGAGAGAGGGAGAGTAGGCAAAATGGCTCATTTTTAGAGCAGTCAGCCCCCCCATATTACACTCAGTAAAACTAGGAATTTTCTTCACATATCCTGAGACAAGCATACATGTACAGGTTTCCCCAAAGTGCAGTGTAGAGAAGGTAATGTACATGTCCAGTGTCTTGAAACACTGGCTGTTGAAGGAAACAACCCTGTGACCTTCCGGTTATGGGACAGTCTCTCGAACCCCTAGGCCACCTTGCAAAAAACACTCATTGAGCATTGTCCTTGTCCAAAACCTCATAACATCATCAGTGTGAAACCATAGGACCCTCTTTGATCTCTTGCAGGTCAGTCAAACATTTCAAGCTCTTCAATCCAGCATCCCATTTCATTACAGTAAAACTCAAATTACTGTTTAACCTGTTTGAAATAGCTAGTTACTCACAACTAAGAGATATCAATGCAGATTTTGCAGTGGTTGCAGATGTAACAGGTGAGGTCAGAATTATTTACGTTTATTCTGCAAAAGCATAGCTCTATAAAACTGACTACCCAGTTCCATACCAGGCAGATTTCTCTCAAGTTTAGGCCATGGTATTCTTGCAGCGGAAATTAATTCTTGCAGGTTTCTATGAACAAAAGGGCACTTTTGCTACAAAACCTTCGCACCACATTGGCTGAACTAGTCGCCAACGCGTGAATATCACATGATTGGTTGTGTAGTGTTGTGGAAAAGCGCCTCCATTTCCTTTTCCAGTACACTGCCTTTGTTCACATCCCCATGCTAACTTCTCGCGGTCAACTCTTCAAAATGAATCATTCGGAGGCTCGGCTTGCTGAGCTTGTTAGAGGAAATCTGCACCTTGAGACCAATCAAACGGCTTCTAAATCCTCAGATTCCCTCAGTCCCTTTGTTGTTCTTTGACTGAGTTTTTGTCACCACTATTTCTTGTTTCCCTAGGTTACATTTACCCCTTTAGTCATCAAGCACTCCCACTGGTGTGGAGTGTAAATAAACGAACAATACGGAGCATGTACAAATTTGTATGGGGCAACGTGTTCATCTCTGTTTATATTTCGGCAAGTTTGACTTGGCTGAAAGTATACCCCCACCTTAAGAGTGCAGTCCCTTGGTCATGGGAACAGCAGCGGTGGGCAACCCTGTCAGACAAAACAAACACACTCTTTATTAGTTTGGACTCAGCGTGAGAGGAGAACATGGGGGAAGACTTGGCAGAGGAGGTTATCCATGTTCCATATAGACATGACACTACAGGTTCTTGCCTCTACAAGTGGCCCAAAGAGAGATGCTACAATTATAAAGCAATATCTTATACACTGAAAAGCATGGCGTCCTGCTGAGTTTTGGCCCGGTGAAGCCCGCTGCTGCTGTTAAGATCTCCATTGACTGGCAGAGACTGAAAGATCATCTGACAGGGGTTCCAGGCCCGACCCTATTCATCTGATCTAATCTGGTATGGGAGGGGGAGGCGGGGTGAAGGAGGGGGACAGAGATGGGTTAGACCAGTATATTGGTTTGCTGATTAATCAGGCCATATTGGCCTTATGTTGAAAACTGTTTTATTAAAAATCAGATATGGTCCAGCAAGTGTCATCTACCTCTGATATTTAATTTAATAACTTTAATGTCAATGGGAGGCTCTTAACCTGAATTGATTCTCATAAGACATTTTAATCAGTATTATTATTAGTATTATTATTATTATTACTATTACTACTACTACTACTACTACTATTATTATTTTTATTACTATTATTATTATTATTATTATTATTATCAGTAGCCTAGTAGTAGTAGTAGTCAAATTCTGGGGGAAATATTTTAAAGCTATATTAAGATAGACTATACAAAAATCCTCTGTTTTATGCCAATATTGTTTTTTGCATTTTTTTTTTTTTACATGAAAATGGTCAAATTTAAAGATAGTGAATACTGGCACAAAATATCAAGTATTCAATTCAGCTTCAATATTAAACTATATTTGGTATCAGGCTTGAAAATCCCACTGTGGTTGGACCCTACACAGAGATGGGGGACAAAGGAGGAAAGGTGGAGGGGGATGCGAGTAAGGGCAGGGTATGAGATGGGGAGAGCAGGTGTGAGGGAGGGAAATGAAGGAGTGGGGGACTGGGTTAGTGGAGGTGGGAGGGATAGAGGAGGAGGGGAGGAGATAAGGGCAAAGGAGGGGTAGGAAGGGATGGAAACAGGCCGCCAGCCTCTGACCTGACGCCAAGCCCAGGCCACAACTGGGGGGACAACAATGATAGTTAATGAGGAAAAGAGATGGAGATAGGAGAAGAGTGGAGAAAAAAAATGTAACTAAATAAATAAATAGTATCCGACTATTTAAAAAAAAAAAAAAAGTAGTGTGTGACTGATGTGGGTTTTTGAAGACAGATAAGGGTGAAACTGACAATATTTTGCTGAACTTTTGTGCCAATATTCAATATCTTTCTATATCTATATTTGACCATATTCATGGCAAAAAAATTAAATTACAAGATTCAGTGTTTCCACCAGAATTAGATTTTTGGCAGGGTGGAAAAGCCTCTGAAACAGGGATTTAGACCAATACTGATATGATAGACCAACAAAATAAGAATAAACACATTCATGCATACTTGTGTGTAATTCTATCAAAATGTTGAATTAGAATCAAATTAGGTTAAGGGCTTCCCATAGACAACCAGTGTAATATTGCTCAATTCTACAATAATAATCAAATAAACTGCATCATAGCCATCATATCAGAGATGGACCACACTGACTGGCTAATATATGATTTTTAATAAAAGGACAACATTTAACCCCAGTTAAAAAACTCTGAAAGCAGCTGGTAATGTGTGGGGTAAAAAAATCATCAAGCGAAAAAACAGAGCCAAGTCCCCCCTAAATAACCGAGTCTTATCTTTGTCCTTCAGTGTGGGGCTGGGCCAGGTGAAGTGTGACGGCTAAAGAGGGAGGCTTGATCTATAGTGGAGATTATAGATAAAGGACAGACAAGAGGAAGGCGATGGGAACAGCGCCTTCGACACCGTGAACACACCATATGTTTTTATTATCTCTGATCAGCCAGACAGCACCATCAACTCTTTCCATCTCTCTCTCTGTCTCTCTCCATTCTGTTTCCTCTCTCTCTCTCTAGCAAACATGCATGATCAAAATGACTGCTGTGTGTTCAAATAGACAGTAAACCCACCTAAACTCAATTTAGACAGCTTTATGTTTTAGGAATTTACACATATTTTTAGTCTGACATAAATCTTTATGACATAAATTCATAATATACATCAGAATAAGTGGTATTAATGTGATTAAGTTATATGAGGATAGGGTAAACCCACCTAAATTCACTTTCCCTACCTTTTTTATTAGCAGAATATCATTTACCCACCTTTCAGGCTGACATAAATCTTTAAGACATAAATTCATAGTATACATTATGGTTAGTAGTATCAGACTGATGCAAGTAGATTTTTGTTAATATTAATGGTTGTTTGTCTTATGAAGATCACTGACTGCTCATAGTTTACCCTCCTTTTTATTTACCACTACATCACTGCTGATGTGATAATGCTAATTGAATCTGACACTGGGAAACAGACGCTGGGGGCGTTTGAAATATCGAAAAAAACAAAAAACAAAAAAACAATTGATGAAGACATTCAGGAGCGTAAAGCCGACACCGAAGTCAACTTTTTCTGCTGTTTCATTTTGCATGAGGCAAACTCATTTAGGCGGCGAAGTGAATGATCAGAGGCAGGCTGAGCCGCCCGGAGAGCCAGACAGCGCTCCCTCTCTCCCCCTCCCTCCTCTTCCCGCATCAGAGCCTGTGGTCATTATTGCCCTCCAGACTGCTTTTATCATCTCTATAAATCTCCGCCGGCTCAGACGCGGCGTAATGAGGAGACCTGCGAGGCTGTCAACCTGCGACTCTCGCCCCCACCGAGAGAGAAAGGAGGGGATGAAAAGGTGCAGGGGAGGCTGGACAGAGACAGACAGAGATGAAGAGATGGAGAGAGTTAAAAAGAGAGAGGCCAGAAGTCAGACACGTCCCCCCCCCCCCCCCCCCCCCCCCCCCCCCCCGCCCTCCACTACCACCACCACCACCACCACCACCCACGCACACAGCTTCAGTCTGAAGCTGGAGCTCAGCAGCCTCCTACAGGTTTAACACACTATTATGCTCCCTGCATGGATGCTCGAGTCTGGAAAGGGAAAAGTCACACTGGTCGGTTTGAGAATAATCAAACTAAAAATCACTCTTTAAGCACATGTAAATGTCTTATAATAGGTGTCAGCACTCAAAGTAATAATGCGGGACATTTTCATATAAATAAATGTCCATTTTGCTACTCTCTATGACTGAGCTATTCCACAACGAATAGCCAGTTTATGAAAGCTTTTACTTGCTGTTCTAAACACCCAGTGTCCAGTGTCTGGCACACAGGTAGTGATGCGTTTTACATTTCCGGTTTGTTTGGAATAAGCAGAAGAAGAACTGGGTAGTTAGCATGAGCAGCGATAGCCACCATGGCTGAACCATGGGCTGAACAGACAAAGAAAAGAGCGCCACCTACAGAAAGTCAAACTTCATCAACAGAAAATCCAAGATGCATATACAATACAATACCAATGTATATATGACAAAAACACTCACATTTTCTTTTATTTTGGTATATCCCCATATTTTCATTTTTCTTTGCCTCATCAACACTCTATCTGTACTATTTTGCACACTCTCTTAGCATAATCCTTACTGTACCTTTTCTTACTTTCATTCATACATTTCTACTCATGTTAATGCTACGCTACTTGTCGCATTTTAACATTATATATAATTACTGTCAACAAACAAGACCATCACTATGAAGCCTGTCAGCCTCTACCGGCCTCTACACTGCATTTACATTGAATGCATCCAGGTCGGATTTGGAGGGAAATCTGCTGGATTGCTTTACGGCACAAAACAGGAAGAGGGCGCTGTTCTTCCAGAGCAAACGGAGCTAAAGCTTTCAGAGTTTGTGGCAACGGCAGATGGTGGAAGGAGTGAAAAGCCGATGGAAAAATCACTTCCAACATGTTAATCCTCTTTAGTAAATACAAAGAGAAATAATGATGCAACAGGGTTTATGGGAAACGTGGTCTTAATTTTGAGAAACACTCGCACTAACAAAACCACTGGTGTGAGATAGAGGCAAACAATCGTCTCCACCATGGTCTCATTTGTTTACGGTAATTATAGCAAGGTATCGCAATTAATTTGACAATAATATATTGATGTTTAAAAATGATACATGTAACACCTTTAATGTTCTACTGTTGAAATTGTGAATTGCGTATGTTATATAAGCCTCATTTTCTATATTCTTTATTCATACTCTACTTATTCATACTATGTTTTCTATTACTATTACTATTTGCTGCTGCAACGGCCCAATTTCCCCACAGAGATCATAAATGTTTCACCTAATCTGAACTACTCTACAAAAAAATGGCCTATAGTGAATTATGTAGTCGAGTGTGATAATAACCTGCGTGCCAAACGAACCCGCCTAACCCCTTGAACTCCCTGAAATCACAATGCCTTTAAGGGTGTACTCAAACCTGTCCTGCTGTACCATGAATATGTCATCTTTCCAAGAACTGGGTGTTTACAACAGCTGGCTAGTACAACTGCTTGGGGGGAAAAGTAACAAACAGCTCCAGAGAGATAGACCGACGCTGACCTCGGTGACAGTGTGGCGTCGCGCACGCTTGTGTGTGCGTACGTGTGCGTGTGCGCGCACACGTAAGCCAGCTGAACCCTTCCACCTCTCGGCTCTCGGTGTCGCATCTGATGCCAGACGGAGAAACCTCGCGTCTCTGCTGACGCCCGTCCTGTCGGTAAACCAAACACACTCTCTGACAGCTGATACATAGTATGGACTTTGACCTGCGCCAAACCTCACAACAGCCCGTCATCCCCCTGTCAGTTTAGTGCTTCCTCCAGTCCGGTCTGCTACCCTCCTACACTGTCAGGAGCCGTCTCCAAAACACCCACACTCGGTTATGTAAGGGGATAATCCTGTGCAGTCATTAAAATGATGCACGACATTGAAGGTGTAGAGGCACAGAACTATTTGATGCCTATGGTGAAATAAGTGCATTAACGTTTGATAATCATAATACCTCGGATCAGATTATACCTCTTTATACGCCGCGGCCGCATGCTAAAAAATCCTCTGCTTACTTCCACCCCCCTCGACTGTATCTAAAATGCGGCATATTTGACGAGCTGCAGTTTCCCTGACACTTTAATGACCCCTGTTCTTCCAGACTCTCTGGCTCTTTCTCAGACATCTCAATCACCTTCCCCTCTGGTAAAAACTCTCATTTCACATGAACGCTCGCTGTGTGGCTCCTCCAACAGAAACAAAAAGGCAGCCTCTCCATCATCCGGCAAACCATAAGCTTCCCTTTATCCTCCTTCCCTCATTAAACTCTGAATAACTCAGCAGAGAGGCAGAAAGAAGAGGGGAAAAAAGTGTCTGAATTCTACTGGAGGAATAAAAGCCCCTTGAGGTTGCCATTTTGAATGTGTGCCATGTCGAACAGGCCGGATTCAGAGATCCCCGAGACAACAGAGAAAGAGAGAATAGTCTACAGACGCGACTCCGGGCCAGCTGGCCGACTGTAGATACTGTACCATGGATGTAGTGTCATTGTATCAAGTGGCTGGAGCACCCATGGGTCCTACAGTGACCCATCACGACCCCAGAGAAGGCAAGGAGGGAGGAGGGAAGTTTGAAAGGGAGCTCACAGGGAAATGGCAGCACCAGACTCGATATCTCTATTCAATACCGGCGTTGGTGACCTGGTCGCACTGAAAGCAGCTCAATTATTTCAATACACCCGTGATCCTGGGAAGGGGAGAGAAAGGGAGACAAGCAAAGAAAAATGTGTTTGACATTCAGGCAGGGAGGCTGAGGGAGGTAACAAGTTCATGGCCCTTTCAGAAAACATGGCCGCCTACTGTGTGATGGATCATGGAGCCTCAGTCGGGCCATCAGGGGTTGGACCAGGGGAGGAACGCATGGGAACCCGGTCTCCCAGGAAGGCAGAAATCATCCTGACATTTAAATAAATGTTTTGTGAACTGAACTCCCGATGCTTCTGATATAGCGAGCTCCAGGAGAGAGTCTCTTTCTGAGCTGCCACCATGTGGAGCCACAATACTGCTTCTGCAGTGACATGAGTGATACTTCTGATCTCCATGCACATTACCAGAATTTGACTTTAAGGCCCTACATTATTCCGTTTTCATGATTTTGATTTTGTTTTCAAATATACTCAGGATAAGAATAATGTTCTTCATGATGTTTTGCAAATAAATGTAGTTTAGTTAAAATTGTATTTTTTGGATGAATTTGAAGACAGATTTCTCACAATACTGGACCTTAATTGGCAGACAGCAACAGCTCCTCTAATTCAAATGAGGTAAACCTGATGAGTGCAGGCTTTCCAGTTCAAATGCTGCAAACTGGCCTGATTGGAAGGATTTCAGTAATTGTTTAGTGAGGGGAGCCAATCAAGACCAAGTCCAGTTGTGATGCATTTCTGAAACTGACAATTCAAAAGGACAGATTTTTGATGATGTAATAACTCTAAATGTAGACAAAAAATGTGATACAAATATTTGAACTATGTCTTCATTAAACGTCTTTGATCTTACATGTAAATTAACAGATGAAATTTAAAATTCCTTTTATAGGGGCCCTTTAATAAAATATTGGAAGGAAAACAGGATTTCAGTATAAAGCCTAATAAATAATACATACAGGACAAGTTAGGTATGCAATAACAATACCAATGTTAATGAACAACTGGGATGTTGAGAGAAACATCTATGAAGATATCTTTCGCAGCATAACCATTACAAGCAATGGGATCGAGCAGGGAGGTTCAACTATGTCTGGTATGCCAGAGTTCACCGAAACAACGACTACCATAAACAGATATTAAACCACTGCTCATCTCTGAGAAAGGAGGAGGAGGGGAGGGGAGGGGAGGGGAAGAATATAACGAATACCTTCTATCTCCGCAAATTCAGTGTTTACGCAATTGAGAAAAACAGTGTATTATACATTCTGGTTCGGCAATATGCATTTTGGAAATATCCAGAGGCCATAGGGACAGCACATACAGTGACGAGTGCGTGTGTGTGTGTGTAAGGAGTGTATAAAATAAGCCTGTAAGAGTTTTCAGGCTTTCAGCTTTGCACACATATTATTAGGGATTAACCAATAAGAGTTTTGAAATGCCGATGCTGATACCGATATTTTTGGATTAAAACTGCTGGTAAAGCCAATATTTTGTGCCAATATTTAATGTTTTTAAATTTGACCATTTTCATGCCAAAAACGTATTCCAAAATATTACAAGAATTTCATGTTTCCCCCAGAATTTTATTCTTGCCAGGGTGGAAAAGCCTCTGAAACAACATTTAGACCTTGGAAATCCAGGATACTACTAATAAGAATAAGAATGAGAATAAGAATAAGAATAAGCATAAGAATAACATGAATTAATTAAAACTAAAATTAATTAATAATAATATAATTAATAATAATTGTACAAACAAATTGTAATCAATCAAACAGCATCACGTCCATCATATCAGAGGTGGACCACACTTACTGGACCAGATCTGATTTTTTATAAAAGGACAATATCAGACCCATTTATCCTTCTAGGTCCTTCTGGTCTTCTTTAGGAACATTATACAGCCTCCAGCACACTCAAAAAACTTTCTTGCAGTCAATACACAAACCGTTTCTCTTCTTTCTCTCTCTCTCTCTCTCTCTCTCTCTCTCTCTCTCTCTCTCACTCTCTCTCTCTCTCTCTCTCTCTCTCTCTCTCTCTCTCTCCCCTCTACCCTATAGTGCCATAGTAGCATAGTGTGCCCCACTTCCACAGCCCAGGAATAATAAACCTGTCAACAGGAAGTCTCCTGGGAGGTCACTGCTGACACCACGATGTCAGTAGCAAGGCATGCTGGGATAGCTAATGGGATAGGCCCTCAGGGGTGCCGTGGACAGAGGACAGCCCCAGACAGGTGAGCTGTCTGACAGGCCGAATATTATCACTGTGGAAGCCAAAAGAAATACTCATCACCATCATCACCTCGCCACCTTCATCGACTTACAATGGAATGAACTGGCACTGCTTGATCCATGACTATAAAACAACATTAATATTAACAGTAGAAAGGCCAATGGATTTTGGGGGGTCTAAGAGAAGGGGGTGAATGTAATTATAGCGACTTCTTCCTTGCATTATTTAAAAAAATCGAACAACACTATTTGTACAGAAAGTGGGACTAGGAAAAGAAATGGGGAGACATTTTTGAAAGATATTTCACTGCTAAAATTCAAAACAGAGGCTTTCTAACGCTAAAAGTAAGAGAACAGATTGAGAATATATTGACAACTGAAAATAATTTTTTTCTGCTGTCCAACTTATATTTCCAGGCAGTGCACCTTATTCAATCAGCAGCTTAACTCTGACCATGTATAGACGCTGAAGTGAACCAATGATAAAAACACTTGATAACGTGACGACAAACAAAAACCCCCCCGCTGTATGATTTGCATAAAAATAACCCTGAGCATATTACAATTCCCCCCCTCGGCCACACCCGAACAAAACTACGGGAATTATCGATTTATACATAAATATATTTCTCTCAGCAGCAAGCCCCCCCCCCCCCCCCCCCCCCCCCCCCCCACGTGAGCGAGAGTGAGCTCCCCAGGCTGCGTCTCAGTGATTTCTCCCTTATCGTAACCACGTGGCTCGATTCGGCGAGTTTGTCCTCTCTCGAAACACGTGTACGCGTCTGAACGTCTGAACGGATCAACAAAACACTTCCCATATGCTGTGCTGATAAGGACCAGCTGGAGTTTCGGCGCTCCACTACGCTGTGGGTGACACCAGTCGAATGGTGCTGAGAGGAGACAGTCAGTCAGTCAGTCAGTCAGTCAGTCAGTCAGTCAGTCAGCCAGTCAGTTAGTCAGCCAGTTAGTCAGTCAGTCAGTCAGTCAGCCAGTCAGTTAGTCAGCCAGTTAGTCAATCAGCCTTGTTACACAATTACTCACCCACCCCCCCCCCCTTCCCTCCCTTTTAAGTGCAGAATATAAGCAAACGTAAAACACTATGTTATCTGCGTACAGTGAGTAAACAGGAGAAGTTTGGACACAGCAAAAGCAGGTAGGAAAAGAGGGAGCAGTTGTTTGGTCTTCCCTTGGCACTGACCTGGACAGCATAGCAAACACAGCGGCCGGTCTGCCTCTCATCTCGCTTCTCTTCTCAGATTTCACACTCCAGCTCCCCTCCTGACTGCCTTTTGAAGTTGGTCCCCTCCGCTATTTCTGAGGTAAAGTCGCTGGAGAAACGGGGGAAGGAGGGAGAGGAGCGGGAGGGGGGGGAGGAATCTTTCTTTCTTGTCTTTTTTTTCCTCTTCCTCCTCCTCCTCTTCTTCTTCTTCTTCTTCTTCTTCTTCTTCTTCTTCTCATTTTCTTTACTTCCCCCTTGCTGTATTTTGGACAGGCTGAAGTCTGTACCTCCTCTTGCTCTTCCATAGCAAAATCTCTCTCCACACACACTGGGAGAGGAGGGAAAAAATAAGATAGCGAGAGAGAGAGAGAGAGAGAGAGAGTAGAGGGAGGGAGAGAGAGAGAGAGAGTCGTGTCATGAGAGGAGCATGACATAGAATCGGGGGGAGAGAGAGAGCGAGAGAGAGAGAGAGCAGCAGCAGCAACAAAAGTCTGCTCAGTCACCTCGTCTCCCTCCTGTTCAAATTTAGAGGCTGGATTTCAGGCTGCAGGGCGAACTCTACTGGGCATGCCCACAACGGAGAGGCACTTTGTAATGAACATTCACTTCCTCTCTTGTTCTTGGCTTCCCCTCCTCCCCTCCCCTCTCTCTCTCTCTCTCTCTCTCTGTCTCTCTCTCTCCCTCCCCTCTCCCTATAGCTCTCAGTTGAACAGGAATCAGGAATGCTGCTCCGACCGAAGTCCACTCAGCTCTAAGGAACAAGCCCCACTTTGCACTAATAACCAAACTCCCCCCTTACAAAGACAGAACCGGCAGGCAAGCAAGCAGACAATAAGAAAGACAAGAAAAATACGACAACGTTTGAAGAAATTGAAGAAATTCTCATTCTGAGAAGCAATATTTAAATCACAAACTTACTCTACTTTTGAAAGTGACTGCAGAAAATACCGATATGGACTGCAGCATAGTTCCAATCCATATCATTCAATCACATGTGCATTAGATAGCTACACTGGTAGAGAGAAAGTCTAGACTTCAGTGATGTGATGTTTAATACAAAACTAATGGACATGTCAGTCAAAATGGCAAGGCAATCAAACACAGTTGTGTTGATACTGAAATGTGCCCATGCAAACACTTCCTTGCACACAGACACAAACACACACACACAGAAACACAAACACACACACGCACACACACACACACACACACACACACACGCACAGGAATCACTTCTGCCTGGCTGAGATAAAAATATTATCTGGACCTATGCGCCATCCTATTTAAAGACTGGACTGGCCTGTGTTGCATCTCATTACCGATTCATGTAGACACACACATACACGTACTGACATCTCCTTAACAGTTCCTAATGATATACACATAGGTATATCCTATAGGTATGGTATGTAGGATTCATCGTTTAAAAGCAGCACAGCAGTGTTTTCCCCAGCTGTTACGCTGCGATGTGCGACGTGTTTCTTTAGCTAGTCAGCCTCGTGTCTGTGCTATCTCAGGCTCCCCACGCTGACCCAGATTCTCCCCAGCAAACTATCAGGACACTATGTATCAAAACCAGGCTATGGAATGAGGACAGTCAGTTCAGGGAGAGAAAGACAGACAGAGACTGATAGAGAGAGAGAGAGAGAGAGTTCCCTATGCGTCTGTAATGTCCTACTCTGGAGAAACACATCACAAATCCATGCTTAAGTCATAGACAAGTGCACACACACAAGCACACTTACATGGAGGATTCAAAGAAATACCTGATGGAAAAATGTTAACCACACAGTAAAAACACTGTCCCACATTTGCTATTAGATGAATTCCAAAACCATTTGTTTATGTGGACAAAAAAGCAAATGGTAGCCAGAGATGGTGCTCAGACCTGGAGCTCTCAGAGTCTCCTCTCAGTGTGTTGAGACAACAATGTAATCCTGTAGACGTCCTGAGCAAAGAGTAATCCATCTGGCCATCTGAAGGGTGGAGGCGGGGGACAGGTGGAGGCGGGAGGCGGGGGTGGGGGTGGGGGGGGGGCAGTCTGCTGCAGACTGACCCCGAGAGGTCAGAGGTCATGGGAAACAGCAGGTCAATACGAAGATGAGAGGTCAATGCCACGGCTGGATAAGCCAAGGGCAGCCAGAGAGCCTCTTCTGTCCAAAGCCTCAGCAGTTGATGGAGTAAAGGGAAGGGGAAAAGTGTAACGAGATCAAAATGAAAAGCCACAAAGTCAAACAAAGATTGGCTTCAAAGGCTGTCGTGGCCATCGGGGCTTTAGGAGAGAGCCTGGTCAAAGCCAGGCTGAAACGGCTGGAATCACTTGGAAGTTCAAATCATGCAAAGCAAAATCATCAGTGTTAATTTAACTCTGAGTGTAAAAAACAATACTATGCCAGTGTTTATAAAAGTCGACACTCATCAGAGTTAATTTAACAGATTTGAAAGAGATTTGAACAGACGCCCTAGAGCCATATCAGCTCTATGAGTGGACAAACAACTCTTCCAATCAACACTTGTCAACTCCAAATAATTCTCACTAACAAAATCAACACTGGACAATTTGCTGTGTGCCAAATGCTCACTGATAAGACTGTAATGTGGTGGATGTGTAGCCTCCTGTCAGGAGGAGAACAGACAAATTGGCCTCCTCCATGTCAGAACCATCTGAGCCTGCGGCCGCAGACCACGTTGGCCTGGTCCTCTGAGCTCCATACTGACTCATTAGCCCTCTCACCCTGGGTCTCCGAGGACCTGTGACCCCAGCTATTGTCTGGCCTGGTCTATCCTGACAGGAGCCCCAGCGCCGAACAAAGCCCTGTCATTAACTCCAGCTCAGCTGCCCCCTCGGCCACAACCTGCAGCCCCGCAGCCCGTCTGGAGTGAAATGAAATGGGTCAGACAAGCACAACGCACCGTTCATCAACCTTAAATCCCCCCCCCCCCACGCTCCCCACCCACCGCCGCCAATGAAAAGGGCAGGAGCGGCAAACTGTTTACGGGCAATAGAGGAACACTGTCCGTCCACCTGCTCCTGAGCAAACACAGATGTGTGAGGTGTATTGGTGTATTGCGCCGAGCCACCATCAAGTGCATAGTGAGGAGGACAGAAAGCAATAATGGTGGCAGGGCAGTTGTTTGTTTTCTCATTCTCTCAGTCAATAAACCAATAACAAGTAGCTAGAGAACACAGAGACATGTTGAACTTGCTAAGCAGTGTGGTCCTTGTATTCAAGTATGACACCGCCGCATATTGATTGAATCTTACTGGCCTGACACAAGAAATGAATTCTGCATACGACGTTGAGAATGAGCTCGCTAACACCTAGTTTTGAATGGATAATCAAAATATGAAGATAACAAGATTCAGTGAAAATATCTAGATCAAAATCTATTGCACTGTCATTACCATAACAGTACTCTTAATCCAATATTAGTTCAATATTTTCATGTTATACCTATATTATAGCCTACTACAATTGCCAAGTGAAGCCAGTAGCTAGCCATATATAAAACAAGTTTTCACCGTTTTCTTTAACATCCACACATCATGACTCACAAATATCAAACCATCAAATAGCAAATACACTGCTTGTCTTTAGGCCCTTAAGATCATTTTTGGTGACGTGGGATACCTGTTAGAACCCCCACCACCACACCCCCATAGGAAATAATATTGATATAATCTCAATATCAAATTTTGAAATTTGGTTGTACAATCTGTTAGTCGACTGTTCCTTTAAACCATTATCTTAGGACTGTCAGGAAAGGTTGAGAAACTCAACATCTCCTCAATAGGCCGTGCTAAAATCAGGAAGAACACCGAGCAATTACATTGTCCAGATTGGACTAATTGTGAATGGATCTGAAATTCAAATCCCTTTGAGGCACTTTCATCTATTGATAAAACAATTAATTGATTTTGCAAAAGTATTGATCTTTTCTGTCCAGGCATCAATGGACTCAGTTATAAGCTATCATATTGACAAAACACTCGAAGCATCATTAGCAACAAATGTCCTATCACTTTTTTTTTTTTTTTTTTTTACTGTAACAGCATACTATAATAGCATATACACAATGATCTCTCTGCTCTGTACAAATATTTTTTACTATAACAGCCTTAACAAGGCATGGGATAGGCTTACCAGGAGAGGCAGTGCTTAAGCTCAGACTGGAGGAAATGATGTCCCAGTGTTAAACAGAATAGCTCCTGCATTGACTTTGGTCACATTGTTAGAAATGAGGTGTGCTTAATCTATGAAACATGCACACATTAAAGACTTTGTGAACTATTGAACAACAAAGACACAATGCAACAAGACATAGTAATCAGGATTTCCCCCTTGTGCTTTTCAGTAGCGTTTAAAGAGCTTGTAGAAGCGTGCACCCCCACGTGGAGCACTAGCGCCCTCCTTTGGACTTCAGAAACACTGTAAAGTCAGTCTGAAGAAAAAGTGTAGGAGTCACCTACAGTAGAGGTCCAGGTCTGTAAGCCTAAGTGTGTCTTTATGTTTATATGTGTGTATAGGCTATAGGTGTGTATGTATGTATTTAGTGGCAACAAAGTCTGGTACTGGTGGTGTGGGTGAAAGTGGTGTAGGCTACTCCAATACCAACCCAAACAACAGCAGGAAACAACAAACAACAACAAACAACAGCAATAACAACAGCAGCAGCAGCGGCAGCAACAACGACCACAACAGCAGCAGCAAAAACAACAGCAATAATTACAACAACAACAATAACAATAATAATAATAATGATAATAATAATAATAATAATAATAATAATAATAATAATAATAATAATAATAATAAGATGGCTTAAAGTAGCTTATATCAATGAGAATGTTGATGTAATATTCATAACCAGGCCCTAGATATAATCTAATCTACTAGCTTAGAGCTAATCCAAATCACTTTATATCCCTCGTTATCATGGCCCAGTAAATTGGTCTATCTTTTAATGTCAAATATGTTATTAATCTAATCAGCTCAAGATAAATTATTGGTCAAATTATTGGTCACGACCTACCTGCACATGTGGGTCGTTTCCATGTAGTTTACATGGAGTCACTGAAGCCTTTACAGCGCTTCTTCCCAACCAACATCTAAGCTCTGTGAAAGTGAAAGCTGCGCTCAAACCAACTCCACTTTTATAGCCAGGATCCTGCAGCAAAGGCGCAATTGAGGGAATAGATTTCCAAGACAAAAACCAGACCCGAATTGATCCGACCCTGAAAAAATAAATACTACATTGTCGTCGATGACACTCATTGTTAATGCTTTTGTTAGAGAGGCCGAATAGCGATTCACATCCAAACACCCAACATCAATTGGCGCGCTATTAAGAGGCACTCCTGTCATTATGCAGAGAAGGTTATCAATCCAACATTTTTGACTCAACACTGCAATCGATATGATGCCAATTTAGCAGACGACAGTGATTTTGCATTTCACTTCAGGATCAAAGTTCAACAGCTTATCATGGCATGAATAGAAATCCACGAAATGGAAATATTGCATAAAATTTTGCACCCACGTGACGCAGTCCGCAGCCCCAGCGAAAGTAGTTTTAATCATTAAGGCTATTTACCTGCGCCCAAAACTATTGCACCATCCAGAAGGTAATATTGGGTTTCCAATGTTTTATTGTTGTGAAGCACCACCTTCTTTATTGGGAAAAGGGCACAATGATTATTCAAACGTCTTGAAGACTATTGACTTGCCAGAACAACGAGCAGAGTCGACTGTTTGAAAGTTATAGCTGCCTTCACACTGTTAAAAGGAAGGAGGGGTACAGCTGTCTCCAGAGGCCCCGTCACCGATAATTAGCGATCAATCACGAATTAGTTTAAAAGCTTGAAAAGAACACTGAGAGCACTATTAGATTGCAAAGATTCACTACTCTCCGATAATTACTTGGGGGTTTTTTTTCCGAGGGAATGAAGGTCCTCCTGTTTGTTTATCATGGTGTCCTATCACTCCCATAAACTATACTTGGGTCTGGGAACCGCCCAGGGACCTCGAAAAGGTTCCAGGAGTTCTTGAATAGGTTCCAGAGATCCTTGAGAGGGTTCCAGGGGTCCTTGAAGGTGTTGCACGTATGCTTGAGGGAGTTCCAGGGATCCTTGAAGAGGTTGCAGGGGGTTCTTAAGGGGGTTCCAGGGATCCTTGAAGAGGTTCCAAAGATCCTTGAGAGGGTTCCAGGGGTCCTTGAAGATCGAGGTTCCAGAGATCCCTGAGGGGGTTCTAGGAGTCCGTGAAGAGGTTCCAGGGTCTCCCACCAATATGAGGAGTAGTTTAGACATTATCCCAATTAGAGAATGTATAACACTGACTATTCCAATCACAGGTTTGACTCTTACCATTATTATAAATTATCTCTTATGTATTATCTATTATCACTATTAGCTCCCCACACAATATAGACAATTCTACAATTCAATATGAAATCAAAAACAACTAAATCTTCCCATATGGGTCCCTGGGATAAAAGCTTATCCAATGGGGGTCCATCGCCATAATATGTGTCTATTTGGGGGTCCGTGACATGAAAATGTTTGAGAACCCCTACCATAAATCCGGGGCATGTAGAAGTGGAAGGTAAACCTAAAATCCTACCTTTCTATTTGAGGAAAAGAGTTTACCTATCCCTTTTCAGTCTGATATAAATCTTTGTGAACATAAATTCCCAGCATACATCACAGTAAGTGGTATGAAACTGATGTAATTTATAAGAGGATAGGGTATTTTAAAGGGGAAAAAACACAAAGAAACACTTCTCTGAAAATATAATTGATTTTTGTACATATTAGTGGTTCTTTGCCTTATGATGATCACAGACTGGAGATCATAGTTTACCCACCTTTTAAATGACTAAGTATTATTGTATAAATCACAGGGAAATTTAAGGTAACACGGATTCTGAATGAGACTGAATGAACCATGGAGTGGTTTAAGTTAGGTTGTTCTGTCTAAACCTGTCTTGTATAAACCTGCTACAGCTTTGTGCAATTATGGAGGCATTAAGGCATCATTTTGTTATATCAGTATGTATGAGTCAGAGAGTGGACTATCGTTATGCTTATGATCTGCCTTTAATATTAGCTAAATAAAGCAATTATCATTAATTTAAAATCTGATCATACAGGCAGGCAACTCATCATGACACAGAACACACAAGAACACAGAAGAGTAACACAGAAATGACAGCCATCACTTATGGGCTACAGGGTTGCTCAGAAGCCAATATCTATCAAGTCTTATACATTTCCTATAAGCTTTCTTTTCCTGTTATCTTCCTATAGAGGAACAAATTCAGAAAATTCAGCTGTGGCTTTAGGCTTGTCTGTGAAAGAACAATGAAGTTTGGAAAACAAAGCTTCTCTGTCTCCAAAATTAAATTTACATAAGACTAGCAAGACACTGGAGCAAAGCATCGAAATGAACACATAGAAAAAAAGCTCCATGGTTCAGGTTCAGAGAGGGAAGGTTCAGTGCAAAAAATGCCTCAGTGTTCTGTTCAGTCTGTTCATGTCTTCAAAGCTACTCCTAAAAATGATGCCTCACAAAACCTGTTGGAAAGAGTCTATAGTTGCCATTGGCAACTGGAGAATATCAATCATGAAGCCAATAATCATTAGATGTGTTATCATAGAGTGAGAAATGTGTTATCATAGACAGGGTGACCACAGTTTTATTCCAGTACAGGTCAGTTCAAACCTGACTGAGCTACTGACACTAGGGTTCAACTGGTTCAACTGGGGTTTTTGAGGACCAATACCAATATTTTTACACTGATTTTAGCCAGTATTTTGTGCCCATTTTCAACATCTTTGACCATTTTCATTCCAAAAAATTATATTCAATGTTAGTATTGAGTGAAATTTTCAGTTAAGTTGGCAGTGTTTCAGAGCTCTGAAACAGCATTTAAATCACGGGACACTAAAACTGTCCTCCCCACCTATTCAATTGTACGGGAAACTCTGAGATGCATTAGGCCTTTAAATGAAGA
Organism: Centroberyx gerrardi; assembly: GCF_048128805.1. NCBI lineage: Eukaryota > Metazoa > Chordata > Actinopteri > Beryciformes > Berycidae > Centroberyx > Centroberyx gerrardi. The sequence goes on from NC_136002.1 coordinate 2,953,893, forward strand.
ATTAATTTACAAAAAACATAACTGAACAATTAAATGAACAAATAAAGCATGCAAAGAAAATAAAATTAATTTGCAAATTTATTTTGGCTATAGTCAGGGTGGAACCTCCATCATGTCTAACCCTAACTGACAGTGGCATTCAGCATATAGACAGTTATATATCCAACATACTGCAACGCAGCTATGAGCAGAGATACGACAAGTCCCATTTAAAGCAAAAAACTCCAAAATGCCATTAAACTGCTGCTTCGCATCACTCATGTCATGCATCATCAATAGGTTGCAGCACTGTCCTAATTAGGTCTTATTCAAAAACATGGCTGGCTGATCGTTAATAAGGGCTATAGTCGAAAGGCCAGTGTGGGAGTATAAGAAATTCCTTTATTCATTCCACTACTCATTCTCAGTGTTTGGGAAAGTTACTTTTTAAACTAACTAGTTACTTTACTTCGTTACTTGCCCTAAACAGTAGCTAGTTACGTTACTAAGTTAGTCTTTATTAAAAGTAACGCGTTAGAGTACTTTAACGTTACCCACGTAAAATCATGCCTTTAAAATGCATCTTCTGCTGATGTCATCACTCTTAATGTACAGAAATCATCACTAATCATCACGTCTGGGTCACAGCCTGAAGTAACATCTACTGTTGTCTAAAGAAAACATCAAGCAGCTTTCAGTTACCTGGTTCCACAGTAAATACTCAGTGGGGGTTTGGACCGACTGGATGCCTTTCTGCCGTCACTGCATCACAACCGCAGGTGATTTTGACTTTATCAACACTGTGAAACATTGGCTCTGTGTTCCTCTCTATGAAAAAGCCTAATTTGAGAAAAAATATGCTATCGACACAGAGATATTGACGTTAAAAGGCGCATCAACCGGTGAATATCAAACTTCAAACAAACTTCACCCGGTGATCAACGGAGCCTGAACTGATCCGGTCTGGACTCAAAATAAACGGCAGACTGCGCTCACAAGCGCTTCCAATTCAAAACTTCAGGTTTGATAGTGAAGCTAAACTTACAGTTAACAACAATGTTCTTATCCTTCTCTTCGATCAGTTCAAATGTGAATATCTCCAAGTTCTGCAGTTTATTGTTGTGTTCATTCTGAAAGCGAGTCGTAACCTACAAGCCTCCACCGCACCGCAGCCTGCTGCAGTCTGCTTTAATAACATCATGTAGCGTACAATGCCTTTTTTTTAATTTGCACTAACATTTAACCATTTGAAAGACAAATAAACTCTGAGAAAGTAACTAATAACTGATTACATAAATTGAAAAACTAACGCGTTAAGTTACTCGTTACCACAAAAAACGATGACTTACTTTGTAACGCGTTACCCGCGTTACCCCCAACACTGCTCATTCTATATCTTAGCAGGAAATCCCTTAGTCATCCCGCCTTTGCAAATTTGCACCTTCTCCTTCAAAGTTTAGCTGACAAAGGTTTTGATGAAGTGCACTGGAGAGGACAGTCAAGATTGGCCCAGACAATAAGAAATCATATATTCTTGCGTAAGGTCGGACTAGTCTGGGTTTTTGAAGGTCAATACCGATATTTTTGGATTGATGCTGCCAATATTTTTCCAATATTTTGTGTCAGTATTCAAGCTCTTTAGTTTTGACAATTTTCATGCCAAACAAATTCCAAAAATTGCAAGGATTCAGTGTTTCCCCCAGAATTTTATTCTTGTCGGGGTAGACAAATCTCTGAAACAGTATTTAGATCATGGGACATTAAAACATTCCATTGAAATCCAGGAGAGGAAGAAGAAGAAGAAACAAACAAACTGCATCATATCCATTATATCAGAGCTGTACGACACTGACTGGACCAAATCCAATTTTTAATAAAAAGCCAATATCGGCCCCATATATTGGCAATATAATACATCAATATGACCTTATTCTCAATGGTTCCCTTTCAGTTTCTCTGTGAGAGTTTCTATGCATTCAGTTTTCACAGGGTAAAAGCAGGATTCTGAATTCCATGTGAAATTTGTTTCCTCTCAGAATCAAACAGTAGTACTTTGGTAACACTTTCTATGACGCCCATGTCTATAATGCATTATAAACATACTTATAATGCGTTATAATCTGCTTATAGCACTGTATAATTATAGTTATTAGCACTCATAAATATTCATAATGCTTTATAACAATAATTGTAATACATTATAAAGCATTTTATAATGACTTAAAAGGTTGCTGATTGCTGGTCACTCACTGACATTTTTTTGGCAAGGATCATAGTGTATTATAATTCTCATAGTTGTAATACATTATAATCATTTTATAATGCATTATAATCAGTTATAATGCATTATAATGTGATTATAAGTTACTCTAAGTGGTCATTGGGTGCTTTAAGTAAAGTAATGAAATACCTGAGGTATAGGCAGATATAATACATTACAAGCTGGTTATAAGTCACTATAAGTGGTCATTGTTTGCTTTAAGTAAAGTGAAAAAAATATCATTAAATCTATGCAAGAACAACACACAAAACGTAAAATTAATTTATTTAACGGGTCATAACAGAAATTGAGTACTCCAATTTGACACAACTTTTTTATGAACAACTGAATGATAGGGGTGGGCGGATCGATCCCAAAATATCGATACTACAGATACTACGTCTAGTTTTTGAAGATCGATTCTAGCGTCAATAGGATCGATACCAGTTTCAGTTTCTCTCTTCTACGTTGTACCCATTTCATCAAAGAGTAGAACTGTCTGTGCAAACAACGTTCCGTTGTGGTGAACACATCTTAGTGCATGCATGCACTCTTTGCTTCTCCACTGCTGTTGTCGTGTTGTGTGCACTCAAACAACGAACATACGTGTCGCGCACGCGCAGCGCGCCACGGCGCGCACCCTGAGCGCACCCTGAGAACCATTGCTCTAACTGAAGGAAAGAAGAATGGTTGAGGGTAGTTTGTGCTTTTGTTTAGTTATTTGCACTTTGCTTATTTATAAAAGTTGTGAAAGTTTTAAAACATTCATTGTTCTCCACAAATAATTGTGTGCACTTTTGTTTATTCAAAAAACTTTTTTTCATGTTTGCACATTCAATTTACAATAATAAAAAAAATAATTTTGTTATTTGCCTTTAAAAACTGTCCTGTGTTTTAACATGCATGTGATTAAGTAATTAACAGTGGAAAGCAAAGCAGTTTTTTTTGCTTTGCTTGCTACATACATGCTTCAGTTGGGAATCAAACCCGGGTCTCACAGGTGGCAGGTAGAAATTCTACCACTCACCTTACAATGATTGCTAACCTTTGGCAAATAATTTAGTGGTCATGAAAATGTATTCAGATTTAGCCTATTGATGCATTCACCTCATAAATCATGACACACTGCTCTCCCCTACATGAAAGTACATAAGCTGCTTTTAATAATAAAAAGTATCGGTATCGGTATCGATATCGGCGATTCTGGCCCTGTATTACTTGCTATCGGATCGAAACCAAATTTTGTGGTATCGCCCACCCCTACTGAATGATGGACATTTACATTTCACTAATGTAATGTTTCCCCAAAAAACTCACTCTAAAGACTCTCTTCCTTCACGGTTGAGAAGAAGAAACTACACAGTCTCTTTACAAACTTTACACTGCTCACTAACGAAAATCACTTAGCTTCAGCGCTGGTCTTAGCTAGTTAGCTGTTTAGCTTCGGTACTGGTGTTAGCTAGGAGGCTACTTAGCTTCAGTGCTGGTAAGTTGCAAGTATTCACGCAGTAATAAGCGGCAACAAAACGGGTTCTCTGTGAGCATATCACGTTACCAACTCACTTAGACAAAATACTATTAAACACTGACAGTTTAGACTCTGCGTCTGATTGTCTCTAGCGGCTTCTGACTCTCTTGTCTCAGCTCAACGCTCAGCCTCTACTCGCTCAGCCTCCGAGCTCCGTCTCTCTCTCTGTTGCTCTCTCGCTGTCTGTCGGCCTCTCCTCAAACTCTAGCCTGCTCTCTCTGTAAGTCCCGCCTCCACCAATAGCATTACAGTAAAAAGGTAAGTGACTGTCATCTAACGAATAAAAGGCTGCATACATGAGAACAAGGTAGGTTGTACACATTTTTACACGTGCAAGCCAAGGAGGAGGCAAGGCATGTATGTTACTACCAAACTATACAACTCTTTGGAACTTTATCAAACTAGAATAAGGGGCAATAAACAAACTTCAACAGGGCTACACCCTCCCCCTTCTAACCGTCTAGATGTCCTCATCAGACTTCTTATACACAGGACTTGCACTATGGTCTTCAATGAATAGTATAATGAATAATTAGACTACATAGTCATGGGACACTGTCCGAAGGTAGGTCAGGGGTTTCCTTGGTCTGCAGATCATAGCTAATTTGTATCACCATACCTCTATGTATAATGATTAATGGTTTGTTCATTGGTTTTCCAGGTTCATCATAAATCAGGTGCACATTATAATGCATTGTAACAGTGATTATAATGCATTATAAAATGATTATAATGTATTACAACTCTGAGAATTATAATACACTATGACCCTTGCAAAAAAAATCAGTGAGTGACCAGCAATTATGAAGTATTATGATACTTGACCTTATAAGTCATTATAAAATGCTTTATAATGTGTGATGATTATTGTTATAAAGCATTATGAATATTTATGGGTGCTTATAACTATAATTATACAGTGCTATAAGCAGATTATAACGCATTATAAGTATGTTTATAATGCATTATAGACATGGGCGTCATAGAAAGTGTTACCAGTACTTTCTTTAAAGCATGACGAGATGAGTGTTTGATGAGGGAACCTGTCATTCTCCTGGTAATAAAGAAGTGCTGCTAACATGAAGAGGTTCATTGCATTACAGCTTCCCATTTCAGCTATCTACTCCGAGAGATTTTTACCCTTTCAGAGAGCAAACAAGAAATCTCTTTAATAAATCTGATTTGGGCCTCTAACAGTAGGTCTCTGGGAAGGGAAGCAGGTATAAATGAGTGTTGAGGTCGAATGAGGACATGAGTGGAGGGGATCGGGTATCCATAGCCAGGGTAAACCCACTGAGGATGCTGCTGAGAGGGAAACTGGAGATGCGAGGATATTTGATTTGTATAGTCTACATCAGGGGTTCTCAAACGTTTTCATGTCATGGACCCTCATTTGGTAAGATTTAGTCCCAGGGACCCATATGGGAAGATTTTTGTTGTTGATTTAATATTGAATTGTGTAACTGTCCACGCTGTAGTTGGAGAGATAATAGTGGTGACAGTGAGACCTAAATTAAGGATAGTTAATCTTCTACATTCTGTAATTGGGATCATTTCTAGCTAATTCAATTCTAGTGTAATTCAAACAATTGCTCATTTTGCTGGGACCCCCTGGAACCTACTCAAGAACACCTGGAACCCCCTCAAGGACCGCACTTGGAGATCCAGTTTAGAGAATCCCAGACATTCACTACATACTGTATATCCACTAAATCTTATTTTATGAACCAGGTCCTTCCCCCTCTAAGCTATTTTTAAGGCACAGACAAACCCAAATTGGAGGACACCAGTTGAAACCCAAAAGGAACCCTGAACCCCCCTCAAGAACCCCTGGAACCCCCTCAAGAACACCTGGAATCCTCTCAAGAACACCTGGAACCCCCCCAAGAACACCTGGAATCCCCTCAAGAACACCCCTGAACCCCCTCAAGAACACCTGGAATCCTCTCAAGATCACCTGGAACCCCCTCAAGAACACACCTGATATAACTAAACCATGGGTAGCATATTATGCATGAAGTGATTGTAATCTCATTATAACATTTACTAAGCTAATGTTCACCATTTATTTATGTATGTGTGTATGAGAAGCAACCTTCATCATTAACAAAATAAGCTGCAACAGAGTGTGACTAACAGATATCAGCCCAGTTGCAGCAGAAAGCCCACCACGTTATGCAGCTCAGTGTTTCCTCCTTGTGGCTGTTTCAGAGTATTGCATCCCACATGTATGACTGTACACTCAAACAAATAAACATTGATCTTAAGTTGATTTTACTCAAGTAAACCAACATAGGTTTATTTGGTTTAATACCACCTAAACCGAAACAGATGATTTATAGATGCAAATAAAAGCAACACTTTTGAAATCCATTGGCATTTCAAGCACAAATGGCATACTTGTAAATTCATTAATATAGTTTATGTTTATCTATTTGAATCAATTTCATAAATGATAATACTGTTCTATCTATCTGATGATGGCCCTAGAACTACAAGTCAAAAATAAAAATTTCAAAAGACTAGAACTCTGCAACAGTTGGTCCAATACACCTGAAACTTCTCTGACCATGATGGCCCTTCGACAAACATTGTTGTCCACATGAAGGATTTTTGCAGTTTTGCATTGAATTTATTGAAAAACTCATTTCAAACAACTCCTCCTTGACCAATGATCCAATCGCCACCAAACATTGCAAGAACCATGTCTGAATCAATGTCATCAAAGATTTTGTTCAGAGTTTTAATATCTTAAATAGTTTGGTTGAAGTTTTGGTTCAATGAATTTGTAAAAGGGTGGAGCTTATCACAAAAATGGGTCCATTCCAGTTTACTGTACCTCAGCAATCATTTGTACAATCATCACTTAAATGTCCTTCATATGTCAAGTGAACATTACACAATATATCTATTAAAGCATTTTTAAAATATTCTATAATTGGTGCCATAAATTCCAAAACTGTATATGTTTGACCGTTTGTGCAGTCATTAGATGTGACAGTCAGTGGCCTTGTGGAAAGAGAAGCTGACCAATGTCTAGCAGATTCCTGGTTCAAAACCTGCCAGCGATAACCTGTGAGAGAAGTAATGAGGTCAAAGCTGGTGTTAAGAAATGTTGTTGCTGAATATTTATGCAAAGCAACAACACCACACAGTGGCTGCTTTGAAAACATCTGATAAAACAAAAATTGGCCTCAGGACTAATTTCCTGCTGCATGAATTTTCTGTTTCTTGGTAAACAATTACTGTAATGTATCATCAAACTCGCGTCATATGTCAAGTGAATGTCAAGTGAGGCAACAACAGCATTTTTGAATCAATCCATAGGGGCTGTCACAGATATCAAAAATGTCAAAAATGTGTGTGTGCAATTGGATTGCTCCTGTCAATGGAGCAATGGAGCATTACAGATCCACAATACAATGCTAGTGGTCTTTACAGTAAACAAGAGAATGTAATATGTGTACAGTCATGCACGTTTCAAGTGGGATAGTTGGTTGTGCTGATCGTTACTCCATTGTTAAGATTTATGTAGTTACCCTTTTTTCCAAGTAGACACATTACACTGTAAAATAAAAAATATATAACTAATAGAGAAAAGGATGGTTTTAATTGTGTTCAAAACTTAGGCCTACATATATCAATAGTTTGTCACTTAGCATTTTCCTTTTTTGGTGAAGGTGATTTAGTCTATCTTGTACTGTATTCAAGAAAGCTCAACAGTGATGCCAAAGTCTGTAGAATTGCAGGAAATGCATTTAAAATTAGTGACATTTTCTGGTGGAGGGCTCCCAGCCCCCCGACCTTCAGTTGGTCCCTCCAATGTTTTAGACACAATTACGCCACTGCCTTGTATCCAACAGAGAGTGTTTGCAACAGGGGCTTTGCTGTCTGATAAATACTTTTGCCTCTGTTTTATAAAGAACTGGCAATGGGAGCAGGCAGTCATATTTAGCAACATTGCATAAGAAAGCCTAAAAAGAACATGGCTCATGTTTGATCAAATAACACACGTGATAACTTGTGCTATTTGATTATGGAGTTGCCAAGCCAAGCAGGAAGTTTCAGGTGAAGGTGGATTCCCATTAAATATTCATGACAGATTAAAGACACAATCATGTTATCTGTTTCCTTGTCAGTGGTGTAAACAAATGGTTCATTTCCTTGTGTGTGTTATTCTTTTCAGATCATTTAAGTCAGTTCATGGAGACATTTTTTTATTCAGATGTTATTGTCATTCAACAAGAAACACCAATGCATCTTGTTCGATTGTTCGTCTATGAAATGCATCTTCACACAGTCGATTCTGACACTGATTCTGATCCCATATGGATGTAGAGGTTCAGGCTGCTGATTCTTCACCACGTTGTGTATTTCAGGATGATCTGCTCATTTGCTTTAGGAATGTAACAACCAATACCTGCAAACAAGATCCAGTTGTAAGTTGTAAGTTGATTTACAGTGAGAGTAAGAACAAGAAAGAGAGATAGTCAACTCCTCGATTGACTCACCAACATCAGGTCTTATGATTTGGCCTTCCTTTGTCTTAACCAGCAGCTCCCAGTAGGTATGTTCTTGATCATTCCCAGCCAAACCATTCACACTCTCCAGATATGGGCCATAGTTTAAGTCCTCTGTGTAGGTGAACCTGCAAGGACAATGGAAGAAAATGTGATGGCCACTGAGTATGAGAATTTTAGTTAGACCGATTATATTGGGCCAATATTGGCCTTTTATTCAAGTGTCCTACACCTCTGATATGATTTATATGATGCAGTTTGATTAGGCTACATATTTATTGTAGAATTGATCAATTCTACACTGGTTGTCTATGGGAAGCCCTTTACCTGAATTGATTCTTAGGCAAAATTCTGATCAGATTCCACATAAGTATGCATGATATTGTTATTATTATCATTATATTACTGTAATTTCCCCTCATGATTATGGTGGATGTACCAGTAAGGGATCGTAGGTTTCACCTGGATTCATCTAGTCTATTTCATGGGAAAAAGATGTGATCATGATATGTTCTATAGTGCAACAGCACAATGCATCTTAAACACATTATTAAAGATGACACAGACTGGCAGTTTATGCTTCACATCCACAGCATAGGGCTGCATGTTATCAATTGTTTTCATAGTTTGTTTACTAGAGTAAAATATTAGCCTTTTATTAAAAATCAGATATAACCCAATTGATTAATTGTACACTGGTTGTCTACAGGAAGTCCTTAACCTGAACTGATTCTAATGCAAAACATTTTCCAGAAATATGCATCATGCAATCCAAAAATATTGGTATCAGAGTTCAAAAACCCATATCAGTTGAACTCTAATAAGAATAGCACAGATTGAGAAGAGAAAGGAGAGAAGAGAAGAGAAGAGAAGAGAAGAGAAGAGAAGAGAAGAGAAGAGAAGAGAAGAGCTATTTAGATCAACACTGAGAGGAGAGCAGGCATAGATGATTAAAGATGTGACAGCACAGGTTAACATTTATTCATCAACAGTGACTCAGTGTTTTGGTGACAGTTTAACTGTTACACAATCTACTATTGTCACAAAACAAAACAAAAATGATCCCAGCATAACTTGCAAAGATGCTTAAATAACAAATTTAGACCAGTCTTATTGTTGAACTGATGGATTTTATCTGTTTCTGTTATTGTTGTAGTTGTACTAGTAGTAGTCTTAATTGTCGTTATTGTTGTTGCTGCTCTTTTCAAGCATCAGTTCAAGTGACAGTCAAGATTCTTGTTTCTCTTGATTTTGATGACACCTTTGATGATCATTGCTTTGGCATTTTGGCATTTTGCACTCAATGTAGGCACTTGGCCAACATATTGTAATAATAAAGACACTCAAAGTAGACTGTGGCTTCTTTTTTTCTTCTACCTTCTTATTATTTATTTCAAACAAACTGCTGCAGTTGCTTCCATAAAACGCATCACTTCCTGTGCAGCAGAGGATCTTTCCCTAGAAAGAGGGACCCCCGCATAGATACATAACACTACTATATGGTATTAATCGGTGATAGAGAAAACTGACATTTATCTATGTGAAAGAGTTGCAGATTATTACTTTAAGCTAACAATTAATGTTATGAACTTACTTAAAGTCTGCGTTGGAGTCCTCCAGTCTCTTCAGTGCACCCAGTAGGATCCCCCTGTAAACCCCATAAGTGCTGTAGGTCACATTGGGGGTGTTTAGTTGGCTGTTCATCGTCATCACATAAATGGGAAATCGATCATATTCTGGAGAAAAGGAAGTCAAACTTAGTATAGTAGATAAAAATAGCAGAGGAGAAAATAATAAAATGAAGACTTCTATATAGCCAAGGGTGGGGACATTTGTTTTGATATTCACTAATAATGAAAGTCATTGAATTGTTATAAGCTATTATGAAACTTACTTCCAGCTAGAATCCCAGGAGCCAACAGCAGCAGGGCCACTGATAGGAGAATACGCATCACCATTCTGGTTGTTGGTTTGAACTCCCTTCTGCCAGTGTGCTTGCCTACCCGCTCACATATTTATATTCTAGTGGTCATTGTTTACACACTGGAGTTGAATGAACTTTGTTGATCTTTGGAGAACAATGACATCCATAAAAAACTGATAATGTTTTCCACAGAGCCAGTTAAAATGTCAACTTAATGTTATGCAAGCTAATGCAATATTGTGTGCTGCCAAATTTTGTAAACTGTAGTTTTATGTAACAATGAAATGCAAACATACTCCATCGTATGTCAAGATCGACTTAATCTTGTATCACCTTTCTAAGTAACTCTATTGAAGGTGGTTTAGAGATATGACCACATAGGTAAACAGATAAAGTATTATTCATCAGTTTCCAGAGCACAATTTATCAGTAAAGATTGGTATGAAAAAAGAATTAAAATCTGTGTTGTACTTCAAGTGATGTGAATTTAACAACTGTGCATTAAAATGGTACAGTAACACCGGCCTGTCTCACTCAGAATATGTTGATTATTTGACTGGCACCTTTTTATGAAATAAGTTACGCCAACATGCTGTTCAAAAATACCAAGCACATTTCAGATTTGGCCATTTCCTTGTTTCTTTCACATCTCCTGTCACAATATAGCTCATGTAATCACAAAATTTTCTTCTTTGGCAGTAGGGATGTTTTGCCACCAGGGGTCTCTGTAGTCCACCAAGATATCTCATGACCTGAGGAAACCTAAAAGACATTTCATTGCCTAGACAACAACTGCATAATGATTATCACTGAACTTTTCTGTAAGCAATAATCCTGTATTTTATTAGTTGTTGTCCTTCATGTAGCTCATTTACCTTGTCTGCTAAATAGACATTAATGTAGACTAATGTCTAGCACATTATTGTCCATTAGTAAAGTTATTACAATCAGTGGTATATCAGTAGAAGAGAAAATAATAAAATGTCACTTTGCTATACAGCCAGGGGTGGGGACATTTCTTTGATATCCACTAATAATGAAAGGCATTAAAGCTGAGTTGTTATAAACTCTATTATGAAGTTTAATTCCAGCTAGTATCCCAAGAAATAACAGCAGCAGTAACACTGAGAGGAGAGCAAGTATCATCGTTTGAATACCAATCTACCTGTATGCTTGCCTGCCAAGTCAGCATTATAGTGGTCATTGTTTACATAATGGAGTTGAGTGAACTCTGTTGACCTTTGGAGAGTAATGCATTTTTTTAAAAAAAGTTTATGTAGTATTTTTCATAGAGTCTGTTTTTACGCTGTGCCAAAATTTCAAACATGGTTTGATGTAGCCATGAAATGCAAACGTGCTCCATCATGTTTTCCTATCAACTTAATCCCATGTCACCTCTCTAGATTACTTTGCTATTGAGTGGGTTCTAAGAACAGGTAAACATTTATTCATGAGCCAGGTAAGCTATTAATCAGTTTCAAGAGAGCAACAGGTCAGCAAATATGTGTTTAATTTAATAACAATACAATACAAACAGTAAAATGTAAGACGACATTCACACTCATATGGGATATTCAAGGCAGACTGTGATCAAAGTCAGTGCTATGATGAGGTAAGATTAGTTATTCCACCATGATCTTCACATAAATCACATATTTGTGATGAAAAGTTCAAGTTAACAAAGGTCAGGTGAATAAATGTCCTCTGTTGGTTCTCTTACACTACACCACTACATGTACCTGGTCTCGCATCCAAAAAACATCCAGGATCTATCCCTATCTAATTTCACACACCAACCAGGGTCTGTGGTTGCAATTCATATTTGTTAAACTGCATGTAAAGGGCAGGACTGGCCATATTTAGAAAATAAATAATATATAATAAAATAAATCTATTAATGAGTAGGCTATATAATTAAATAAATGTTAAAATATGAAATGCATAGAAATCTGAAAATACATACAGTATATTAATAACAGCGAGCATACATTAATAAATTGATAAGTAAGATAATGCATTAACAAGAACAATTATATAGTAATTCATTTTCCCATTTATTTCCCTATTTATTTTTGTATTTCCCCCTACTATGATAATGAGGCTGTGTTAATCAAACACATGTGGGTTGTGTGTAGCACACTATAGGTTGATCACTGTAGTGGTGCATTGCTCGATTGGATTTGCCTTACTCGACTGACAACAAAACAACTTTGTCTGCAAACAAAACTCCACAGTCCCTCCACATCATTTACATAACTTCACAATTAGGCTAGAGACAGTAATCAATAACTTAAGTCTATTGCTACCTATTACTGACACAAAGGTCGATCGCTTACTTCTTCAGAATTTGGAAGAGGTTCCTACACTGCGCCTGATCGCATACAAAGAAGGTGTGGTTGGAGGACCCTCACATCCAATTCTGATAAATGCAATTGAAACTTACATAATAACTCAGAGAACAGTTCACGAGCAAGGACCACACCATCAACAGAATGCGATTTGAACGTTTATTCAATGACTATGTTAGGTTTTCAGTTAGCACAGTTTGTAGCGTTTGGCCATAGATGATGGCTTCTTCTCGGATATGGATGAGACATTGTGGGGAAGGCTTCGGAGAAGAATCCGCTGTAGACCCCCAAAACCTTCATGATGAAATAGCGATGACTGTTTGGAACAAAGATCTTTCAGATCCGAGTGGCTCTAGAGATGATGGACTTGGGATGACCAACGACCCATGAGTTGGATCACGTGATTCACTACGGGAAGATGTAGTAATGGCTCTGATGCGAAAGGAGTGGTCGGAGAAGTGGTTTGGTGAAGGGGAGAATGAAACCAGATGCATGACCGGTTTCTGAGATGAAAAGTAGATCGGAAGTGGCAGCATTCTGAGATCTTCTAAAATGAATGAATGTATTTTGCCAGGGTTTCGAAAGGCCTTAGGAGTTAATTTTGAAGTTGAAAACAGCTCGGTTGGCCAGTTTGAGTGGTCTTGGTCAGTTTGAGGTAGACGACAAGAGTGGCGTGGGAAAAGAACGACAGGTCGGAGATGCAGGGGTGACGATACAGATCGAATTCCATGGTTGGATCGACTTTGGCATGGGGCTAAGCTTGAGAACTTCTGAATCTAGTCGGAATAGCCTTAATCTTTGGGCGGCACGGTGTATCGGTGGGTAGTACTGTCACCTCACAACAAGAAAGTCGTAGTTTCGAATCTCCACCCTGGTCCTTTCTGTGTGGAGTTTGTATGTTCTCCCCGTGTTTATGTGGTTTCCTCCGGAAACTCCGGTATGACCAGGAACATAAGCTGCATGGGGGAATGAACAGATGTGTTGCGACAACTGGGTAAGACACCGCATGAAAGGCATGGTGGATACTGAGTTGGAGCTGCCTTGTAGACAATGTCCATGACAGAGAGGTTGTTTGAGTGAATGAGTATTGATTTCTTAGACCATTCGTGTCCCCATAGAAGAGCAGCGACGATGATGGGGTAGAGTTCATGAAGAGCAGAAGATGGGCAACGAGAGCCTTGGGAGAATGGGATGAACTTAGAGGCCATTCTGCTGAGAACCATCTCCCTCTGTAGAAACCCCCAAAACCAGAAATATAGAAGTTATGCCGATCCAATTGGTGAGGTGTTGCCATGGATGGAGTTCAGTTCGACAGGAGCTGTCGAGGGTAACGGTGTCAAGGAGTGAGGAAGCTGAGGATGCGAGTTAACAGGTGGGAAATGCAGGACTGCCCTTTGGGGATGGTACACAAGGCAAAGTTGAGGTGATGGAGGAGTGAGAGTGAGTGAGTTGACGTTTGGTGCAGCGCGGTGCGAGGAGGAAGTTGAAGAGTGGTAGGATGATTCGATTGCGTTTTTCCAGGCAACGAAGCTTGGAATAATTCTGTGTCGAGGGTTATCTCAAGGAATTCTAGGGAGGTGGAGGGACCCTTTGTTTCCCCTGTGGACGGGGGACGGGGAGATCCAAGAGATGGAAGTTAGCGTAGTCATCGCCTCCATGGGCTGGAGGTGATGAGGGAGGGGATATGAGGAAATCGCAGAGAAGACGAACGAGATAGGAAATCTTGTGGTTGATCTAGCACAATCTAGCACAATGCTTCAGGGAGCGTTGGGTCTGGATGGTAACTGAGGGCAGATGCTAGGGCTGAAATCTTGACAGGGGTGGATAGATGCTCCACTAGTCATGGCTCGGCATGCAGGTCGAGAGTGAGCTTCACCGCAGAAAGAGCAGACATGCGGATCTGCACTGGGACATGTTGCAACCTTATCTTTAAAATTATTACAGATGCTGCATTCCCCTTGGAACATGACTGGTCTCTCCTTTTGACGACTCCTTTAGTTAGAAGAAGTTGAGCTGAAGGGCTTTGACTTAATGGTTCAGGTGGAATGGGTGCTGGAGGCATGGCTGAAGACAGAGCTGAAGTTTGTGCTTTTGGGCTCAGGACTAATTTCCTGTTGGATGAATCTTCTGTTTCTTGGAAAACAATTACTGTAATATATCATCAAACTCAGTCCATATGTCAAGTGAATGTCAAGTGAGGCAACATGTCTACAACAACATTTTTTAATCGATACATTGGGGCGTCACAGATATCAAAAATATCAAAAATGTGTTTCTGTGTGTGTGTGTGTGTGTGTGTGTGTTTCTAAACTGAGATGTCTGATCTAAAGAAACTATATGTGTTATACCAAAATATAGTTTTGGAACTTATGTTTTTCAATTTCCCTCAGTTGTTTGCCCTGGAGAATTTTGCTGAAATTTAAATGGAAGCTTATGTGTTAGAAGTTGCAATCATATGCAGTTGTTACAGTGTTACAGCATTTAACTGTTAATACCCTGAAATAATTCTCATTGAAGCAAATAATTTACAACTGCTACTGGGAGGAAGATTGGCAAAATTTGACCATGAGTCCATTGACAGCACATCCATAAGTATTACACATCTAGGTATGAAATCATATGCATTTGACACTTATGTCCAGCTCTATCAGCCTGGCGCCTCAGACCTATTCTCATGAGAGCTCAGTTTAATTTCGCTCTGTGAATGGGTCTGGACTTCTGAACATAGGGAGCATGTTTCCAGTAACCGGGCCAATCAGCGTCCTTCACTGAACAATGGGGTGTGTCGAGGCATAGTAGTGGTGGATTTGTACCCTATGATACTATGTCATTTTGTCCGATTGGTTGTAAGTCGACCCAATTGCCTACAAAGTTGTTGTGAACGCTACTGGAATGCCCATGGCAAAGCTGCTCCCAATGTTCAGGAGTCCAAACCCATTCTCCGGGTGAAATCAAATTGAGGAGTTGTAAGAATGGGTCTGGGGCGCCAAGCTACAGCATTACCTACATGAGTAGACGTCTACAAATTAGGTCATCAATAAGGCCATCTATTCATCGCCCCTTGTTAGTCAGTTCCTTAAACTAATATCCCATTCTCTCTTTGCAATATCTACCTACCGAATGCAATTTTGCATGGAGCTGCTTTCAGCTCGCCCACACAGTTTCTTCTGCAACTGTATCTACTAGTTTAATTCAGAATGACTTAATCCCATTTAATGGAAATTTGTCGTACAATTGAAATATGTAAACCTTACAAAACATGGTCAACTCTATAAAGGAGTGAGTGTGTGTGTGTGTGTGTGTGTGTGTGTCAGTGAGAGAGGGAGACAGAAAGACAGAGATTTGCTCATGAAAAATGAATTAACACACAGTTATGCTCTATCATTTATTTGTTTCTTGGTGTTCCAGTTCCAATTCCAGTTTACATTAAATTTGTTCACTGATTTGCAGTTACATTTAACATGTTGTAATCATAACATTTAGTTATAAGTCTGAAGAATTGCAAATAGCAGTCAATTTGTTCAGGACCGCAGCAGTAAAGTCATATTCATACTCAGGTTTAAAACGGTGTGAACCTCAGGTAAATGTTGTCTTGGTCACGAATCTTGTAATCGAGGCCTGTGAAACCAAATGAAGCAGCATGTTAGTAGATGCAACAATATGCATGTCCAGTAATATATAGATATATATATACATTGTGTGTGTCCCACATTTCCAGAATGAAATAATCTCATTGGTTTAGTTAAACCTCAATGGGCGGAGCCAAAGAACAACAGTTTCTCAGAGTGCAAGTTAGCTAACGATTAACTGGCAAAACTGAAATGCAAAGAAGGAACTTTGGTCAAAATATAAAAAAATATATATAAATGGCAATGACTTCTTCTTTTCATTGATTCATTTTCTTGGAAGGAGCTAGGTAACTGGCTTACCTAGATAGCTGTAGGCTAGTATGGCTAGTTTGTACCCCATGTCTTTTTCACTGGGCTTCAGTCTAATGTTACTTAAAACTGTGGTTCTTTGTCTCCTCCCACTGAGGTTTAACTCAGCCAATGAGATTATTTCTCCCTCCAATGCAGCTCTGCCGCTGAGCTTTCAACTTACAAATAGGTATGACGTTCCCATTATTGTAGGTCAGTGTTTCCCAGCATGTGTCCTGCCCATTTCGGCCCACAAGTGTCCCTTTCACAGTCACTGCCACTACATAGGGGCCAGTGCCACAGACTTGACTGGTTTCAAACCTGCCAAGAAAAACACAGTAATACTCAATAGGAGTGAAACCTGCTGAAATGATGCTGCTGTTCACTTCAGCAGCATATCACATGTTGATGCTTTCCATGTCAGAAAACTATGCGGTGTTGGCGCAAGCATTGATCAGGGTTATTCATTTCATAAGTATATGTACAGATTTTTATCTCTTTGTAAAATTATTGAAATCAGCATTAGGTCTCATTTATTAAAGACATCAGTACTCACAGTTCATGTAAGTAGACATGTTCAAAAAGAAGAAATTAAACTACGTTTCAGAGCTAATACAATGACACCAGTCCATATGCATGGTTAATGAATGGCCATCACATGTCTATAAGCCTAGCTATTTTATTGCATAATGTACCCAAAGTCAGTGCTGTTGTTCGCAAATGCCCTCAGGCTCTGCAGCAGATTCTGACCACTCTCTGCCATAACAGGGAAGGATGCAAGGCTGGGATATGGCTGGACAGCATTCTTGACAGTCACATGAAAGTGCATTAATTGACCTTTGACCTGGCCCTTATCTGTAGAAAATAGAGCATGAAAATACTGTGATTTTCAAATCATTCTTTGCTGGAAAACAATTACGAATATCTGTTTTTTGCACTAACAAACATCTTGACAAGTGAGCTCTAATATATCCCTTACCTTTCTTAGTCGTCATTGTTTTGTTTTTGTCTCTTCGTTGTCCACAGCAAGAGAAGAGGTGGAGTAGTTCACTGCTTTCATGCGTCAGCTTTTATAGTAAACACCACATGATTATGAGGGCATAAGACAAGGAAACAAGTGCAGAATTGTTCTGCTTTGGTTGAGAGAATGTGAAATATGGCATTCTAGTTTCAAACACATCCTGGTTTGGGAAAATCAAGAATGTATAAAGCAATGTTCTGAAGGAAGTTGTACAAGTTTTAATAGTGTATGTGTTTTCCCAGGTCCTTTCTGTTCATATGAGTGCATGTTAGAGTTTAGTGTGTGTGTGTGTGTGTGTGTGTGTGTGTGTGTGTGTGTGTGTGCATGTATATATGCATTGTTTGATGTCTAGCTCCATGTTAAATATTATTATTAAATTATCCTAGCTATGTTTCTACATGTGGCATCTTTAAAACCTTGCTTTGCATCATATTAAATTTATGTAAAGCAGACATAAACCATATAATGTTTGTAGATCCATATTTTATTTTCTGTTTTATTACCATAACCTCAGAATTCCATTTTGTACCTTTAAAATCAAGTTGTTAATGATAATAATAATATTGACCACTCTCCAATAAAAAAGTGACAAACTTTGGATTTTCTTTATACCAAGAATATTGAGAACATGCAAAATCAGCCTAATCACACTGTCATATTTCATTCTCAGTAATTATAGGCCCATTTCCTAAAGTAGCAATACACAAGATGCGTGTTTTTAATTGTCTCCAGTTTTCCAGTTTTGTGTCTTTGGTGCTAAGGGCTCATTGCTGTGGATTTTCACAATATCATCAAAGTCTATATATCCCCAAAATCTGCAGAACTTAGGTAATTAGATATATAAACAATACTATACCATATTATCTGGGCAAATTATAACATAACTGAAAAAACAAACAAACAAAAATACATTTAAAAAAAAATAACACACAAAAAAACACAAATTGAATTTCTTTTCTTTTTTTATTGTAAAATCACTGCAAACTATGAGAATGAAAGAAAATAATATATATAAAAAAATGTGTAAATGGACCTACACATGAAAGGACCTAGACATTTTATTTGGCACTTCTGCCATCTTTATTATGCTATTCTATGCTATGTAATTTGCTATGCTCATTTTTATATGCTCTGAGATGCTCTGAGATGGGCCGGATAACTGTGTGGGGCAGGTGTTTCTGTCGCCAGGAATCATTTACTATGCTAGACTGTGCCCCTGTGTCCCACAATACTGTAACTGGATGATTGTCCATGAAACAGTTTACCATACATCTGTTTCCTACAAGGCCCACTAATCGTGACTGGTGCTGGGGGGGTAGATAGTGAACCACATTCACAGCTAATGAGGCGTCTGCTGCCTTTTCTCGGGGTGCTGTCATGGGCAGAGATGTTGGGCTGGTCGGACACTGCTTATTTTGGGACGCTCCATCCTGGACTACTGGTGGTCCCGCCTCAGTAGTCCTCGCCCGTTTCCCGACAAGGTTCTCTGCACTCTGCATCCACGAGAGAAGTGGCCCTCTTGCCCACATTTGAAACAGTGTGAACAATTTTCACCCACCTTCTCTTCTCTGCATTTTTGGCAGCCTTTCTCACGCTGCCTTAGAGCTCCAAAGTATTGTGCACATCTTCCTATTTTTAAGTGAACCACTTTTGGTGGCAGTTAGGCCTGAGTTGACTTTCTGTAGGTGGCGCTCTTTTCTTTGTCTGTTCAGCCATGGTGGCTATCACTGCTCATGTTAACTACCCAAAATGCATCACTTCCTGTGTGGCAGAGGATTTTTCCCAGGAAAGAGCTACCAGACACCAGCTGTTCAGAACAGCAAGCTTTCCTGAACTGGATATAGCTTCAATCACTGTTGGGTTACAGCATTCAGTGATAGAGAGCGGCAAAACAGACATTTATTTATATGAAAATGTTGTGGATTATTACTTTAACTCCTATTTCTGTCTAAAGTATTAGAGAAAGTTGTTGCAGAGGATAGACATTGCTCTATGTTGTCCTCAGGACTTAAGTACTCAGTTACTTCCTTGGTTGTTGCTTATGTACTTAATTACATTTACTCACATAACTGTTTTTTGAATACGTTTTTTAAGTCAGTACTTAAGTATGTTTTTACTGAAGTATTTCAGTACTTCACTACATTTTAAATCACATCCATTACAGAGTTCAAATTTGGAGCCATTTGCAGTGAACAGTCAGTCAGCAAAGGAGAAGATCAATCTGGCTTTACTGTTTGTGCACTTTATTTTGTAATTTCCAAATTTTCCAAATAAAAGAATCTAGTTTGAACTCTGTCGTCTTGTCCTTTTAGAAATGCATGGAAAAGATCACAGCTAAAAATGTTCTTTTTTCTAAAAAGTAGCTCAGTAACTTTTACTCTGAGGACATGGGTTTAAATTAGCTACTTTTTACTTTTACTTAAGTCGATTTTTACACCAGTACATTTACTTCTTCTGAAGTAAAATATCAGCAAAGTAACAGTGCGTCTAAATAAGTGGGACATTCTACTATTTTTTCAACCACTGGTGACAACAAAGTGCAATTATAACATTATCAATACATAATAGAGGTGGAGCTTTGTGGTTACTTTCCACCATCACAGGCCCCCTGGCATTCTGATGTGAATTACTGATGTATACTGAAGTGTAGTTTGTAAAGCGGCTGTACTATCTTGCAATCTCAAGCTATGTATCATGGGCATGTTTTTTCTTTGTTATGCATCAGCATACAGTTTGAATCACCAGACTGTATTGCAATATTTCATTGAATAAATGTAACTTATTAATAAATGTACAACATTTTGTCACCTGTGCCTAATTTACCATCATTCTCGCAGCCACATCATGGTGAAAAGGAAGAAGTGTGATATTTTACTAAAATTGAAAGATTAAGTGTCAGACAGCATTCTGTTATGATGACTTGCACACTCTCTCTTGTCAGAGTGTGTATTAGCTTAGAAGTCTTGAGAAAATAGCGTTAGCTAAGATGCCTCGCTGTTGCCATGCGAAAACCTTGTAACTCCAATTGTGTGTCCAAATGTTTTAACTTCAATTGAAGGATTACATGGTTCTCTATTGGTTGAGAAAATTCTGAGCCTTGGGCTTATGAAACCCTTTTAAAACTCCATTGGATAAACTCTAAAATGCATGGTGGTCAATCTGAAAATAATGCTGTTCTTCTAAGTTCCTGAAAAGTAGACATTTGCGACATAAAAGGTTTTCACCCGACAGCAACAACTAGGAATCGTGCAAAGGACAAGGTGCTGTTAGGTGAGGAATCTGCAAGGACAGCATTCCACAGCAACATGTGAGAACATGTGCTATTTGATTATGGAGTTGCCAAACCAAGCAGGAAGTTTCAGGTGAAGGTGGATTCCCATTACAGTTTTTCTCAATTGTTTAAACGCGTTTCCTGAAACTATAGCTCAATTTCTCAAAACTCTACACACAAAGCACAGCAGTTAACCTTTTGCCAAAACTACACAAATCTCTTGCAAAATGCATTCATGCATTCAAAACCATGTTCTCTCCTCTCAAAACTGACTTTTTCCATCAAAATGATTCACACAGGCCTCATATGAATAGGCCTTATTGAGCATTGAGTTCACACTGGTGCGATAAATTTAAAAACACAACCATACTGTATATATGTTTTGGCCTCATGAGGTCATGTTACATATTCAAGTGTATACTGTAAAATTGTGTAAACATTTTTTTTTTTTCTCCTTTTTTGAAGTTTTAGTTTTCTTTTCGGGGGGGTCCCAAAATAGGCTGCAATTTTACAGTAAATATAAACACTGTTGCCATGATACAATACAGTAAATATATCATCATATAAATAGTGCATTTGCTAGGTAAACCTAATTCCAATTCAGTACAGTACAGCACAGCAAAGTGTGTGAACTGTTATCACTTTGAGTGTTGTTGTTATTGTGTATGATACAATGCACATTTACTGTATTGTCCTGCCAATGAGGTCCAGTTGGGCTGCACTCACAACCCAGGTTCCATCATGAGTCATACTGAACATTGTTAGAAGTGTTTTTTCATTTTCCTTATCAGTGCAATTATGAGTTTTGCCAAAATAGTTAACATTTTTGTGTCTTCTCAAAACTCTAAGAAAATGCTTAGACTGTGTCAGTCTGGACAATGGATGTAATGATCTGATATCATATACGAAATCAATGAACAAATTCAAAAAGGTAACATAAAGCAAATCTTTATTTGTTACTGTAAAATAAATCTTTGTTCAGCAGACAGCAAAAATCAAAATCATAGTTTGTAGGCCTGCTGTAAAAAAAACAAAACAAAAAAACCCCACAAATCAGTCCGCATCCTGCCTCTGATCCCGATCAGGCCAGAGGACTTCATCTACATCACAAGCAATATTTTCCCTGGCCAAGCAGCGGGGGAAAAAATGCCTTGAATAACGGATCCAGACCTGGCAAGCGTCTGCACCGATGTCACCACATGCCTCTTCCATTGCCTGGAGTAGGGTCATACGCTGATGGGGTTTGCGGTCATACACTTTCCAACGCCATGCTGAAAAAAATTCTTCTATCAGATTGAGAAAGGGGGAATATGGTGACAGATAAAGGACTGAAAATCGTGGGTGGATATTGAACCAGTTGTGGACCAGAGCAGTGTGGTGGAAACTTACATTGTCCCAAATGAGAACATAGTTAGGCTGGTCTGGGCCCTCTCCTTTAGCCTGGTAAGACCATCCTGATCACGTGACCTCACATTCTGTTTCGCTCCACGGATCAGTCTGGACTTCTAGCCGCCCACATCGATTTCCTGAAATTACAATGTAACCGGGCCAATCAGGGACTGCGTCGTAGTTGATGACGTGAAATACAGGCCGCCGCTGGCAAAACAGTAATGCCGTCTCCCGAAGCAACGAGCGTTAACGTTAACGTTTGTAGAGTAAACACAGCCATAAGTGCAGTTATTGCAGAAATAGACTCAATAACAACAATTAAACAAGAACAAGAGTATGCTCTAGCGGAGTTTCTCGGCGGAAAAGACGTTTTCGCCATTCTTCCGAGTGGATTTGCATTTGGATTCGCTGATTGGCTGAAGGAGTTTGTCTGTCAAGGCAAGTACTCCCACCCACTGAAATCGATGTGGGCGGCGGGAAGTCCAGACTGATCCGTGGAGCGAAACAGAATGTGAGGTCACGTGATCAGGATGGTCTTACCAGGCTACCTCTCCTTCTGGGGGGATGAGGATATTTTGGAGTGAGTCTAGAAAAACAAGCAAACGGGCTGTATTGTAGGGACCAAGATTTGCATGATGGTGGATGACACCACGATGACTTATGGCTGCGCACATAGTCACTTTTCCACCACGCAGGCCAGGGACATAAACGGTGGCACGGTGGCCAATGATGTTCCTTCCCCGCCGCCTGGTCTTGGTGAGATTGAATCCCGCCTCGTCAATGAAGATATACTCGTGCGGGGTAGCATTCGAATCAAGTTCAAGAACTCTCTGAAAAGGAAAACATGACCATATCAGACAATAGGCCTACATACAGGAAAACTGAAGTGCATAGTGAACAGCAATAGGTCTATACAGAGTACTGAAAGAATGTGGTCAATCACAGTAACCAAGTGTACTCACTTGCACATATTGATAGCGTAGCTCTTTTACTCGGTCAGAGTTCCTCTCAAATGGCACATGATAGACTTGCTTCATTCGTACATGATTTCGGCGTAGGACACGATCAAGTGAGTCTACATCCACTTCCTGGTTTGCCTCTCCTGGATCTCTCGGCAAATGTTTTTATCTTGAAATAGATAAAGTGTGAATGTAAATAGGTGGCTGTGATTGAACTGTCGGCACGTCTTATTGTTTTTCTGTTTGTTTGTTGTTGTTTTTTTAAACAAGTAATTAGTTAAGATGCCGATTGACAACAAACAATCGAAGTCCCTGCGCTCGAGTGCAAACAAAGCAGAGGATGAATCAAATAACCATTATGACATCCTACAAGCAAACGAAAGCATGGAACGGAGAATCTCCAAAAACATTAAAAGTTTGGAGGACACTATTGCTGATAAAATAGCCGCTGCCATCAGAGAGAAGATGGAGCTTATTCGACAAGAATTTAAGGAAGACATTGTGGACTTATTCACCCGCGTCTCTAACCTGGTGGCGATCATGGAAGAATCTCCCCCCACAGAGTCTCTGTTGGATTCGAGGTTGGTGAACTTGATGCGCGACTTAAAGTTTTAGAAAACGGGGGTCGTAGTGTGGCAGGTGAATCTGGTGGCGTAGGAGACATTGCGCTGAATGTGGTAATTAGAAATCTCCCACACAAAGAAAATGAAGTCACACTACACTCTGTGAACTGTCTAATTAAAGATGGGTTGAAAATCAAAGATATAGAGTGTGTGACAGCAGAAAGGAAACAATCACACAGCGATAGACCGAGGCCTGTACTACGAAGCAAGTTCAACATACCCAGGATATCTTTTCGTTATCTGGCTTCACTAAGCCTATAACAACTGCAATCACGCTAAGCGGTCACACAACGGTGGTTATCAACTCGTTAACTCAATCCAGGCTTTCCCACTTGAGCTATGTGCACGTTCACATAAAAGAGGCGGATTTTGTAACAAATAGCCAATCAAATGCAACATGGACAGATCCAGAGCAGCGGATTTAAGATTAAATGAAATGTAATTGATCCCCGTGAGGAAATTAGATCGTTGTAGCAGCATAAGTAAAATCATTCAGCAGGGAAAATGAAATAGAATACAAGTACACATGTAGAATCTAAAAATAAGAAATAAAAATAGTATCAAAAATAAAATAAAACAATAAAAGCAATAAACTAGACTGAACAATTGTGGGGTTACATAAATATAATGCTGCCGACAATTTCAACACATTAAGTAGACTGTAGAAGTGGGAAGTATGTGAAAGAAATGGATTAGGCTACTAACATTTGTTTTTTCTCTCAATAAGAACATACTATTATAATGAATAAATATGAGCAATACAAAAATACAACAGCGAAAAGTAACACAGTTGCTGTTGCAAAGGCTAGAGAGGATGGCTGGAGGAAAAATGCAGATTGTGTAATGCAGTGTAAATGTGTAGGTAAATATGCTTATCACTGCCTGTCACATGCAATAGTAAATTTAATTCACTATTGATAACTATAGGCAACTATTGTAAGCTACCCGCTATTTGATAGAAGCCCTCTTTTATAGCCAGAGTGGGCAAATCGCCTGGAATTATATATCTCTAATACAGGGGTGGCCAACCCGCGGCTCGCGAACCGCATGCGGCTCTTTGCTCGTTCTTATGCGGCTCTTCAATTCACATCAAATTGTCTGTGTGTGCGTGTGTGTATGAGTTTTTAACACACTGACTGTTACAGGCCATGCTTATGTATACCACTGCTTCAGTGTGAGAGCCAACCACTTCAAACCAATCATATACCTTGGAAATGAAAAAAAACATGCCAGCGAACCAATCACCTTGGAAATGAAAAAAACAACAACTTTGCGGTGATTTTGCTGTTGAGCGTTCCAACATTTTCTTTTAAGGCAAGTTCGCTCTAAAAATGGCAGGGAAATGTAAAAGTAAGCGCAAATATGAAGACGAACACAGGACGTTTTTAGAAGAGTGGGAGAGATTTTTTTGTTGAACGTAATGGCAAGCCATTCTGCCTGATATGCCAGACGTCATTAGCACATTTCAAGGCTTCAAATCTACAGCGCCATTTCAGCTCACTCCATGCTAACATCGACCAGGAATTCCAGAAAGGTACTGAACTTCGCAAGCACAAATTAAACACCTTGAAAAGTCAGGCAGAAAAACAGACTCAGTTGTTCCGAAAATTTGCCAAGCATTCGGAGACAGTAACGCTTGCATCATACGAAGTGGCGTGGAACATTGCCCGTGCTAAAAAGCCATACAATGAAGGCGAGTTTGTAAAAAAATGCCTCAGTGATGTTGTTAAAATCTTGTCTCCAGAAAATGACAAACTGAAACGGTATCAGACGTCCAACTGTCACGCCACACTGTTGAACACAGAATATTGGACATAAACAATGCCATTGAATCACAATTACATTCTGATCTTCAAAAATGCGAGTATTTCAGTGTCACATTGGATGAGTCTTGTGATATACAAGACAAGCCTCAGTTGGCAATATTTGCACGGTCTGTTTCAGAAGATTGTGTAATAAAAGAAGAACTCCTTGATATCGTACCATTAAAGGACAGAACCCGTGGCATCGATGTGAAAGAAACAATGACAGATGTGTTTGTGAAAGCAAATCTGCCATTACCAAAACTAACGGCAATAGCCACGGATGGAGCGCCATCTATGGTCGGATCTGTGAACGGGCTTGTGGGGCTCTGTAAAGCTGACAACACATTTCCAGAGTGTAGGACTTTCCACTGCATCATTCATCGGGAGCAATTGGTGTCTAAAAAGCTGAATTTAGACCACGTCATGAAGCCCATGATGGAAATCGTCAATTATATTCGCACACATGCTCTTAAACACAGACAATTCAAGAATCTCATTGCTGAACTCGACCAAGGGCTTCCCGGAGACCTGCCGCTCCACTGTACTGTGAGGTGGCTTTCTAAAGGTAATGTGCTTTCTCGCTTCTTTGATCTTTTGGACGCTGTGAAACTGTTCATGGAAGAGAAGCACAAGGAATATCCTGAGCTCTCAGACCCCCAGTGGATTTTGGATTTGGCCTTTTTGGTAGACATGCTGTGTCATCTGGACAGACTGAACCTGGATCTACAGGGGAAGTTAAAAATGCTGCCTGACCTGGTGCAAAGTGTATTCGCGTTTGTCAACAAACTCAAGCTGTTTAAGACACATCTTCAAAAGGGAGAATTAGCGCATTTTCCCTCTCTGCTAAAAGCAAGCGGACAAGCAACCGCCCTGAAAATGGAAACAGCCCGATATGCAACACTGCTTGAAAACCTTCAGGAAAGTTTTGCGGCCCGATTCCATGATCTACAGCTGAAAAGGCCACTGGCCATTCTGTTTTCTATGTACATAAATGATCTTTCTATGTCAATCAGAGCCTTAGGTAAGGGTGTCTGTATAGATGAGGAAAAAATATCCATCCTCTTATATGCAGATGACATCGTCTTAATTTCTGAGACTGAAAAAGAATTACAGGAGATGTTAGACCTTGTCCATAGCTGGTGTCAGGATTGGAAACTGAACATAAATGTTGACAAAACAAAGGTGGTGCATTTTAGGAACCCATCAGCTCCCTTAACTTTGTTCGGATTTTCATGTGGCCCTTACTACCACTAGAAGTCATTAAGGAGTATACATATTTGGGGCTGATCCTAACAGAGTTTCTAAACTTTGACAAAACTGTTAAGCATCTGACAATGCATGCAAATAGAGCTCTGGGTGCTATCATAGCCAAATGTAAATCTATGGGTGGCCTTCCTTTTACATGTTTTACCAAACTGTTTGAATCTCTGGTTTTACCCATTCTGACACACGCTGCTGCTGTTTGGGGTTACAGAAGCTACTCTTGTGTTAATGCTGTCTTTAACCAAGCATGCAGATTTTATTTAGGAGTTGGTAAATACACCCCAACTGCTGCCATACAGGGTGATATGGGTTGGAAAACTCTATGGCAACGCCAGTGGTCATGTATTTTTAAGAATTGGCAGAGGCTTTGTAGCATGCCTGATAGTCGACTCTGTAAACGTGTGTTTCTGTGGGCTTCCCAATTGACTAATGTAAAAAATTATACGTACACTGTGAGAACTTTTTTTAGCTCCATGCATGTCCCACCTTGCCCGCACAGATATAGTCTATTCAAGAAATGACTTAAAGAATTTTGACATTGCAGTGTCAGAGAGTGATGAACAGAAATGGTTTCAGTTAATAAACAAACCTGAGGGTAAGAAACTGCGCACTTATTGCCTATTTAAAAGTGCTTTTGATACAGAGCCATATGTACAAAGTATCTTATCAAGGCAGCACAGAAGTGCCTTTGCTAAATTCAGATGTGGAGTTGCACCTTTAGCTATAGAAACTGGTAGGTACACAAACACCCCAGCTGATAGACGGTTCTGTACCCTATGTAATAATGGTTCTATTGAATCAGAAGCCCATGTACTCTTACACTGTGAACTCTATACAGACATTCGTTCTGAATTATTTTTTCAACTTTCAAGTCATGTTGCAAATTTTAATGAGTACAATGATTTAAATAAATTGTGTGTAGTTTTAGCTGGTAAATATTGTATCAACAAATGTGCCAAAGCTTGCCACCTCATCCTTAACAGAAGACGTTCATTCATGAGTGTCCAAATTTTATAATGCAATACTAAGATTGTTTTATGTTCTTTGTGTTTGTGTGTGTGTAATATGACCTCTATTTTTCATGTGTGTGTGTGTATGTATATGTGTATCAATGTATCTGTACGAATGTATGTACTTATGTGTGTGTATATTTGTGTGTATGTATATATGTATATACACATATATATATATATGTGTATATATATATGTATATATATATATATATTCTAGTATTTTTTTATATATATATATATATTGTATTATTTTGAGCCTGTGTCTCATAACTCTAAATGAGTGGTCCTCAACCTTCTTTTTTATTGGGGTACTGTGTTTGTTGCCCTGTTTGTCCTGTATGTTGAGGAGTGACACATAAATAAAAAAATTATCTATCTATCTATCTTATCTATCTTATCAATGGTGGAAAGGCTGACCCGGTGTATGTTTGTGAACATGGGTGTGTTGTCTTGGATAACTCTTCTTTGAATTTCCCGCAGTTTGATCACATTATTAGCCAACACCATGTCTACTATAGCTGTCTCTTGCTCATTTGTGAATATTCAAGCTCTGCCACCACTTGCTGGTCGTCTTTCAATTCTGTGAAAAGTATATATAGACTACACATTTCATAAATGTAAGACACAAAATAATATTACTGTATACTATGCATCTCAGTAGTGTACTCTAATCACTGAGCACTGTATTGATATGATACCATAAAGTTGCATTACTGTAATTACTGTAGACAGTATAGAAGACTATTGAAGTGGTCTCTAAATGCCCGGATAACAGAGGCCACAGTGAAGCGGCTCAAATTGGGCTGCACTCGCCGCCCAGCTTCGGTCATGGTCAACCCATGGTTGATTACGTGATCAACCAAAGTTGCACGTATTTCATTTGAAATATTAGCTCGTCTCCCTCTTCCTCATCCACCTCGTACACATACACCTCCACCTCCACCTCTACCTCTACCTCTACCCCTCTGTG
This sequence comes from Centroberyx gerrardi, assembly GCF_048128805.1. Taxonomy (NCBI): domain Eukaryota; kingdom Metazoa; phylum Chordata; class Actinopteri; order Beryciformes; family Berycidae; genus Centroberyx; species Centroberyx gerrardi. The sequence goes on from NC_136002.1 coordinate 2,982,683, forward strand.
CTGCATGTTGCTCCATTGTTTTCCAACACAGTAGAGGTCACCTGAGGTCTCTTTTATGCTCTGACAAATAATTGAAAAGTTTAGCCAATTGAGTTTGAGCAGGTGTGGCGTGAGTGAGACAAATTGGTAATTAGAGTTTGGCATTTGAAGGCCAGTGTTTTCCATGTGAACAAACAAGGCTTGATTATGAAATTGTGCTAAATGATGAGATTTTGTGTGTAGAATTGTGCAAAAATGTGATTTAGAATTGCTATTTGAGTGAAAACAAAGGAATTGTGTTTGGCAGAAATAGTCTTTGTTGTTGACACATTTTGTCATTTTCACCATTGTGTGCATAGTTCCAGTTTTAGTGTGTAAACAATTGAGAAAAACTGTAAATATTCAAGACAGATTAAAGACTCAATCATGTTAGCTGTTTCCTTGTCAGTGGTGTAAACAAATGGTTCATTTCCTTGTGTGTCTCATACTTTTCAGATCATTTAAATCAGTTCATGTAGGCATTTTTTTTATTAAGATGTTATTGTCATTCAACAAGAAACACCAATGCATCTTGTTCGATTGTTCGTCTATGAAATGCATCTTCACACAGTCGATTCTGACACTGATTCTGATCCCATATGGATGTAGAGGTTCAGGCTGCTGATTCTTCACCACGTTGTGTATTTCAGGATGATCTGCTCATTTGCTTTAGGAATGTAACAACCAATACCTGCAAACAAGATCCAGTTGTAAGTTGTAAGTTGATTTACAGTGAGAGTAAGAACAAGAAAGAAATATAGTCAACTCCTCGATTGACTCACCAACATCAGGTCTTATGATTTGGCCTTCCTTTGTCTTAACCAGCAGCTCCCAGTAGGTATGTTCTTGATCATTCCCAGCCAAACCATTCACACTCTCCAGATATGGGCCATAGTTTAAGTCCTCTGTGTAGGTGAACCTGCAAGGACAATGGAAGAAAATGTGATGGCCACTGAGTATGAGAATTAGAGTTAGACCGATTATATTGGGCCAATATTGGCCTTTTATTCAAGTGTCCTACACCTCTGATATGATTTATATGATGCAGTTTGTTTGATTAGGCTACATATTTATTGTAGAGTTGATCAATTCTACGCTGGTTGTCTATGGGAAGCCCTTTACCTGAAGGCAAAATTCTGATCAGATTCCACATAAGTATGCATGATATTGTTATTATTAGCATTATAGTACTGTAATTTCCCCTCATGATTGTGGTGGATGTACCAGTAAGGGATCGTAGGTTTCACCTGGATTCATCTAGTCTATTTCATGGGAAACACATGTGGTCCTGATATGTTCTATAGTGCAACAGCATAATGCATCTTAAACACATTATTAAAGATGACACAGACTGGCAGTTTATGCTCATTTATGCTCATAAAACGGGGTAGTTTTCCGAGTGATTGACAGGTCGCCTGTCCAGTGATCGCGCAGGTCGCCGGTGATCGGCGACCGGCGACCAATAGCAGGCGGCGCTGCGGGAAACCCCCAGCTTCACTCGCGCTGCTCCGGCTCCAAAAAATGTTAACATGGCGGCGCTCGTGAACCCCAACTTTTGGCTTCAAAACGGCCCTTCAGAAACATATGGGTGACAGACATCACATTCACTACGTCCGTCTTTTATTACAGTCTATGGTACACACCCACGGCGCGTGTGTTCAATTCAATTCAATGCACTGAAGCATTACGACATGGTTATCCGTTAAATCATTCTACTAACGTCACTTAAATACCACAGGTAGGCCTAATAATGTGTTACCTAACATTAAAGTTTATAGGGCAACGGAAGACGTGGATATATGTAAATTAACGGCAGAGAGTGGGGCCCGGTGTGTGTGGGAGCAATGCTCGGCTAGCACCACACATTTATCGGTTAAATTACCTATTCCACCAACATCACATACCACAGGTAATAACGTTACCAACCGTTAAGGTTTGCAGGACAGCAGAAGATGTGGATGTCTGTAAATTGACGGCAAAGAGTTTGGCTCTGTGTGAGGTGCAACATGGCATTATCAGTATGGGACTGAATGGCATTTAGCCCATAGGCGAGAGGCCGTCTCTTAGTCAAAGACGCCCTCTAGAGGCCATCTCACGAAGCGACATCTCACTAAGCGTTACCTGACTGAATGACTGACTGACGACTGACGACTGACTGCCTGACCTGAATTTGGCTTGTGATGCCCTCAGCTGCACCGTGGGAGAAAAAATGATCCCAGCATAACTTGCAAAGAAGCTTAAATAACAAATTTAGACCAGTCTTATTGTTGAACTGATGGATTTTATCTGTTTCTGTTATTGTTGTAGTTGTACTAGTAGTAGTCTTAATTGTCGTTATTGTTGTTGTTGCTGCTCTTTTCAAGCATCAGTTCAAGTGACAGTCAAGATTCTTGTTTTTCTTGATTTTGATGACACTTTTGATGATCATTGCTTTGGCATTTTGGCATTTTGCACTCAATGTAGGCACTTGGCCAACATATTGTAATAATAAAGACACTCAAAGTAGACTGTGGCTTCTTTTTTTCTTCTACCTTCTTATTATTTATTTCAAACAAACTGCTGCAGTTGCTTCCATAAAACGCATCACTTCCTGTGCAGCAGAGGATCTTTCCCTAGAAAGAGGGACCCCCGCATAGGTGTGTAGAACAGCAAATATGAAAGCTTTCATGAACTAGATATAGGTTGAAACACTACTGTATGGTATGAATCAGTGATAGAGAGTAGTGTGATGTGAATGAGCTGTGGGACTCATAATTAGTGACGTAAGGTGTATGGACTCACCGATTGACTGAAGAGTGCAGTAGCCGCCACCGCTCCCTGTGTGTTACTTCCTGCCGTCTGGTGTGACACTGACGCCGACTGAACTCTGTCCACGCCGTCCAGCGAAGCCATTTCCCCGGGGAGTTGGACGGCGTCTCAAGCTCAGACCCCGGGGGAGGGTCTCGCCGAGTGGTCGAGTTAAGTAGCCCATACATGTTTAAAAATATTGTGTATTCCTGTATGTGTGTATGTGTGTAGGTAGGCCTGTTTTTAATAGCGTGGGGAGGGAGAACAGATGAGGGAGGGGTAACTGTAAGCCCATAGGCGGGATATTCATCTAGTTCCACTTTAAGCCGGTGATGGTTGTGTAGTGCAGTGCCTGTGCAGTGTTGTTTTGGTTGGTATTTGCAGTGCCTCCAGTTTAGAGGGTGCCAGCGTGCCGTGTTCGAGTGGTGTGCCTTAAAGCTAGAGTCTAGCCCTGTGTGTAGTGGTCCTTCAACTCCGTGGAAGCCTTGATTGTCCTAGTGTGGCTAGTTGCCCCTAATTGTTTGTAGACCCCTCGCCATTTTATGAAGTCGCTTATATATTTGTCTATTTAATAAAGATTGCCTTTTTGTACTACACATCATCGCATTGTGATTATTCAAAGGCTCTGGCATTAATAGCAGTGTTTTCCTGCTAAATAAGGACAAAACCCACATTCATTACAGTAGCAAAACTGACATTTATCTATATGAAAGAGTTGCAGATTATTACTTTAAGCTAACAATTAATGTTATGAACTTACTTAAAGTCTGCGTTGGAGTCCTCCAGTCTCTTCAGTGCACCCAGTAGGATCCCCCTGTAAACCCCATAAGTGCTGTAGGTCACATTGGGGGTGTTTAGTTGGCTGTTCATCGTCATCACATAAATGGGAAATCGATCATATTCTGGAGAAAAGGAAGTCAAACTTAGTATAGTAGATAAAAATAGCAGAGGAGAAAATAATAAAATGAAGACTTCTATATAGCCAAGGGTGGGGACATTTTTTTTGATATTCACTAATAATGAAAGTCATTGAATTGTTATAAGCTATTATGAAACCTACTTCCAGCTAGAATCCCAGGAGCCAACAGCAGCAGGGCCACTGATAGGAGAATACGCATCACCATTCTGGTTGTTGGTTTGAACTCCCTTCTGCCAGTGTGCTTGCCTACCCGCTCACATATTTATATTCTAGTGGTCATTGTTTACACACTGGAGTTGAATGAACTTTGTTGATCTTTGGAGAACAATGACATCCATAAAAAACTGATAATGTTTTCCACAGAGCCAGTTAAAATGTCAACTTAATGTTATGCAAGCTAATGCAATATTGTGTGCTGCCAAATTTTGTAAACTGTAGTTTTATGTAACAGTGAAATGCAAACATACTCCATCGTATGTCAAGATCGACTTAATCTTGTATCACCTTTCTAAGTAACTCTATTGAAGATGGTTTAGAGATATGACCACATAGGTAAACAGATAAAGTATTATTCATCAGTTTCCAGAGCACAATTTATCAGTAAAGATTGGTATGTCTCACTCAGAATATGCTGGTCTTTAGGATATTTAGTAAACTGATGATTATCAAATAAGTTACACCAACAAGCTGTTCAAAAATACCAACACATTTCAGATTTGTCCATTTCCTTTTTCTTTCACATCTATCACAGTATAAGCTCATTTAATCATCACAAAATTCTCTTCTTTGGCAGTAGGGATGTTTTGCCACCAGGGGTCTCTGTAGTCCACCAAGATATCTCATTATGACCTGAGGAAAGCTAAAAGACATTTCATTGCCGAGACAACAACTACATAATGACTGAATTATCACTGTAAGCTTCTCTGTAAGCAATAATCCTGTATTTTATTATTGCTGGTCTGTTGGTTATTGTTGGTCTTCACATAAATCATGTATTTGTGATGGAAAAAGTTCAGGTCAGCAAAGGTCAGGTGAATAAATGTCCTCTGTCGGTTCTCCTACACTACACCACTACATGTACCTGGTCTCCCATCCAAAAAACATCCAGGGTCTATCCCTGTCTAATTTCACACACCAGCCAGGGTCTATGGTTACAATTTCAATTCATAATTGTTAAACTACATGTATAGGGCAGGACTGGCCATATTTAGAAATAATTGAATAATAAATAAATCTATTAACGAGTACATACATAAATAAATGTTAAAAATGCATAGAAATCAGAAAATACATATATAAATAAGTAAGATAATGCCTTTTTTTTCTGTTCAACACATATCCAAGTGTTGAAATAAAAGTATTTGTGATTGAAATAAAGTATTTGTGTGTTACTATATTTGTGTATATATACATTACTGTAACAGTATTTTACAACAGGCTACTGTGCATGAGTGTAACTCTGAACATGCAAATGGCATAAGCCTACTGATGAGATATTCATAGTAATGTTTTCTGTTGAGCACATCAGTGTGTAGTTGGTTGTTAGAAAGATGCATTCATATGATGGTTGTGTGTGTCATTTTGATGCAAAATTACATTTTGAGAGAAGATAAAACAGTTTTGAATGAAGTGTTTCATTTTGCAAGTGATTTGTGGAGTTTTGTGAAAAATACCCAAATTGAGGAGTTGCAAGAATGGGTCTGGAGCACTAGGCTACAACACTATACCTACATGACTAGAGAAATGAAATAAAATTAGGTCATCAATAAGGCCATCTATTCATCACCCCTTGTTAGTCAGTTCCTTAAACTAATATCCCATTCTCCCCCAGGAATATCTGCCTACCGAATGCAACTTTGCATGGAGCTGCTTTCAGCTCGCCCACACAGTTTCTTTTGCAAATTTATCTTCTATTTTAATTCAGAATGACTTTCCATTTCATGGAAATTTGTCATACAATTGAAATATGTAAACCTTACAAAACATGGTCAACTCTATAAAGGAGTGAGTGAGTGTGTGTGTGTGTGTGTGTGTGTGTGTGTGTCAGTGAGAGAGGGAGAGAGAAAGAGATTTGCTCTTGAAAAATGAATTAACACACAGTTATACACTATCATTTATTTGTTTCTTGGTGTTCAGTTCCAATTCCAGTTTACATTAAATGTGTTCACTGATTTGCAGTAACAGTTAACATGTTGTAATCATAACATTTAGTTATAAGTCTGAGGAATTGCAAGTAGCAGTTAATTTATTCAGGGCCGCAGCAGTAAAGTCATATTCATACTCAGGTTTAAAACGGTGCAAACCTCAGGTAAATGTTGTCTTGGTCACAAACGTTGTAACATTTGAGGCCTGTGAAACCAAATGAAGCAGCATGTTAGTGCTGCATGTTAGTAGATGTAACAATATGTATGTCCAGTAATACATATATATATAAATACAGTATATATATATATATATAAATATAGTGTATATACACACACACACACACACACAGATATATATATATATATATGTATATATATGTATATATATATATATATACATATACATATATATATACTGTATATATATACATTGTGTGTGTCCCACATTTCGAGAACGAAATAATCTCATTGGTTTAGTTAGACCTCAATGGGCAGAACCAAAGAACAACAGTTTCTCAATTAGCTAACGATTAACTGGCAAAATTGAAATGCAAAGAAGGAACTTTGGTCAAAATATAAAAAAATATATATATAAATGGCAATGACTTCTTTTCATTGATTCATTTTCTTGGAAGGAGCTAGGTAACTGGCTTACCTTGACAGCTATAGGCTTGTATGGCTAGTTTGTACCCCTTGTCTTTTTCACTGGGCTTCAGTCTAATGTTACTTAGCCAGAAAAACTGTGGTTCTTTGTCTCCTCCCACTGAGGTTTAACTCAGCCAATGGAGCTCTGCCTCTGAGCTTTCAACTTACCAATAGGTATGATGTCCCCATTATTTTTGAGCAGTGTTTCCCAGAATTGGCCCGACCCATTTGTGCCCACAGGCTCTCCTTCCACAGTCACTGACACCACATAGGGGCCACAGTCAGAGACATGACGGGTTTGAAACCTGCCAAGAAAAACACAGTAATACTCAACAGGAGTGAAACCTGCTGAAATGATGCTGCTGTTCACTTCAACAGCATATCACATGTTGATGCTTTCCATGTCAGAAAACTATGCTGTATTTGCAGATTGGTGAAACATGCATGAAAGCACATGAAAACATTTATCAAGGTTATTCATTTCATAAGTTAAATGTACATATTTTTATCTGTTTAGAAAATTATTTAAATCAGCATTTGGTTTAATTTATTAAAGATTCACAGGTCATATAAGAAGACATGTTCAAAAAGAAGAAATTAATGTTTAAGAGCAAATCTTACTCAAACAACACAAACAAACATCTTCCAAGTTAATACAATGACACCAGTCCATATGCATGGTTAATGAATGGCCATCACATGTCTATAAGCCTAGCTATTTTATTGCGTAATGTACCCAAATTGAGGGTTGTTGGTCCCAAATGTCGTCAGGGCCTGCAGTAGGGTCTGACCACTCATTGCCGAAACAGTGAAGGATGGAAGGTTGGGTTGTGGCTCGACAGCATTCTTGATAGTCAGTTCAAATTGGATTGGATGACATCCGACCAGACATTCGTCCTTAGTATCTGTAGAAAATAGAGCATGAATACATTGTGATTTTCAAATCATTCATTGCTGGAAAACAATTACAAATATCTGTTTTTGCACTTATAAACATCTTGACAAGTGAGCTCTAATATATCCCTTACCTGTCTTAGTCGTCATTGTTTTGTTTTTGTCTCTTCGTTGTCCACAGCAAGAGAAGAGGTGGAGTAGTTCACTGCTTTCATGCGTCAGCTTTTATAGTAATCCTGCTCATCAGTGCTATGAGAAAGCCACATGATTATGAGGGCGTAACACAAAGAAACAAGTGCAGAACTATTCTGCTTTGGTTGAGAGAATGTGAAATATGGCATTCTAGTTTCAGACACATCCTGGTTTGGAATGTATAAAGCAATGTTCTGAAGGAAGTTGTACAAGTTTTAATAGTGTAGGTGTTTTCCCAGCCAGCCTGCTCACACCCTCCAGGTCCCCTGTCTGTGTTTCTGTTCATATGGGTGTGTGTGTGTGTGTGTGTGTGTGTGTGTGTGTGTGTGTGTGTGTGTGCATTGTTAGATGTCTACCTATCAAGCTAATCAACATGTTACAGTAAATACCTAACTGAAGCACAATTATCCTAGCTATGTTTCTACATGTGGCATCTTTAAAACCTTGCTTTGCATCATATTAAATTTATGTAAAGCAGACATAAACCATATAATGTTTGTAGACCCATGTTTTATTTTCTGTTTTATTATTGAGAACTACCATAACCTCAGAATTCCATTTTGTACCTTCAAAATCAAGTTGTTAATGATAATAATAATATTGACCACTCTCCAATACAAAGTGACAAACTTTGGATTTTCTTTATACCAAGAATATTGAGAACATGCAAAATCAGTCTCATCACTGTCATATTTCATTCTCAATAATTATAGGCCCATTTCCTAAAGTGGCAATATGCAAGACGCTTGTTTTAAATATTGTCTGCAGTTTTCCAGTTTTGTGTCTTTGGTGCTAAGGGCTCATTGCTGTAGATTTTCACAATATCATCAAAGTCTATATATCCCCAAAATCTGCAGAACCTTAGGTAATTAGATATATCACTACTATAAACAATACTATACCATATTATAGGGGAAATTATAACATAACTGAAAAAAAACAAAACAAAACATAAAAACCACAAATTGAATGTTTTTCTTTTTTTTTTTTATTGTAAAATCACTGCAAACTATGAGAATGAAAGAAAATAATATATATTAAAAAAAATGTGCAAATGGACCTCTACATTTTATTTGGCACTTCTGTCATCTTTACTTTTTAAGCTATGCCAATTTTTAGAAGCAGTGTCCCCAGGCATTTTTTGCCCCTGTCACACTACAGTGTCTTTGTGGAGAATGTAGCAATAAAGAACTGGCAATGGGAGCAGGCAGTCATATTTAGTAACATTGCATAAGAAAGCATAAAAAGAACATGGCTCATGATTCATCAAATAACACATGTGATAACTTGTGCTATTTGATTATGGAGTTGCCAAGCCAAGCAGGAAGTTTCAGGTGAAGGTGGATTCCCATTAAATATTCATGACAGATTAAAGACACAATCATGTTATCTGTTTCCTTGTCAGTGGTGTAAACAAACGGGTCAGATCGGTTGATATTGGTTAATATTGATTATTACATTGCTGAAGCAAATGAGCAGATCATCCTGAATTACACAACGTGATGAAGAAGCAGCAGCCCCTCTACATCCATATGGGATCAGAATCAGTGTCAGAATCGACTGTGTGAAGATGCATTTCATAGACACGCAATTGAACAAGATGCATTGGTGTTTCTTGTTGAATGACAATAATATCTGAATAAAAAAATGCCTCCATGAACTGATTTAAATGATCTGAAAACCGTCTGAGCAATAAATCCGAATTGAGCACTAAGGCTACGTTCACACTGCAAGCCTTAGTGCTCAATTCGGATTTATTGCTCAGATCCTGGGGCGTAATTTCCACTGGGGACGGGGGGGACATGTCCCCCCCTCTTTTCAAAATCCCGTTTGTGTCCCCCCCACTTTTTAACCGCAAAAATCGTGCTTAATACGCTACTGTTTGGCCAGCCGTCAGATTCTGGCTGAGAATGTGAATTGAGCTGCTGATTGTAAGGCCTGATATACTCAAAAAAAAATTGCCACGGACGAGTAGCGGCCACGGACAGCCTGCCTACGCGGTTCTATAGTACATTTTGGCGTCTGTCCAGTGTTGCCAATTTGGCGACTTTGTCGCTAGACGTAGCGACTTTTCAGACCCCCTGGCGACTTTATTTCTCAAAAGCGACTAGCAATAAATCTGGCGACTTTTTCTGACCATGGGAAGCAATGTTAATGTGTTGAATCCCAAAGCATTTGGCAATAAATTGGTATGGGTGATGCCGGTTTCCTCTACTTGCTTGTCTAATCCAGAGGGGTCTGATGGTCACAGCGCTTTCCACACACAGTGTAGCCCCCCTCCCTCCGCTGAGAGCAGGGACTGTAGGATAGGGTCCACTTGTAATTGATACCGGCGTATGCCGAAACTGGCCCGGGTGGGCGGAGTCAGCACTTATATTAAAACGGGCTACGCCGCGGCGTGCATAACAAGTGCAGCATTATATATTGATATGCAAATTATCGTATGACATCATCTGGCGACTTCTAGCGACTTTCTGAGCAGCCAATAGCTACTTTCCTTGGAAAAGAGTTGGCAACACTGCTGTGGACGCGGACGTGTTCCACGCATGCGCACTTGAAAAATTGCTCACTGAATGAGGCAAAAGACATGTATTTTGAGTGACACTGTGAAAAGGTAGAACCAAAGCCTATCTAATCTCAGGTATAACCAATACTCATAATAAATATAACTACACACTAGACTTACATAAAAAAGCGAACACATTCATTGGCAGTGCTCTTATAGTACTGACAGTGTGTGACTTCTAAAAAACTTCTAAAAAAAAAAGTTTCATATTCTTTGATACATTTTGTATATGTTTGTTGTGATTGAAGTTGCAAATGACACATTATCTATCAATAGTGCCACAATAATGTACCATAGATAGGTCAGTCCTATTCTTCAAAATATATATATATCCATAATTGAATAACTCAACATGTGAAGTTCAGTAAAGTTGTGGGTTAAACAATACAGAAAGTAAGACCAACTTAATTATTTCCCGTATTTTATATTGGTTACCGTAGTCCCTAAATGTATGTAGAAATGCAGGAAATGGGATCCAATTTGCAAATTTTTTTCTGGGGGAGTACCCCCAGACTCCCCGTTTTATTGTGTCCCCCCCACTTCTCAAACCAAAGTTACACCCTTGCTCAGATCTGATTTTTTTGTTTGGCTGTTCACATTATTTTTTAAATGTGGCCAATATCAGATTCCAGTGTGAACTGGTCACGGTCCTGAACTGACCTGCATGCGCAAAAGAACAATAACAAAGACGTGACACGCAGCACGCTGTCGTACGGAAGTAAACATGGAGGCCACCGAAGTCAGCGTTTACGGTTTCATTTATAAGTTGATGTGCAGTGGAAGCCAGCGAATTCGTGAGCAGATGATAACGAGGACGAGGAGAAAGAGAGACAAATTTTTAATTATGGCTTTTTGTGGAGCAATGGCTGCTACTTCTGTACGGAGGTGTGTGTGGATGCGGAGTCGGAGCCAGGAGTGGTAGGATCGTGACGTGAATGGCTTCACTGTAGGGCTGTACCGAATGTAATTTTTTTACATTCGAAGCTTCTATTGAGGTTTTCGAATGAAGCTTCGAATGTCTGCCGTCATATTTTATGACATCATCATAAAAAAAAAAAATCCTCGAACAAAATCCTCAATTTTAATAAAGTGATTCATCGGATTAAATATGAGTTAGTCTTTTTTTTTATTAAATCAACTTTCTTTAATGAATATAACTCGTCAGTTTAGTCAACATAAATACATGTAGGCTAATCCAATAAGGGCATAAAATAATGATGAAATAATAATCGCGCCTTTAGGCTTATAGCAACATTATGCTACGACAGAAATGGCAATAAACAATGAAAATGACTTTTGCAAGCTGACTTAAACCAAATATGTTAAAACAAAATATATATTCACAATTTTTCAAGTCTGTCTTAATAGTCAGGTACCCATATGTAGATTTACGGCATACGCACCCAACAAAACAAAGAGAATATGTGGAAACATCAGGAAAAGTGGAATTTCAGCCAGAAGATATTAATATATAGGAATAGCCAAAGATCCTTGACTTTGACACAAAATGAGAACATTTCAAATTAAAGTCTGAACAGTCCGGTGACTAGAAGTTCGGTGTGACCGACACTCACACAGGACGGGGGCTGTAACCTAGGTAACAATAAACAATGTCACAAACAAAACTACTGTAGCCTAGCTTACCATAGCTTAGCTTACCAAAAGAGAGGCTACTGTTCCCAGTGGTCTAGGACTTGCTAACTCTTTTCAGGTTGTGGGTCAGGAATATCAGCTTGTTGACATGGTCTGGTAGGAGCGCCGAGCGCCAAGCGAATGCAGATACATATGATCTTTTTTTTTTTTGTAACGACTTAAGTAATTTACTATAATAGTATAATACTATAATATTAGTTTAGCCTAATCTTTATCTGCAACTGTGCAGAAATACAGTATACATCATTGGTTTAAACAGAATGAATAGACGTGCAAAAAAAAAAAAGCTGCGCAGTGCGCAGCATTCGAATGTTGATTTAAAATTCGAATGTCAACGTTATGAATGAAGCTTCGAACTATTCGGTACAGCCCTACTTCACTGAAACAGATTTGATCCAAAATTTCACCCCAAATACTTATGAGGTCTAACACCTCACTGTCCCTCCACTGACTACCTCCATTGCAGCTGTCTTCCATATTTGTATTCACCGAGTGACTCCTGCCAGCACAGAATTGTGATGAATGTCGATCTAGAGTGACGTAAAAGTCGCATGAAGTCCGATATGACTGTTCAGACTGAGGTCGCATTGCAAAAAATCAGACCTGTATCTGATTTAGGACCACATATGAAAGTGGCCCAAATCAGAATTGAAAAGATCAGATTCCATGTGATTTGTGCTACTTTGATTTGGGCCACTTCTGCCTGCAGTCTGAACGTAGCCTAAGACTTGCAGTGTGAACGTAGCCTTTGACACAATCAGATATGTATCGAAATACCACATTTAAAAGAGGCCCAAATCAGAATTGGAAATGTCAGATTCAGATTTTCGCTGTTCACACTGCCATAAAAAATCAGATCTCTGTCACATTTGAGGAAAAAATTGGATCTGGGCCAATTTTTACCTGCAGACTTTGGAGAACAATGACATCCATAAAAAACTGATAATGTTTTCCACACAGCCAGTTAAAATGTCACCTTAATGTTATGCAAGCTAATGCAATATGTGTGTGCACTGCCAACAGCAACAACCAGAGGTGGGGACTCGAGTCACATGACTTGGACTCGAGTCACAGTTTGAATTGCTTGAGACTTGACTTGATGCATGAAGAGAATAGTTGAGACTTAACTTGGCTTGGGTTCTGGTGACTTGGGACTTGACTTTGACTTGTACTTTGATGACTTGAAAAGGTTTCTAAAGTCTTGACAAAACATCTTGTGTTTGTTTTCAACGTGATGAGATTTGTTTTTGAATTTGTATGGAATGATTGAATTTATTGAAGTTGAAACTGATTACAGAAATCAAACTTATAATGCAGTTACCAAGTTTTTATCCTGTTAAAATGATATTGCATTGAAAAGTCCTAGATATTTAGTTCTCTTTCGGTCGATCACTCAACGTCACCTAACAGATTGGGGATACAACCACGCCAGAATGGCAAACTTCCGCTGTCAATCATCATGTCACGCAGATGATAAGGGGATCACACAGTGGAAGTCCTTCAGTCACCCTTCTTTCGCGGTGGACTTCGCAGACTATCTCTGCAGAGATTCACTTTGCTATTTGCTATTTGCTATTTGCTATTTTCATAACTCTACTTCTTGCTTTTCTTCGTATTCTCACTTCAACGATTAGAGCTCACGCAGCCAGCTCCCGCCCCTGCCAGAGTGTCGTTAAGTGTTCTGCAAGGTACGTTTTCCAGCTAGCTTACTACTACACGAGGCATCTCTACTTAGCGGTGCCATCCTTCAATTTTATTTTAGGAATACCTTAATTCCTTTTTATTTTATTCATTTTCTTAATTATTTTCACTTTATTTGCATTAACACGTTTTTCTAATTACAGTTTGATGAAGAAGGATGCCCCCAGGCGATGCCCATGCGGGCGCTTTATCCCTGCGGGCCACGGACACGCGCAGTGTGTGTCTTGCCTGGGACCAGAACACGCGGACATGGCTCTGTGTCTCCCCGGAGTTTGCCCTCATTGTGATGTCCTGGAACCCAACACCCTCAGGCGCAGAGCAGCCCTCTTCGAAAGCCATACCGTGGCCGGACACCAGTCGCATGACGCGGTCGCACGCCCTTCCACCTCGGATACCCAACCCGAGCGCGCCTCACCATCTGGCGCTGGTGCTTTGACTAGATCGAGCCCACCTGCTGTATCCTTCTCTAGATCCGCAACTGGGGCTTCGTTCTATGAATGTCCTCCCAGCCTCTCCTTTTATTCTGAATACGAGGAGGTGGATTATGAGGAGAGGGTTTGAGAGACGAAGATGAGGGCGAGGATTAGGAAGAGTCGGAAATTACCACCCTCCTCTCTTAAACATTATAGGATCCCTAAGGTGGCACCTCTCACAAAGGAGTTGCACGAGCTGGTTGGCAACGCTACCAAGAAGCTGGACGTGGCATGGCTGGACCCCCCGCCCCCCACCAAATCCAAACTGGATAGTACTTTTTATACCGTGCCGGAGAGAGCTCCACCTGCTAGACCGCTCTCGTTCCTTGAGGACGCACATAAGGAGGTCGAGTGATCCTGGAAAACCCCCTACGATGTGTGAGCTCCGGTACAGGGCTTCCTACCCTATACCAATCTAGACCAGGCTGTCGAACGGGGCTACATTGCCACGCCACTGGTCGAGGAGAGCGTGGGGGAAGCTACTGTCGTCAGCTGTAGCTAGCTTGACGGAAAAGACCTACAGCTGCCTGGGCCAAGCTGCTAGTGCTCTCAATATTTTGGGATTACTTCAGGCTTACCAGGCCGAACTTTTGAAGGAGCTGTCTCTGAAAGTGGATGTGGAGGCCATCACCGAGCTATGCAAGGCAGCTGATTTTGTACTGACTTTTTCCAAATGTGCATCACAGGCTATCGGACGAGGAATGGGTTTCCAGGTAGCCATTTAACGTCATCTATGGCTCAACTTAGCCCAAATCCCTGATTCAGAAAAGAAGCTGCTTAATTCTGAAATAGACCCCAGGGCTCTATTCGGACCCAGAGTGGAAGGCATGAAAGCCCAGTTTGAAGCAGCACAGAAGGAATCGGCAGCCCTCAGGAATGTGCTACCGAGACGTCAGTTCGATCGCCAAGCTTGCCACTAAGATCCCCACTTTCCACAGCAGCGCTATGCTCAGCAGCAGCAGCCCGCTCTGCAAAAGCGAGCCCCTGCACAGAGCGAGTGGAGAGCCGAGACAGCCCCCCCTTCCTCGGCGCCCCCCCCCAACCGATCATCGGCCATGGTTGGGCCAGAGAGAGATTCAGACCCAAAGCTCCCCGTCAACGTGGGCAGCAGATAGGAAGACAGATGCAGCACTCCTGAATGGCGTGCTACTTTAAAGAGAGCCTTCTCCTACAACTCCGTTCTGATGTGCGCTCTCAAACCGAACAAAATCGGGGAGAGAGAGACAGTGTTTTTACCGGAGGGCCCCCAGACAAAAAAGATGTTTGTTTTTCCTCCTCTAACTCTCTCGGTCTCTCAGCCGGTAGGTCTCTCTCCCATGCCATGTGTGTCAGCGAGTCAAGTACCCCAACTGTGTCTGTAATAAAAATGAAGCATGTAATTTGCCCTACTGTGTCCCCAGTGTGCAAAATGTCAATAAAGACGGTGCCTGTTTCCCAGCCCCAGTCTCACATAAACATTTCACCTCAAATAAAATCAATAAAGATATCGGCTGTATTGCAACCCCTATCTCACAAAAACAAAAATATGAATACGATAACTCTGCCTTGCCACGGCATGCAGAGCAACATGAGCCCATGGCCAGCTCTTCGGCCGGGGACGAAACATACAATGAGCTAGTGATGTGTCGGTCATGAACGAGTCGGCTCTATGACCCGGCTCCTTTAAGTGAACGATGGGAGCCGGCTCCCGTCTAAGAGCCGATTTCTTTTTTTCTTTCTTTTTTTTTGGAAATTAATTAGGGCTGTCAGCGTTAACGTGATGTATAACGCGTTTTTTTTTTTTAATCGCTTGTTAATCACATGTTATCCCTTCTACACACCCTTAGTTGGCTAATCAAGCGCCATGGATTGCTGCTGCATCCTGCTGGCTGTGTAGTTGCCTGTGTAATTCACATCGCGGTGATGGATAAAAACAACGACACCACTGGGATTTGAATGGCTCGTTTCACTTTAAAAGACTCCCAGACGGCTCAGTTGGCAAATCAAAAGTAATATGCATCTTGTGTCAAATGGAATTTCAATATCACCGAAGTACTTCGAGTTTGAGCTACCACCTACGAGCCAAACATACAGGTGCTAACGTTAATCAGACTAGCGGGCAACCGTTTCGCCAAAGCCGGCAAAGCACTATTTTAGAATGTGCGAATCACCACAGACCTGTGGATGAAACTACATCTAAGAAGTGTTGTGTTCATTTGATTCCCAATCAAGACACTCTGGTAAGAATTGCTTTACATTGTTAATATGGACTTAAAAACTGTTTTGAAATGCAAAATAATGGAATTGTAAACATGCGATTAACTATTGAAATTCAGAGATTAATCGCGATTAAGAAAATTAATCGTTTGACAGCCCTAAAATTAATACAAGACAGAATACTAGGATGATCTTTTCACCACACTGCTCGCCCATGCGCACTCCATGCACTGACTGCATAATAATGTTAGAGTCACAGGAGTTAGCAAAGACCATTTAACAGATTTGGGTCTAGTTAGTGGGGGAAAAGAAAACTGACCGCCTTCCTAGGCTTAGAGATAGACTCCCATCAAGGCTAACATACACACGCCTGGCTTCACTCCGTGCCTGTGTGGAGAGGTTCCAACCAGGGGTGAGAGTACAGGTCCCCCTTGCCAGAAGCTCCTAAGCCTCATGGTAGCAGCTGCTGTAGTACCATTGGGTCTACTGCATATGAGGCCTGTTCATAGGTGGTTCCTCAGCTCATCGCAGGCGGGCCATAGTGCGCTGGATTTGTGTATCTCAGGTGTGTTGGCAAGCTCTAGCCCATGGAGGGATCATCTACTGCTCTCGGAGGGCGTCCCTCTGGGCCCCATCCTCCATTGACTTCATCATCACAACAGATGCCTCAAAACGGGGATGGAGGGCAAGATGGCGAGTGGTCTGTGGAGGGGTACACAGATCCGCCTCCACATAAATGTGAACTATATGTGATTTTCCTAGCTCTAAAGCACCTATCATCAGAGGCTCCCATGTCCTCATCAGGACAGACAACTGCACTGCCCTGGCTTATATCAATCACCAGGGCCGGCCTTTGCTCGACGGCGATACACAACCTGGCACATCACATCACTGTTAGGGGCGCGCTCTCACCTGCTTACGCTGAGAGCAGTGCACCTACCTGGGAAGATGAATCACTCCAACAGAGTGGCGCCTGCACCCAGAGATAGTGGACCAGATTTGGGAGAAGTTCGGTCAGGCAGACGTAGATCTCTTCGCCTCACGAAGCTTGACGCACTGCCCGTTGTGGTTTTCCATTCACCAAGACGACCCTCCCTTAGGAGTGGACGCTTTAGCTCACCGTTGGCCAGACTTGCACCTATATGCATTTCCCCCAATCTCAATGATCCCGTCAGTTCTGGACAGGGTGTGTCACTAACCTTAGTGGCCCCCTACTGGCACAGCCAGATTTGTTTTTCGGACATAATATCAATGGTGTCAGGCCACCCATGGGAGATACCTGTACGCAGAGACATGTTATCTCAGGCCGTGGGCACAATTTGGCACCCACAGCCAAACAAATGGAAACTATGGGTCTGGCCCCTGAGAGGCAGAGGCTGGAAAAATAAGGAATCCCACTCTCCGTAATAGCTACTGTTCAGAGTGCGAGAGCTCCTTCTACTAGGTCTCTATATACATATAAATGGGCTGTATTTGAGAGATGGTGTAGAAAGCATTCACATGATCCATTTCAATGCTCCATTGGAACCATATGGTTATTTCTACAGGAGTTGTTTGATAAAGGTCTCTCCCCATCAACGCTTAAGGTGTATTTGGCCGCTATCTCGGCCTGCCATGTGGGCACTGATGGTGATAATCCTGGGAACCATGTACTGGCTTAACGTTTCCTCAAGGGGGCACGTAGATGTAGGCCTGCGAGTCAGTGTCTTATGTCTAGCTGGGATTTAGCAGTGGTCCTTTCTGCCTTGACAGAAGCACCATTTGAACCCATAGGAGGCATTAGTTTAAAGCTACTGTCTTTAAAAACAGCTTTTCTACTCAGCTTTATCAGTTAGTGATGCCTGCATCAAATTTTGGGAGGGTGATGTCAAGGTGACCTTGCATCCTAACCCTGCTTACATACCCAAGGTCAGGCATCACTAACTGGCGGACTCTGGGCCGGATCCGGACTCAGTGACGGTTCTGTCCGGACCGTGATCCATTCTGATCAATAAATGAGAATTAATAAGATTGACAGAGCGTTTTTTTCCACGGGTGCAACTATAGACCTAGGCGCAGCTATTTCAGCTCATACGGTAATCGCTCAGTGGAGCTAGGAGGTCACAGACCAATCACATGCGTCTACTTCACTGAACTCACAGAGAGCGAGAGAGAGACGAAAGCTACATAGAGAGAGATGACAGCATGTCTTGCTCCAAAATAAGAAAAGTAGATGCAGAAAATCATGCTTTCAAGGATGAATGGACAGACCAATATGCCTTCATTCTCCCCGCAACAAGTTCTAAACCAGTCTGTCTCATATGTTCTGAAACCGTGGCAGTAATAAAAAGTGGCAATGTAAAGCCCCACTTTGAAACAAAGCACCAATCATTTGAGCAAGCCTATCCACAGCAGTCCGAGGTGAGGGCACGCAAAATAACTGAACTGAGAGCCCAGTATGACCGGTCTACCCGAATGTGAATAAGGTCAATGGGAGCAGACAGCCATATTAAGTGACATTGCATAAGACAGCCTAAAAAGAACATGACTCATGTTTCATCAATGGGAAGATGTGCTATTTGATTATGGAGTTGTCAAGCCAAGGAGGAAGTTTCAGGTGAAGGTGGGTCGGCTTCGTTTACACTGCAAGCCCACCTGGACGCTGAATTACGACTGCTGCCCTCGTCTCTCTGAATTTTTAGCGCTGACCTCAGCCCCTACTCATCGCCACATGCTGCCTCTTTCTTTTTGTCTCTCTCTGTTTTCTCCTGTCATTGTTGTTGCCCATGATTCTGTCATTGTTTTGCCCGGCACCTATTGCACGCTAAGCCGTCCCGGAGGGGGATCCCTCTCTGCCTCAGCCCGCCCAATGTTTCTTCCAAGTTTTTCCTACTAGGTTTTTCTTGGGAGTTTTTCCTTGTGTGCATTTAGGGTTGGGGGTGCCGGGTAGGTTAGGCTATGCAGAATAGGTAGATTGTTTGTCTTGCTAAAATCTCCTCTTGTCTACCTTGTGCTTTTCGCTATGCTTGTCCTATATCTTTCTGTTCAGCACTGATTTTGTTTAGTTAGATCTAGCTAGGCTCATTCTCTGTAAAGTCCTCTGAGACATGCTTGTGATAAAGGGCTATATAAATAAACAAACTTGAAACTTGAACTTGAAGCCTGAATGCACAATTCTGATTTGATGCTCAGATCTTATTTTTTTGTTGGACTGTTCACATTTGTCTTTCAATTCTGATCTGACTGTTCAGACTGCGGTCACTTTGACACAATCAGATATGTATCGGAATCTAATACCACATTTAAAAAAGGCCCAAATCAGAATTGGAAATGTCAGATTCAATGTGATTTTTGCTGTTCACACTGCCATTAAAAAAAATCAGATCTGTGTCACATTTGAGGAATTTTTACCTGCAGACTGAAGGAACTTTGTTGATCTTTGGGAGAACAATGACATCCATAAAAAACTGATAATGTTTTCCACAGAGACAGTTAAAATGTCACCTTAATGTTATGCAAGCTAATGCAATATGTGTGTGCACTGCCAAATTTTGTAAACTGTGGTTTTATGTAACAATGAAATGCAAATATATCCTCCATCATATATCAAGATCGACTTAATCTTGTATCACCTCTTTAAGTAACTGTTCTATTGAGGGTTGTTTACAGATATGACCACATAGGTAAACAGATAAGGCATTATTTATCAGTTTCCAGAGCACAATTCATCAGCAAAGATTGGTATGAAAAAAGAATTACACAAAATCGTGTTGTACTTCAAATGATGTGAAGGAGTTTTTCCTTGTGTGCATTTAGGGTCTAAAGGCCCTGACACACCAGGCCGACGGTCGGCCGTCGGCCAATGTCGGGCTGTCGGTAAGCGTCTGCGTCCCTAGTTTTTGCGGTGTGTCTCGCACCGTCGGCACTAGTCGGACCCTGTCGGCGTCTTTTCGGCCGATTGAGCATGTTGAATCGGCGTCGGCGTCGGAGCCGTCGGTGAGAGAGATCACTCTGATTGGTAGTTCGTGTTTTGCCTCTGGATGATTGGACTGATAAATTCCTTCAACATGTGGAACTGAACAGGAAAGAGCCGAGCGAAATTTTTAAAATCGGAGGTTTCATTTATCTCCAGCTCTCGACACAGGTTCGGGAAAGCCCCTTGAGCCTGTCGCTGGAGTAACGTTATTCATGATTTCACCCATTTAGTGCGGTTTCTCCTTATTTTTCGCCTCCGCCTCTTCCTTTCTTCTTCCACAACCAAAAGAGCAAGGGCTGACAACGCCAGTGCCATTTGCAACTTCTTATCAGACATATGGTATGGAGAGTTATTTCCCCTCACGCAGGCGCAGAACGTACGTGCTAGTTGGCCGTCGGGTGTAGTCTTTGCGGTGTGTTCAAGTGCAACTTTTTGGACCAGACGCAGGCGACGTGAGGCGACGCAACAGTCGGCCTTTGTCGCCGCTGGTTCTTTGAAGTCGGTTTGGTGTGTCAGGGCCTTAAGGCTGGGGGTGCTGGGTAGGTTAGGCTATGCAGAAAAGGTAGATTGTTTGTCTTGCTAAAATCTGCTCTTGTCTACCTTGTGCTTTTCGCTATGCTTGTCCTATATCTTTCTGTTCACCACTGATTTTGTTTAGTTAGATCTAGCTAGGCTCATTCTCCGTAAAGTCCTCTGAGACATGCTTGTGATAAAGGGCTATATAAATAAACAAACTTGAACTTGAACTTGAACTTGAACTTGGAGCCAGCCTGTAGCGGACATTAGAAGAACTGCCACTGCATGAAAAGAGGTATAATCGTCAGTAAGCGACTCTGTGTATTGCTGTGGAAGTTCAGGTTAACGACGTTCACAGGAATTTGCTCCTCTCTGTCACAGGTAACTGCCAGGGATTGCCGTTGAGTGTGAATTTCTGGCAGTTTTACATGCCCAGTAACTTGGCTGTTGATCCCCCAGCCCCCAGACTCTGGGGTGGCCTTTCACATGTAAATGATAATGCTGTAGGCTATACAAATGCAAACAGGTCTAAGTGATAGGGGAACTTTGACACCTCCAAAGATTATGAATGTGTAGAAAGTTTATTATTTTCTTTGTCATGTTTAAGATTTTTTATTCCATCTCTTATCTCTCACTGGTACTAGCTCAGGTTATGAGCATACCTCTAGTATAAATAGATTAGGTAATTCGGTATAGTATGAATCTTTTCTATATATTGTGTGTGTGTGTGTATGTAGTGTGTATATATATATGTTGAATTATTTTATATACCATTTGCAAGAGTCGATAGTCTCATTAAAAAAAAAATTATACACTTTGTCTCACCGTATGTCTTTTAAACAATTTATTCAAAGATGATGCAATGAGTCAGTGACTTGTTTTACAAATCAATAAATAATATAAAGGGACAGCTGATTCTGCTGGCTTGAGACAACCCGCTCAGCAGATCAGAAACCAAATTGTATCAATAATCCAACATATCAACACTGTAAAGAGTAAATATACCAGCAACCATGCTGCTAACAAACAGGCACAGCAACCATGCTACCTGCAAACAATATACAGTAATCAACCAATCTTTACATGTAATTTTCCTTAAGAAACTTTCTCTATTAAGAAACTTGAAGAAACCCGCTTCAAAATAATGTTTGAGGCTACAAATGTGAGGCTACAAATGTGAAGTGTCTTCCTCATGCGCCATGAAGACACCACTCCACCAGTGCAGCTGGTCCATTTTGTTTTGTTGCTCTAAAGTCAAACCCTTGCATTTCAGGGCATACACCAGGTGCTCTACAGTAATGGGCATCTGGACCCAACTTTGACTGGATATCAGCTTTAACTCAGCTGTTCAGTTTGCCATGTATCTGGTGGGGAGGAACCAGGAAAACAGCCACCAGCAGGTGCCTTTGGGTCTTTATAAAGGGAACAGGAGACTACAGACAAGCCAAGCCCCCAGTTGCACTAATGTGTAACCAAGTAAAATATGAACTCACATTTCTTAAAAAAACAGTTGCATATGCGACCATTTTGGTCGCAATTTAGAGCCCTGCAAATATAGCGCATGTAATGTTAGCATAGTGTGTTTTATTTTACTTACAAAGTACACTTTGAAATTATACAAAAACTGTATAGTATATATGTCATTGACATATATTTCTGTTTCTGTTGTCAGACGACAATTTCTGTACTGTTAGCATTTTGTGACCCTCAATCAAATCACTTTTTTTATAGTTGCGCAGTCATCTGACAACAGAAACAGAAAGTTTGCTTTTTAACATTGCTGGCAATGGTGAGAACCGATCTATACCCTGCCGAAGAACGGCAGCCATATTTGTGAAAAGGGTCTATTTCCTCAGCAGCCAAGCATTTGCAAGTTATCCCTGGTGCTACCCCTCGTCTGTAAGACAGCGTTGAGGGCTTAAAGACCCTTCGACCCACCAAACCTCACTTTCCCAGAGTGTGGCTATGTGACTTTTCAGTTCAGTTTCATTTATTAAAGTTTGACAAGGCAGGGTACAACAGCATAAAAACACAGTTTTTAAACAGTGAATCCTGAAATGTGTCAGACATTACAGCGATCAACATCATAAACAGAAGCATGAAATGAAGAACATAAACCCTAAAATAAATAGGTCATTTAAATAGCTCATTTAAAAAACAATTTAAGAGCACGAGGAATAAAGGAGAGTTCATGTCTTTTGGTTCTACTCGTGGGCACTACGTATTCCCTGCGCCAAGTAAGTGGGTGTTGAGGCTGCAAGCAGAAAACCATGCAGGGGGGATGAGCTATCCTTGAGTATGTTGGTGAGGGTACGCAGGGTGGCCTCATCACGCCTTTCACTCAAAGATGGAAGAGAAGAAGACGGAATGCCAATAATCAGCATCGCGGAGAGGCGGAGAGGGGATGTTGTCCTCTCTCCTGGCACTGATTACCATATCCATGGTCGTAGTTCCATTCATTGCCAGTGAAAACTCAGTTTAAAGAGTTGTTGGCTTATCTCTCTTGACACACTGAAGTACAAAGTTATTATTAACAACAATTGCAAACAAGCCGTATTTCATCCTGTTTACTCACTATCCATTGCAGATCTCATTGTGGGCGTGCAGCAACCAGCCTACAACCCCCCACCATCCCTGTTTGACACCAGGTGTGTCCATTGGAGAATTCCTCCCCTGTGGCAAGTTAGAGGGACAGCTAGAGATGACGACACAGAGAGAGAGAGAGAGACAGAGAGAGAAGTGTGCATTTGTACCTTTTCGTGAATTCTTCAAGCCTGAACTTGTCAGGTTTACATTTAGCAGTTGATTCAGTCTCTGAGATATGCAATGCTTGTTGACTAGTTGTGGCTTGCTGCCATATTTGTCACATCCCCAAAGACTCTAAGGAATTCAGCACTGTCTCCAACTACCTGGAGGATGTGTCAAAGTAGCTAAAACATGAAATGTACATGAATACAGCATGTAGACACACACACACACACACACACACAGATAGAAAGAGAGACAGAGAGAGAGAGAGAGAGAGAGAGAGAGAGAGAGAGAGATGAGAAATAAAAAAAAACTGCAGGCTATCCTCATTCCTGACACCCCCCATATATTCTTTGAAGTTTCTGTTGCAAAGTCCCATTCAAGGGAATATGAGGCACAAAGGCAAAGCTATGTGAGGAATGAAAGCAAAAATGCACTCAAAGAAATGAATATGGACCCTCTTCCGTAGGCTATTAAGAATAAACATTTTTGTTAATTGTATACAAATTAACACTGTTTCAAGAAAATATAGGCCTATTAGAAAATAGAACCAACACAGATGTGTTTGGTTTAATATCAAGTAGACTGAAACAGTTAAAGAATAAAATTGCTTGACCTGTTTGACTGCTGGATCTATGTAACCAGATGATGTACAGTATAGTGTAATTATTTCAGTTTGATGGAAATTTAGTCATTTAGGCGCAACTATATTTGAAATGCACTGGCATTATGAGCACAAATTGCATACATTTTCATTCAGTTTATCTGAATCAATTTCATAAATGATCATCTTTGATTTAATGCATAAGTGATAATAGTTTAAATTGGAATTACTTAATACAATTTCCTGAAAAGTGCTCATGACGCTAATTATTCAAGTTATATTAGTTCTATTTTAGTAAATTTCATGAATAATAATAGGCTACTTCATTGAAGTTAAAATTATCCAATCCAATTTGATGGAAATGTGTCTTACAACTGAAATACATATAGGCTAAAATACAAAAACAAATAAAATAAATAGACCAAAATATGTGATTATATGATCATTTGATCTGATAATTTGATATTATCAATTTCCACCTGCAGTTAGGAAATAAGCCACTTCGGCTCCAGTAGGCTACATATCGACCTCTTTGGGTTACATAAACATAAGCCTACAACTGTCACCCCGGATCAAGATTATAAAGAAAGATGTCCACATTTCCACGAAGCAGTAGTGTAATTTTTTTTTTCCCCCATGTGACCCAAAGCTGACAGCAGGATCTTTAACATTTGTGAGCGGCCCTCCTCTCTCCATCCTGCCCCAGCCTACCCTCCAGTGTACGCCCTATCTGCTCTGGGTCTGCTCCAGTGTGCGGTGGTACATGCTGTATGCAGCAGACAGGACGAGCGACCGGCACGGTGCGATACTGAATGCTGCAGGAAGGATAATAACATCCCGATTACGACCGCGGAGGAGAACGCAACTTCTTACCGGACAGCCGTGAATGTAAGGTCTTTCCTTTCCTCCCCCTTGCCTTTTATCATATCCTGACAAGTTTCTTTGTACTGGATGTGTCACCGTCCAGACTGCCCCTTGGTCTAATGCACTCATAGCCGACTAATAATGTTCGCTCTGTAATGTTGACGCATTTCAGTAGTATGGCAAGTTTCCATCAAATTGGATTGTTAAATTCTAACTGAAATTATGTATGAATTTGCATTAAATGAAGTATTGTTCATAAAATCGACTCAAATAGAGCTAAAATAAATGAAATGAATGGATTTAAATCTGTGTAATGTGTGCTCACAATGCCAGTGAATTCCAAATGTGTTTGTTTTATTAGCATCTGTAAATGACATATCTCCATCATACTGAAATAATTCAACTCTACATTATCTAGTTATGTAGATCCAATAACAGTCAGACACAAACAGTTCTAGTTAATTTAATCTGTTTCAGTCTTCTCCATTTTAAACCAAACAAATGTGTGTGAAAACTGTTTTCTTGAAACCTGAAACTTTAGTTGGATAAAATCCACCTAATCTTTTTCTTACTAGTTAAGACTGACTTACTTCTAAATACCTGGAGTCAGTGTCTTTCCAGTGACTGTCTTTGCCCTGTTTTAAGTGTGGTGGTTTGTAAAGACAGTCAACATTCAAAACAGAACTCTGTAAGTGACCATTTTTTTTGTCTCACAAAAGCTTTGATGACGTTGATGCTGCATTTGTTGTCTCTTGAATCTCTAAACAGAATATTTGACTTACAACCAGGGATGTAGTGGAGATTAAACCCACCTAAACTCAGTTTACCCACCTTTTTTGGCTAACAAATCAGACATAAATCTAAATTCATAGTGTTGTCAAACTGATGTAAGTTACAGTACATGAGGATATGATTGATCAAGAGGGGAAAAGCATAGTTTACCCACCTTTTGATACCTCTACATCACTGATTATAGCTGTTCAAATGTTCATCAACTTTGATGTACAGGTTAGTATGCTGCTGTAGATTGTTTCCTTTCATTGAGTTTACACACAAGGATGACCCTTCCCCTCTAACTTGAAACCCATTTCACCTTTATGCTCTCATGTGGTAATAAAAAGCGCTTGTGTTTGCCTACAGCCTACTATAGTCTGTGGGGGAGTGAGCTATGCTGTAGGCCTGTCTTGGAATGTGTGTGAGCTTTTCGTTTTTTTTTTTTTTTTTCTGTCAAAGCCTCTACTATGAATTAGGTCTTATTATTACACAAAGTCATGGGAGACCAGCACTGTTAACCTACTTCTGTGGGCTTGATCTTATTAGAATATCCTTATGGTCGATCCCAAGTTATGTAAGAATAGTCAGCCTCATAGCATGCTGGGGCAAAATCTCAGAACACAAAATATGACAAATAAAAAGGCTTTAGAATTCACAAACATGAAATATCAAAGTCTCATCTCACTGGCGCAACACTCAGAAAGTCGATATTTTCTGCTTAAGGACAGAGACTTTGAGACTAAGAGAAGCATGGCAGCCATGGTCAACTCTTCCACCTCTTCTCTGCTGTTTGATTTAAACTGATGGTACAGTAAACCAGATGTTAAAATGGCTAGTCTTCACAACAGCATTGATTTTTTCAGTACATACTGAGACAAGACTGTGTCTGACTCATCTTTCAGCACTTTTAGAGGTACTCATTACCTCTACCATCAACGTGTACAGAACATACAGTATGGATAGTGTGTCTCATTCACATCATGTGGATACTGAGCGTCCCATCCAGATTGTTTATGTTAGTTTAACATACCATAAGCAGCCACAATCTTAGGCAGGTACTTTTGATGAAAGAGAGGGTGTTACTGGGCTCAATGTTTATTTGAGCTTTTACACCTAGTGAGCTTTATTTCATTTTAGTGCTTAGAGTTGTAAACCAGAGAACGTACCCATAACTCCAAGAAATCACCAGTCTTGGCTATCTTGGTTCTGGTCTTGGGAGAGACCAGCAAGATTGCTGAACTAACGTTACGTACGTTCAAGGGTGGATTTTTGCTCTAAGGTCATTCAAGTTCAAGCGACTGGCATGAAGACTTTTTCCATCATTCACTTTTTCAAATTGAATTTCCTTTGATGACCCCATTTAGCCGCACGGACCCAACCACGTTATTTGATTCTAATGGGCCGTTAATCCAGCTATATTTGGGACATCAGATTCTTAGAATCAGTTGCTAGTGTAAAAGGTGTACTGTAGATAATCTGAAGTGGTATGATCCCAGGTCAGTGAGTTCTCTCCCTCCCTCCCTCCCTCTTCTGGACCTTCCCTCTCACGTAGGCTCCTCCAGAACAGCGGAGTCCCATCCAGGTTGACTCGTGACATCTTGGCATACGTAACATGTCTCTCCGTCCGCCTGTCTCCTTTGTCTATCAGGACCCTTTGACACCTAGAAAAGACTTTTCCTGGCTTTTCTCTGCCTTCTCTCTCATTGCTGTCAGTGAAATGTGTCTATGTGGAGATGTGATCGTGGGGGCAAGTGAAGGAGCAGTCAATTCCCATACATTAGCTTGGCTTGGTGCTTGGTAGTGTACCTGAGTCTGCAGATTTTTTCCCAAGCCTAGAACTCCAGCCCCCTCCTGGCTCAAGCAGATCAAGGGTAGAAAAGAAAGTTGATTTTAATCCCCAGGGGGATTAAGGACCCCATGAGTGATTAAATGAGACTTCTGTCTCCAAAAGGACAAATTACTGTACCACCTCAGACTTGGGAACCGTTTTTACAGTGGTCTTTGCAGAACAAAGTAGATTAGACATATCTCCATTTTGGTGATCATTATAGCAAGTGATTAATCACCTCGCGATCACAGGAGAGATTGCATATTTCTGCTGCTTAACGTCCTGCCAGGACAATGGAAATGGATTTTGTCTGACGTTGCTCATGACAAAGCTATCTTTTCCCAGGAAACATTTGTACAAATTCTCATCAAAGCTATCACCAGTATCATTACTAGACTCTATCACTCAGGCAAACTCATATTCAGATTCAAGAATTATGAGAAAACAATTTCTTTGTTGGCACTTCTTATTGGGTTGATTGCAGATGTCTTTAATCATAAAGGAAATTGAGCTGTGTAAAGCCAGACAAATGCTGTCTCTGCTTACCAGGCAATAGTGTTGCTACTCCACAGACACAGACACAAACACAGACGCACACACACACACACACACACACGCACATATATATAGAGCCTACAGAGACTTGCTGTTACTCAGCCCTGTCTCTGCATCATCAGCACTATGCAGACATTCAGAGGGAACGGCACCTTGCTTCTATCTATCTATCTGAAATATACAAAGTGGTGAAAAATCAGCAGCCCCTCTACATCGACATGGGATCAGAATCAGTGTCAGAATCAACTGTATGAAGATGCATTTCATAGATTAGCAATCAAAGATGCATTGGTGTTTCTTGCTGAATGACAATAACATCTGAATAAAAAAATGCCTCCATGAACTGACTTAAGTGATCTGAAAAGGATGAGACACACAAGGAAATGAACCGTTTATTGCTCCTTTAATCTGTGGTTGATATTTCATGGGAATCCATCTGAAACCTTTATCATCTATCTATCAGTCATCATCTATCTATTAGTGTATTTCAGTCAGTAATAGTAATTAAACGGCAGAGGCGGCATTGTTTAGGGCAGTCTGGGGTTCGTGTTGTGAGGCTTTAAACTCAGGCTTGTTCTTGTCGCTGAACAGATTGTTTATCTCTGGAGAAGCTTAAACACATCCTGGATTGGGTTTATGATACATGCCGGCAGTGAAAGATAAGCTAGTATTATTCACATGCACCTGACATGTATCTGTCTCTCTGTCAACAAGTGTTGTGTGTGTGTGTTCATGTTTGAGCATGCATAAGTGTGTGATCTGTGTGTCTTTGAAGGCATGTTTGTGTAGGTGCTTTTCCACTGTATGTGCCATTTATGTGCGGAGTATACAGTGAATAGATTCAGAGTGAGCAAATTGCACAGTGGTTCTGCTACATACATAGGAAGGTTGCCAGTTTGAAAATATGGGTGGAGAAAGTGAATGAGTAACTACTGCACCATTTCAAAAGTTTGCTTAAAATTCACTTTACAGTTGGATAGAAACTATAGAGAGTACTGAAGATACTAGTACTGAATATAATAAAACAAATAATAACAACTGAGCTGCCTTTGAGCAAGGCAATGAGCCCCCAACTGCTCCAGAGGCCAAAAGCAGAAGAGCGTGGTTGTACTGGGCAGCTCCCAGTGTGAATGTGTGGAACTGTATGAATGTGACGCAGGATGGAGGTGGAGAAGAGCTTGGAGCTCAGTCAACTTTCCCTGCATAAAGGTTAAAAAACCAAACTATACTTTAACCTAGATCTAAGCTGTACAACCTATACATATCAGGGGATAATGAAACATGTTTGGCCTCTTCTCTTATAATGTTGAATGTACAGTATATTGAGCAGAGCAGTTCTTCTAACAAGGGTACATTCAGAAATTGTTTCTCGGCTTTATTCATTGATAAACATCACTGTCTACTCTTTTACTCTCTGACTTTGCCTTTCATTCCCCCCCCTTCCTCATCCTCCCTCTACCTCTCATCCCCTCTCTCCTGTCTCTTCACTTGCCCCAACCCTTTCCTCTTTCCCCACAGCAAGAGATTTGGTATGGCAGATAAGACGGTGGAACCAGAGTCTGTGAGTGTCCCCATGGAGGAGGCCGTCATGTGTAACGGGGGTGGCCAGCCTCATGCCCCGCCTCAGCAGCAGCAGCAGCAGCAGCAGCAGGAGGCGTCCATGTTGACCCACCTGAAGAAGGTGGAGAACCAGATCACTGAAGCACAGCGCTTCTCCCACCTACCCAAACGCTCAGCCGTGGACCTGGAGTTCACCGACCTCTCCTACACCATCCAGGAAGGACCCTGCTGGAGGAAGAGAGGTAACACACACACACACACACATCCATCCAGAGGCTAATCTTGAAAATATGCATCAATGCATCAAGTCCAAGACAATTCCAAGAACAAAAGCTAAAATAATGCTTAAGGGGTTTCTTATGGATGAGCAGAGATGTAAATCTATCTGCAGGAGCTCTGTACTGTACCCATTAACATCGGCAACACCCTTTAACATCCAACTAATTATGCATACTATACACAGGTGTAAGTCCCTTCAATTGTTTGGAGTACTGGGCACAAAATACACGAAAGTGGACTTGGTGGAGAAAAACATACTTAAAATGTTTAGAAAAAGTCGAATCAACATCCAATTGTAGCCGAGACTGAGACAAGTCCAAGATCTCAGAAAAGGGATCTGGAGACCGGACTCAAGTACTACAGCTCTGACATTATAGGTCAACATGTTGGTTTATTATTAATGCATTGAGGCTACGAGTGTGCGGCAATTTCAATTCATGTTCAATGAGAGGTGTCTCATCTCCATCTCCATCAGATTTCTAGCCGTTTTGACTGACAAAAAGTTAAACCGAGTCAAGCGAGTTCACAGGGCTGCCAACTCTCACGCATTGACCGTGAGACTCACGCAATTGACATTTTTCTCACGCAGTGAAAAACAAATTCATAACTGATAACGTTGCGGCGCGAAGAGGACACTGACAGCGCACGAGACGAGACAGAGCAGCACCGTGCAGCAGAGAGTTATTCAGACCATCTGAATAGCGAGAAATATACACAAATCTATTATATTGTAATTTATTCCCATGCATGGTGCTCAGAGTAATCTCAGTCAGCGGCTCTTCTGCGTCTCTCCCTCTCCTCTCGCGCCGTGCGCACGCAGGCAGGAGTGAGAGTGAGTTACTATGGTTACGGGGACGCTCTGTGTCTCTGTCGCTCTGAAACTTTCTCGCGATTCCCAATAATAGGTTTTTAGGTTAGTATGCCTATGCAAAATCATGAATGTAAGCACCTCAATGCTGAAATCTAGTAATATAACATAAGTTTACATTTTTGGTTAACATTATACAGGGTTGCTGTTTCTTGACTTAATCCAAGAGGTTAAGTGGTGTAGAAATGCAGGAAATTTGTTTTAAATTACTATTTTTTTCTGACCCCCCCACCAATTATGTATTTTAACCCCCCCCCCCCCCCCCCCCCCCCCGGAAACAGGGTTCCCCCACCTGCCAAATTCCACTTTAACCCCTGCTGTTACCTGTTTACTATACTATACCTGGCATTTGGCTGATGCTCCTTATCTGGAGCAATTTACAATTAGTTCAATAAAATAATAAGCTTAAACTCCTGATTCACCAACATTACAAGCACCTAATAGTAATGAGTGCAAGGGTCAAAGCCATAGCGCCCAGGCAACTGGTATAAATACATAGTACTGTGTCCCTGGAATATTCATGTACAACACGGAAGTGCTAGGGAAAGAAATAAGAACAAAAGGCAGCTGCAAGATTAAGTGCAAGTAGAGAAGGGAGGCAGGACAGAAGGTTATGTGAAGTGTTTCTTGAAGAGATTAGTTTTCGTTTCACACCAAAAGACAGGGAGTGGCTATGCCGTTGTAACTGAAGAGGGAAGGTCACTTCCATTGTGGGAGAGCCTGGAGGGAGGAGACAACAAAACACAACAAAAGTGGCTTTGGACATTCTGAAAGACTGTAAAATATCTGTCCACCATGACCCCCCAGAAATGTCATACCTGCTGTTGCCCCCATGTATAAAGCAACCATCATGGTTTTATGGCCATTAGTTGGTGCATTAGAATATTGCCAAGTGCATTCCTTTATTTTCATCTTTGGAAGAAGGTATGAGATATGTCTGACATTAGCTGACACCAAAGAGTAATAACAACTTGCCAAATACAAATCAGTTCTGCAAATGTCCTCTATTTTTCTGATGAATGTATTGTCTGACATAGTTCTATGTTCAGGAAGTCTATTCGCTTCATCCCAGCTGAAGCAAACCTAATTCACACCTAATTCTAATTCTTTTATTTTTTGCAGCATTTCAAAAGTTAATGCGAACATTAATTTGGCAGTTGCATGGAAACAAAACTGGCAATAGCCAATGAATGACTGCCAGAGAACAAGAAACATACAGGAAGCGTGGAAAGAATAATGCTCCATCTCCATGTTTGTTTTGGGTGCATGTTGATGTTGATGTTGAAGATTTGGGGTGTTGCGTAAGAACTCGCGTGGTGTGTTTTCCCCAAACACAAATGGTTGTCAAGTGTGTGTTCCCCAAATCTAACTGGTCGTCAAGTGTGTGTTCCCTAAATGCAACTGGTCGTCAAGCGTGTTCCCCAAATCAAACTGATCATCAAGTGTGTGTTCCCTAAATCCAACTGGTCATCAAGCATGTGTTCTCCAAATCCAACCGGTCGCCAAGTGTGTGTTCTCCTAAATCCAACTGGCCAATAAGTGTGGCTTCCCTAAATCCAACTGATTGTCAAGTGTGTTCCCTAAATCCAGCTGGTCGTCAAGCGTGTTCCCCAAATCAACTTTTCATCAAGTATGTGTTGCCTAAATCCAACTGGTCATCAAGTGTGTTCCCCAATCCAACTGGTCGTCAAGCATGTGTTCCCCAATCCAACTGGGCATCAAGTGCGTGTTCCTCAAATCCATATGTTCGTCAGGTGTGTGTTCCCCAAATCCAACTGGTCATCAAGTATCAACAACATAAACATATCATATCATAAACATATCACCTAAACAACATAAAACAAAAATAATCTGCAGAAGCCAGTCATTAGGTGTGTGATGTCAAGTCTTCTCACAGTCTGTTCAGTCGTGTAGTGAGTCCCCAGCCTTAGCTAGTAGGGATGGGACGATATATCGAAATTCAATATATCGCAATACAAAAATGTGACAATGCGTATCGTGGGCCAGAAAAATGAATGATATTAGTTACATTTTATTCTGCTGTAGTAATCACAAATGAGACGGCTTGCCCATCACAATTTCACAAGCTCTCCATCCAAATTAGATTATTTGCACTTTATTATGACATTTTGAAACTGTTGTTTACATTCTATCAAGCCAATGGCATTGCTAGAAAGATGTGTCTCTGAAATAAACATAATTCTGCACAGTGATACTTGTTGTCACTGAACTTTTATTTATTACATCGTATCGTGGTTGTATTGAATTGTGAACCCCATATCGCGTATCGAATCGTATTGTGAGATAAACAGATCGTCCCATCCCTATTAGCTAGAACAGACAGAGTTGCTTTGAGGACACGGATGACAGAGATAGAGAGAGCAGCTGTAAGTGGTCAGGTCTCTCACCCTTACTTTGTTTCTTTCTGCCCACTTCCCATTCAACAACACCAGTAAAAATAAACCAGTAGCATTATGACATATGACTATAGCCTAAATCGATGAAAGCTGAACTGATGTTTACAGTTACTGTAGCAAACCCTGATCGATTGATCTTTCTTGTCGATATCATTTCCTGACTTAGAGACGCTAAGGAACCGAGGAGAGAGCAGAGCATATTGTTTCTGACACACTGCCCTCCCCAGGAGCTGTCACATAGAGGATCAATGGAATATAGCACAGTGGAGTTGTACATTGTGCATATTTCAGTCAATACAAATCAAAGTCATTTACTTTCTTACCCTTTGGCTGCACTGAAGCTATAGATCCATATGCTGCTCAGGATTCACATCATTGCGTTTGCCTTTAAATGGATAATCTTTGAACAGATTTGCAAGCATTATTTTTATGCATATAGAGATGCTTTGCATTGGCATCATAAACCATTTAGTGTCAACACTGAGGTTGCACCATACAATCACTGTCTATCCTTTGTCCAGTGTGTCTGATGTTAACAGTGTATATTGTGTGCACGAGTGTGTGCGCATACCCTATGTGGTTTCCAGTAAGTGCTGCATTGTCTGAGACAGTTTAGCTCATCAATAATGTAGCTGACTGGGTGAGCCAAAGGACAGAGGAGAGGAGAGGAGAGGAGAGGTGAAATGAGTACACAGGATGCATAAATATTAATTCCTTTGAACCTTTAAAGTAGCTGAAGGTAAACACTTTTTATTGTTGCATGCTCAGTCAGTTTGAGCATGCAGTCCAAGGTTTCATTCCATGCGTTTAAACTTGTTTGAATCGCATTCAAGTGTCTTTTCAATAGTAATATAGTCACAAATGGAAAAGCAACCGTGTTGTGACAGTGTGAAAATTTAGTACCCAGAGAGCTAGAGGAGTTTTTCAGGATTTATAGAAATATTAATCTGTCTGTGGTTTTGGCTTTGTATGCTCTCATCAATCAGTATATCTGACTTGTTGGATTAATACATACCAGCAGTGGCGGTCTTGTCATTGTTGGCACCCTAGGCAAGATCATGCAAGGAAATCCCCCAAGATATTTAAAAAATGCATCTGAATCATAATAGAGATGACTTTTCCCCACTATACTGTATGTACTTACATCTTTAGTACACGTTTAATCATAAGTACCTGTTAATAACAGCAGAAATCTACTTAAGCCTAATTAACATCCAAAATAAAGGCCTATTTCCAGTAAAACTAGCCATATGATCTATCTCAAGCATCAGACTAAGTCAACATCTACTTGGTCTACTAAAATGAAATACTAAAAACATATTTTCCCGCAATTTTGATATTGGAGGTGCACTAAAGGTATTTCTGAACACTGTATTACGTTATCCAACCTTAATGCAAAACTATGTCTTGGAAATTTGACAAATATTACATTCAACAAGTGATATGAATGTAAAATTTTACTACAAACCCACACAGATCTGTCTCACGTCAGTTACACAAATCAGGCCCTAAGCTTTAGCAATCATGCAGCATATTCTTAACTAGTCTAGACAAATTTATCTATGTGGACAATTAAGTTATTATTACTTATTACAGGGGAGTCTGTAGAACCCATAAAATAGCTGCCAAGCCAATTAAGGCAGCTATTTTATGGGTGAAGTTTTAGTTGAATTATGCATGGCAAGTAGTTTCACAGTTCAAAAACAAGTTATAAAACAAAATATAAATGAAAATGATTATGACACCTATCCATCTTTAGATCATTAGCGTCCGCTCCTCATTTCAGCGCACATCCAACACATCAAGCAGCACTTTATTTTTATTTTTTTTCCAAGATTATTTTTTGGGCATTTTTGCCTTTTTTAGATAGTTCAAAGTGGAGAGATTGGTTCACACTTTACTGCATCATCAGAGTGTGGGAGTGTGGGAAAAGTTGAAGCTGAACTTCAGCTGAACTATTGCTCTGTGGCCTGTAATCTGAATGTACCATTAGACCACTGAGCCACCAGGACGCCCAAGAAGAACTCTATCAAAATATATTTATTTTTTTATTTATTTTTATTTATTTTTATTTATATGTATTTATTTATATTAGTTATTGGCACCTGAATTTCCCCAAGGGGATTAATAAAGTGCTATCTTATCTTATCTTATTATTCTTTTTCCACCAAAGACAAGATTTGGTAGCAAGAACTGTAAACCAGATTTAAAAGAGGCAAAAGACTTGTGTGTAACTATAATAAATCTGACATTGATTCAATTAAGTTACAAATAACTACTTTCAACAGGACATTGATTCAAAAATGTTGTTTACAAGTTCGTTGCACAATGTTATAGCACAGTGAGGGCACTGGACACATCAATACATTGAAAATGGGCAAAACATTTTAAAAAATGGCAAATATTATTATTATTATTATTCAAATGAGTTTCACACTAGTGTTCAAGGAATAGGCAGGATCCCCTTATGAGCAACTTCCTGCAGCAGCATACAATAAAGTAACTGTACAAATATACAGTGTAAACTTATCCAGTCCACACCTATTCTTTTTCTTTGGGTTGGGGTGTTTGCCTCAGCCCTTTTAGTTTGTCTGCTAATAGCAGAGCCATTTCTGCACAATGTCCACAAAGGTGTGTTTTAATGTTTTTTAATCTTAATGTTTACAGTGAGCACCATAAGAGCCGGGCTTTGTGTTTTTGCATTCATTTGTTTGTTTGTAAAGCTTTTTGCAATGCACACTGCTTAGGAGAGTTACAGTATGCACTCTTTAGTCCACACAGAGCCCTCAGAGCCCTGCACAGGGAAATACATTGTGCACATGTACACCAGGCAGTACGGTACAAGTCAAACAAGCATAAACCAACTGGACTCGCTGATTTTCTAACTGTAGTGGCTGTAGTGGCTACAGTTAAATATTTTGTTCAGTGATTATAGTTCCAACAACACAGTGCTACCACAGCTACCACCTACAGGCTCTGTGTGTTTGAACAGCCAAATGGAAAAAAAAAATGCATGAAGCTTATTTTTCCATCTGCAAGTCACACCTCAGGAAACTCTGAGTATATACACAAAATTGATTTCCTGAGATGGGAACAGAGAACAAAGTCAAAGGCTTGACCTAAGTTTTTGTATAAGCTGGTCTACTTAGCATATAATGTGATCTTTCTTTGTTGGTGTTGAAGTGGTCAGTTTCAGCTGTCTTTGTTGTTTCCAGGTTTCAAAGCCTTACTGAAGTGCCTGTCTGGGAGGTTCTGCAGCCGGGAGCTGATAGGAATCATGGGGCCCTCAGGGGCTGGGAAGTCCACCCTAATGAACATTCTGGCTGGATACAGGTAAGCGCCAAGATCCCCGCCTGCTCTGGAGTCATTTATACCTAAACTACATTTACATTAGTTCACTAAGGCTGTGCATTATCTTTCTACACACATGAAATGACTGGCTAGATGGGACGGAGTTGAAAATATGTGTTGTAATTTGCTAAATAAAATCCAAGCAGCTCACACAGATGATAAAAGCAATAACTATTGATAGTCGGATTGTAAACACATTTTAAAGATGAACTCTTTAAAGTAAATTCTTAGCTTCTTTCAGCTGTCCACACATTTTCTCCAGGAAATGTGAAAGTTAGTAGCCTACACTCATGATATTGCCACTGTTATTAGTATTAGTATGAGTATCCTGTTTGTGTCCTACAAGCTGAAGATGAACTAAAGCTACTTTTTGTAGTATTTGTCATGTGTGCAGCCTAGCCAGTTGAACTGGATGTGTGTGTGTGTGTGTGCGTGCGTGCGTGCGTGTCCTGCTCCCTAGGGAAACAGGGATGAAGGGTCAGATCCTGGTGAATGGGAAGCCCAGGGACCTGAGGACCTTCAGGAAAATGTCCTGCTACATCATGCAGGATGACATGCTGCTGCCACACCTCACCGTACGGGAGGCCATGATGGTGAGTTCGAACTGACAGGCACATGGCATGTTTGATTGAGAGCGAAAATTAGTGAAATAACTTATATATAATAAACTTATTCTGTCTAATTCTGGCTTCTTCACTCTGTTTTCTCACAAAAACTAAAGCAGCAGTATATAAGCAATTAAAGTATAGCAAGCTAGTGATGAAAGGCTTGGTGTTCAGTGTGCCAAGGTGCAGCAGGAATGGACTTGTGACTTGGAGAAGACCACCTGTTGATTACAGTGTATAGGTGCTGAATACCTGATATATTACATGATTACGACACATTTTCTCATTGCTTCAGGTTTCAGCCAACTTGAAGCTGAATGAAACTATGGACGTGAAGAAAGAACTGGTGAGCTGAACATAACATCTACTAGTTTAAAAAAACTAAGAAAACAAAGCAATAATAATATTACCTCCTGCTTTTTGTGTCTCTGTGTACAGTTTGCTTTTGCTTTGTTTGCTTTATCTTTCACTCTCGTTCTCACTCTGTCTTCTCAATAATTTGGTGGTTTAAAGGATTTGGTCTTATAAAGAGCAGGATCAAAGGGTTGGGGAGAGTAAACTTGTTTTTGTGGATGTATTGCATGTGTTTAAAGGGGCAATAAGTAAGATTTTCAGTTTTATTCATCAAGGGGCAATAAGTAAGATTTTTACTGTTCCATAGCACAAAATGACCCCAGTATATCTGAAGGGGCTTGATAAGGTCTATATACCACATATCTATAGCAATGGCTCAACAATTACTTTCCCAGCTACTGTCACCTACAGGTCACAAATTTGATTACAAAATAGCAGGCTATTAAAGCTTTCTTTCCCTCTCTCTCCAGGTGAATGAGATCCTGACTGCCCTAGGGCTCCATGAATGCGCTCACACACGTACCAGCTCGCTGTCAGGTGGTCAGTGTAAACGGCTGGCCATCGCCCTCGAACTGGTCAACAACCCTCCAGTCATGTTCTTTGACGAGCCCACCAGGTGAGACACACACTAATGCAAATAAATAAACGCCATGCTTGCAACGATCCAGCTGGAGCCCTTGTCAGGAGCGTTCCACCAATACCAGAGACTGTGACAGTTGTATAGTATGTGCAACCACCTTTGTACCAACATTGCGATTGGTTAAACATACACTAACCAGCCACTTTATTAGGTACACCTATCCAGTACCGGCTGGTCATCTGTTGCTAGCGCCCATTTATCATAAGGGCCAACAACATGTGTGTTGTGAGATGCCCTTCTGCACACCACTGTTGTAAAGAGCTGTTATTGGAGCATTTGTGGAACTTTCTGTTAGCTTGAACAAGTCTGCCCATTCTCCTCTAACATCTCTCATTACGTATCATGGTGTTTTTAGCCACAGAACTGCCGCTCACTGGATGTTTTTTGTTTATCGCACCATTCTCTGTAAATTCTAAAGACTGTAGTGCATGAAAATCCCAGGAGGGCAGCTGTTTCTGAGATGCTGAACCACCACATCTGGCACCAACAATCAGACCACGGTCAGAGTCGCTTAGATCACGCATCTTGCCAATTTGTAATGTTTGGTCAAACAAAAAAATAAACTACTTCACCATGTCTGCATGCTTTATTGAGTTGCTGCCACATGATTTGCTGTTTGGAGGAGCAGGTTATTTGCGCTACATGAGCAGGTGTAACTAATAAAGTGGCAGGGGAGTTTATATAAAAAATTTTATGACAATTGGACCAACCGTTGTAAAGCTATATCCATTTTCCCTACTTAACAGTGCACTTTGTCAAGTTCATCAGTTAATGGTGGCCATGTTATCTATACAGTCCGGCTTATTTATATAAAAATGTGTGTGTCTAGGTCTATTTGAGTTGCACATTTGATTGAGTTGATAGATCAAAAATTGACAAAGCCTGATTGAAAGCCTGTTTTTCAAAATAGTCAAAATGGCAGATTTGGGTGGTCCCATGGGAAAACTGGCACATCCGGCTGCATATTCATAACAAGTTTTGTGTCAATCAGACTTTTGGTGTGGGAGGTATGACTTTTTAAATCTGAAAATGTTTTACGTTTATTTATAGTGGTACCATTTGGCCAACATGGGTGGTTGGTTGCTCTGGGACTTTCGGTTTCTGAAATGTGAACACTTGTAATGGAGAAGAATAAACAAACACGGAAACAAAGAAACAATCTGACCAATACAATGGGGTTCCAGCAGCTTCGCTGATTGAACCATTAATAATTAGAACATATTCCTGCACACTTGAGTGAAACCAGTGGTAGTGTTAATCTATTATACAACAGATAGACTGGCAGATGAACTGCCAGTCTATCTGAACTTTTAACAAAAGGACAGCCTGATATATCAGCAAACCGATACATCCCATCTCCTCTACCAATTTACTTGCCAGCAGCGAAGTCATTTCATTTTCTTCATCCACTCTTTCCTCCTCTTTCATCCTCTATGCCTCTTCCTGCAGTGGTTTGGACAGTGCGTCATGCTACCAGGTCGTCTCCCTGATGCGTTCTCTGGCGCTGGGGGGTCGAACCATCATCTGCACCATCCACCAACCCAGTGCCAAGCTCTTTGAGATGTTTGACAAGGTAGACACCTGCCCGTTTACTGTAAATAAATGGAGAAATGAATGCATGGATGGGTAGAACGATGGATAAGAGTTCAAATTTCATTTTATGTAGAGAAGGTTTCAGTGACATTTGCATTGGCTTTTTAAAGAAAGAAGAACACCAATTTTTTTTCAGTATCAAAGGGAAATGTTTTGAAGGGCTGAGCCGTCATTTACTTCTAATAATAATAATCCTGTCCTTCCACAGCTCTACATTCTGAGTCAGGGTCAGTGTATCTACAAAGGCACAGTCCCTTACCTCATCCCCTACCTGAAAACTCTGGGCCTTTACTGTCCTACCTACCACAACCCTGCAGACTTCAGTATGTTCACTTAAGATCTATACTTGTTTCTGTCACACTCTAACAATATACACCATGTAAGCTGTTGTGTAAGTTACAGAGCTTCAGGCAACTTATTTGAAGTGTAATTCATTACATTAAGGTTCTGCAGATTGAGGATGCTCTGAAAATCTCTCTCTCTCTCTCTCTCTCTCTCTCTCTCTGTCTCTCTCTCTGGTTTCGACTCTGGTTCAGTCATCGAGGTGGCATCGGGAGAGTATGGAGACTTGAACCCTGTGTTGTTTGAGGCAGTGCAAGGTGGACTGTGTGCCGTAGAGGAGAAGAAGAACCAGTGTGATAAGAAAGGCCCATCAGTCTGTGCAACAAAGTGCCCAAAGGTGGGTACTGGATGAGGCGCTGGTGTATTGTAGTATGTTGTACTGTGCTACACTCTTGAGAGATTGGCAGAGGTGAGATTCATTTTTCATTGACATGAATTTCCCTGCTTTAATTTTCCCAGGACTCCGGACACATAGAGAGCCATACTTTTGCCACAAGCACACTGACACAGTTCTGCATCCTCTTCAAGAGAACGTTCATAACTATATGTCGAGACCAAGTGGGTGACTACAACATCTGCCAGAAAACTATAGGACAAATATTATACATGTTCACTGGTTGCGAACACATGTAATCTTGTGCTATCTTTCCATTTCCAGGTGTTGACCCACCTCAGACTGATGTCCCACATCTCCATAGGCGTGTTAATAGGCTTGCTCTACCTGAACATTGGCAATGATGCCAGCAAGGTCTTCAACAACACAGGATTCCTCTTCTTCTCTATGCTTTTCCTCATGTTTGGAGCGCTCATGCCTACCGTCTTAACCTGTAAGTATGATCAAACTATAGACAGAGGGAGGGAGAGTAAGAACTGCATGGTAAACCTTCTATTCACTGTGCACCTACAATCAACTTTAACCCATTTCCCTATAGTACTCATCATTCCTAAGTGTCTTGGTTTGTTAAGTTGGTTCTAGGGTCATTTTTCAATAGACCTGATACAGTATGTGTGAGATCTGATAGGTCTTGGAACGTAAGATTTGGCTCATACTGTCTAATGAAAGCTTATTGAATTTTCTGTCCGCTGTTGAAACAGTTAAGTCACATATACTGTGTAGTGTGTATAGATAATGAGAATTTGATGAATGTGTTTGGTAAGACATCTTTATGTACCTTCTGTTAGTTCCTCTGGAGATGTCTGTGTTCCTGAGGGAACATCTGAACTACTGGTACAGCCTGAAGGCCTACTACCTGGCCAAGACCATGGCCGATATTCCATTCCAGGTGAGTGGATGGTTTGTGAATGTTGGGAGTGAGATCAGTGAGGATCCGAGTACTGAGAAGCTAGTGACACAAAATAAAATCCAATTACACAGTAAACCAGTGCAGCCTAGTGTTACTCAAAGGTATTACCCTGCTGTTGCAATGGATTACACATTGCCTGTGTTTCTGCAACATTTGGCTCAATACTGTCAATGAGAATTAGGTCTGATATAAAGAGGCAGTTCACACAAATTTTGATAATTCTTTCCAGGAAAAGCCTAGGAAAGCCTCCTAACATTGTTGAGGTTCTGGCCAGAGCAAAACTATAGTTTTTCTATACCATAAATGTACACTGTGGTGTTACTAGACTGACAGTTTAACTGTGATTGTTGTTAACCTTTTCTAACAAGTGAATGTGTGGAATGTTGTCTGCTATTGCATGTGATAAACTGTTGTTTTGTGCTGATATTGTAAATTGAATTTCCCTGAGGACAATAAATGGTATATTGTATCTTGTCGTATCATATATTGTCCCATATAGTATCGTATCATATCTTTTCATTGTGTTATATCATACTGTATCATATCATATTTACATACCATGTGACAAGGACACTAATAAATAAAAACAATGTTTATTATTATTTGCCTTAAAGGAACAGTTCACCCCAAAATGAAAGCTCTGTCATTATCTATTCATCCCATGTCAGTCAAAACTCGTTCACTCATTGAAATTAATTCAACACACAGCAAGTTAGCGTAT
Source organism: Centroberyx gerrardi (assembly GCF_048128805.1). Lineage (NCBI taxonomy): Eukaryota > Metazoa > Chordata > Actinopteri > Beryciformes > Berycidae > Centroberyx > Centroberyx gerrardi. The sequence continues at coordinate 3,024,749 of NC_136002.1, forward strand.
ACAATTGAAGAATTGATGAACAATTGAAGTGAATGAGGCCTAGTTGTTTTAGTACCAAAAAGGGCATAAAATGACCAACAAATTCTCAGCTCACAGCTCATGTAGCATGATCCAAGTGTTTTGTAGCCAAATGATTGCACTCCAAAAAGCTTATATTTTGCACTGTATCTCCTATATTTAGCTCACTGACATTTCCTTCTGTTTGAAAGCGTAAACAGGTGTTTGCACCCCACAGTGCTCTGCAAAAACGCTTGTTTGGCTACAAAACACTTAGTTTACGCTGGACGAGCTGTTTAGAGAAATCTGATGGTCATTGTATGCCCTTTTTGGAACCCGAAACAACTAGGCCCCATTGACTTCAACTGTTTGTGAGTAGACTGAGATGGAATATTTGCTGTGTGTTTGGTTGTTGTACAAACTTCAGTGGAGTTTCTACTGACATGTGGGTGAGTAGATAGTGACAGGATTTTCATTTTGGGGTGAACTATTCCTTTCATAAATAAAAGTTAATAAAGGTGTTGTTTATTTTAGGTGATCTGCCCCATCATGTACTGCAGCATAGTGTACTGGATGACAGAGCAGCCTCCTGAGGCCAGCCGCTACCTGCTCTTCATAGCCCTGTCCATCTGTACTGCCCTGGTAGCCCAGTCCCTAGGCCTACTAGTTGGGGCTGCCTCCACCTCGCTACAGGTACTGGACCTATGGGACTTTTTGCATCTCTATGCGACTATTTTACCTTCTTTCCATTTTACAAACCTGCCATGCATCTATCCACCCATGTACTTTCCAGCATTCTCTAATATCGCACTCACTGGTTCGTGTCATGCCAAATATTTTCTCTGCATCTGTCCACAGGTCGCTACATTTGTTGGACCTGTCACAGCTATCCCAGTGCTCCTCTTCTCTGGATTCTTCGTTAACTTTGACACCATCCCTAAGTACCTTCAGTGGAGCTCTTATGTGTCTTATGTCAGGTGTGTACTGGTCTGATTCTTAAACTTCTTTCAGAAGTGTAGGAATCATGTAATCATGTATTTCCAGTGTTTCATCCTTGCTAGTATGTATATCCTTATGTATATCCTTATTAGTGGGAAGTTCTTAGAGTCAGGTATGTAGGAGAGACTCAGCATATCCCCATTTTCTGAAACAGAGCTTGCCCACCTTTTTCAGCATAGATAAATAGTAGACACTATAGCAAATAGTATCAGATCAGTGTACGTTCTATGATATCTAGAGCCATGAATAAACAATATGACCGAATATATATTTATATGTTTGCATTAGGGACGGGACCATCACAATTTCACAAGCTCTCCATCCAAATTATAGTATTTGCACTTTGGAATAACATTATTAAATTGTTGTTTACATTCTAGCAAGGCAATGCCATTGCTAGAAATTTGTGGCTCAGAAATTAACAAAATTCTGCACAGTACTAGTTTGTCTTGAACTTTTATTACATCATAGTGTGGTTGTATCGAATTGTGAACCTCGTATCGTATCATGAGATAAGCATATCGTCCCATCCCTAGTTTGCATGTATATAAACTTGCAATGAGGACTACAACCATCTCTCTGGATACCCAACAACTTCTGAGCTATCATGACTCAGAATCAAAAGATGAGGCACTTTGTTATTCTGTCTCTTATTCATTTGCCTTGATGTTTGTGTCTCTCCCCAGGTACGGCTTTGAAGGAGTGATCCTGTCCATCTATGGGATGAACCGTTCAGAGCTGGAGTGTCCGGGGAAGGTGTGTAAGTTCCAACAGCCCGAGGAGGTTCTCCAGTTATTGGATGTGGAGGATGCCAAGCTCTACATGGATTTCATTGTCCTGGGCATTTTCTTCATCATCTTTCGACTGGCCACCTACCTCGTCCTCCGCTACAAGGTCAAGTCTGAGCGATAGGTTTTGCTTGGCTTGGCTCCCAGAACTCAAGGCCCTCCCTACCTTCATTCCTGGCCTGGTCTCTGTTCTGTGCACAGAAAACAACCTCTCTTCATTTTGTACATTGCTGCTAAGAGAACAGAACATGAACTCCGATCTGCTCCACTGCCAAGGACCGTGGTAGGCGGTGAGTAACGGTGAAAAGCAGTGAAGAGCCATCTCATAACTCCACATATACCTGTTTTACCTCAGACATCTGGACTCCAAATGAAGCATCCTGCGCACAAAGGCAGACCAGCAGTGAGGAGGGGACCACAGAAGAAGAGACTGGGCCATGTTCAGTAGCATATACTGTACGTTTCACAATACTGGAAGATAGAAATGGTGGCTGCGATACAGTTCTCCAGAGTGGGCATGCATGTTTATTCTATACTGTACGCTGCCACTCGATCTTGAACGTTGGCTTATGTTATAGCTCTGGTCCGAGGAACTGACCACTTGAGAGAAGCAAATACAAACAGAGAATGTTTACATTGTCTTTATTAGCCAAGAAAAACCTGAGGACAACTGTTGCACTGGAGAGAGAGAGTGTTGTGTCTGAAAGACTGAAAGTGGATGACCATACTTCAGTGATAATCATGGAATCATTATACCTGTACACTGGATGAAAGCTGTTTCTTTGAGCTAGTTGTCAGTGTTTGTTCAGTGTTTTTGTCAAGGTATGACTGAACTAGGGCGACAATTAGGAGCTTAAAAGCATTTATTTGCTGTTTATGAAAATCAAATCTTTCCTGTAGCCAGATTGTTTTTTTTAACATGTCGATACTTGTAAAGTAAGCTTTCTCTTGATTACCCCTAGAAATTATGTATTTTTTCTACTTCCATAATCAAATCCTAAATAAAATCTTAGTTGAAATGAATATCTTTTAATCTTAATAATTTTATACTGTCTTTACATCCTGTATTATCTATGGTATTGTATGCATATGTCATTATATTAGTCTATTTAAGGCAACATAGATGAATTATTGTATCATCGTGCTTTTTTGTCCAAACCATGTCCAGCACTGCCATAAAAGACACCTGATGTTTATGTGTATGTTATCATTCAGAGATAGAATATTCAAACACAACATGTTCATTCAGTCAGGTTTGTCTTATGTTTTGCTTGAATTACATGTAGTAATTTTATGCATCTGGACTGCACATTATAGGGATACTCTCTTGGAGAACAACCAAAGAGAACTAAGTGTAGAAATATGTTCACATTTCATTTGCAATGTTTTGACATGTTTTGTCTACCTGAATAATTTATCTGGGATATCATGACCATGGATGTTCATTCATTCTCTGTTGAAACCTATGATTTGGCGATCTCACAGCCAAACTCCACTGTACAGCAATGCAAGTGTCTGCTATTCCAATAAAGACTTATGACCTTATTAAACTTATGAAACATTTTCATCCGTGTATTATTGTTTAGTGGAAACATTGTAGATTGTGCATTCCAATAGGCTTTGCTATTTACAATTGAGTCTACACACACTTTCAAATCTAGGTCATATTGACTTGGGGCCTGAAATGACCCATTAAATCAAACATTCTTTCACTTTCATTTGGAAAGGCCCAGTTGAAGATGAATTTGAAGAGAAACACAGCACATTAAACCTGCTCTGCTCTCGCCTCATGATTCTATTGGGATCATCAGACATGACATAGTGGCCTTTCTGACTTTGCAAGCATTTGAGAAACTGATGCAGCAAATATGACTCCCTGTTCAGTATGTCTTTTATATGTTTTATATGCAAACTGTACAGATTGGTTGGATCAGTCATTTTCAATACCATTAGACAAATGGATTCGAGGTTTCCAACAAACAGTATACTCAGGCACACACAGGAGGCATCATAAATATGTTATTGTATTTTCTTCCACTGAAATAAATGTAATAATATATAATTTGGATGAAAATGACTTTGGCCCCTGTTATGTTCATTTCAAATCCACAAGGAGAAGTTAAAGGGTTCACTTTATGAATATTGTACAATATTTTGAACATTCATCATTAATAACTTTGATGTTTTGCAGGACATCCATCATCCCATCTATCAAGAGTGACAAGAGTGCAAGAAAAAGCATTCACCCAACACGCCACCCAGGTTTTAGCAAAACATCTGACACCTTGCATGATGAGATGGTAACGCTTACAATGAACTTATTGCAGTGTATTAACTTGTGTATTAACCTATGAAGCTTGTAAGTACATTGTACACAATGTTATGGTGTAGGTACTGGAGAAAATATCCCTAATAGGCTACATCATGTATTTACAACCGTGTAACAACACAATACAACTTAAAAGTGTACAAAAATAATGTATTAAACTAAGTGCTAGCAAAAGTGTCCCAGCACCTGGCTTAAGTGGTGCTAAGTGATGTGCCTTTTCCCACTCTTTTCTTTACTGAATTCATGTTATGTCGTGCCTCACTGAGCATTAGATGGTAGGTTTTTCCTGTTTTTTTTCCTGGTAATGTAAAAAATATACAGGTTTCATCATTTAAACCTCACAATATTGGAAAGCTATACTCCTCCTGATGGTTCCCAGTGATGCGAGAACACGTTCGCCAGGGTTTTATTTTGAAGATTGTAAACGGAAGTTCTATTGGGTGGTTTTCTGGTAAATTGATACTTTGTTGCACGAGAGGTTATGAAAAGATGCTCAGAAGCTCCTGCATGTAGCATCCACTCCAGTTCAACAAGAAGAATTCATGTGTTGCTGTAAGTCTGTTTATAGCAGAGATTTAGTTTGTGTGGTCGTAACTCCTCTTATCCACCGTTCCAGTGACCGCCCTATAGGTTTTGACAGGAGGCAGCTCTCGGAAGCTAATTAACGTCAATCAACGTTAGCAGTCAACTACTTCACGTTGTGTACGTTATGCTTATCTCCGTTAGGTCTCATTATATAAGTTCTGGCGAACTATCGTTAGTTTTCAATAGCAGTTTTAATCAGCTAAAGTTACCTAACCGTAGATAAATACAACGGTAATAATATGAAGTAGCTGACTGCTATCATAAGCTAACGTTGTGGATCAATGTCATGGATGTTCCTTCAGTCCAGTTGCTGTAAATTAGAGTTTTATTTGGACCTCCTCCCCGATGTCGTAGGATATTTTCGATCTGTATTTTAAGTTGTTGTCCAAAGACGCAGTTGAGTTGGCATAGTGTCTGCTTATATCACTGGTGTCAAGCCAGCTATAATAAAAATGGGACTTCCGGTCACAACCTTCAAAATAAAACCCTTAATGATGAATTTGATTCAATGATTTTTTTTTTTTATCAATACAGTAGTGAAAATAAAGTATGCATCTAAGGATGAATATGTAGTAAATCAAAATGCAATTGCCGTTTTTTGTAAAATGTCAAAATATTTGCAGCATTTATTAATAGCCATATAGGTCTAAGCAAGATGCCATATACACTCAAACAGTACACAAAAAAGTGTAGCACACAAAAAAGTGCTTTAAAAGTATTAATCACATACCTAAGTGTTCATTCAACTTGGTATGTGAACATAAATATTGGCTTATATGAATTCATTTTTCTGTTATTTAAAAAAATATTGTTACTACAATTGCAATAAACTGAACAAACCTTTAACTTTAATTTTTACAGACAGCTGCTGAAAAGATTTATCACACATTGGAGGAATGCCGCCTTTAGTCGGAGCTGAGTTGGTCCAGACACCAGTGCACCTCTATCGTTACCTCCTCAGATGCTGCAGGCAGTTACCGAACGCAGCAATGCAACAACATTATCGACATGCAATAAGACAGGTGAGGTCTTCTTCATAAGCACATCCATATGTTAACTCAAAGCAAAATACAAATTTTACATAATTTGTAAATGTCATTCCTTTGATCTTGGACAGTTGAATCCAGATTTGAGCATATGAACAAGACTCTCCTACACCTTGAAACAAGAGGACAAAAACTGTTATCTGTTATGTCAAGTAAACTGAAAACACAGCTGATGGTAGCTGCCATATTGGTCTGAAGTAAACGTTACTATGGTTACAGAGATTATTTACAGCCATCGTGAGATCTGAGGAACGGAGTGACTCCTGTTACCCGTACATACACAGTCTAGTAATTTACACCGCTCTGTTCCAGTGTGTACCAGACATATGCGCATTCACTCTCATTCATAAATTCGGTTGTCACTACCAAATTCTGCCAGTGTGTATGTTGCCATAGTGACCTCCACAGTCCAATAAGACCTCATGGTGATCTCCACAAGCTAATGAGACCTCATGGTTGACCTATAGCCTACAAGTCAAAACTGACCGATTTTCCTTATTGGCCAAATGATGCCAAAAAGGAGAGCGGTATTAAAGCAGAATGCAGTATTCATTGGGTCTTTCCAGACAATCTTTATGTGAACTGTCCTCATCCATGGTTTCATAAAGGTGGCTGAATGGCAAAGTAGAATTTTAATTTTGGTACTTCTCGGGAAACCTTGAATTTCCACAAAGTTTTGTACAAATCCATTTATAATTTTTTGAGACTATTAACTGACAGACGAAAAAAGATTATTGTCTGATCCTTTCTCTTTCATTCCAGGGATACAACAGTCATGCAGATGAAGATGACCCAGAAAGGATACAAATGATCATTCAGAGAGCTATATCAGACGCTGACTGGATCCTTGATAAAGTATGGTTAAAGGCCTTTGTCACTTTTTGATTTGATTTATAAAACAAATACACAGAGTAATCATTCTGGTTTTTTTTACAGTATACAAAGAAGAAGTGAGATGCAGAAGCCATCAGGATTATGACATGAGCTGTGGTTGTGAATGCACTGTTGTACAGTATGTGTGTTAAATTAGATTATGTTCACAAAGTATTCAACACAACTTATTTTATTGCCATAATTATTAAAAGCATGAAAAGATTTGTATTGCATTTTCCTTTGCAATGTCACCAAGTGCTGTAAAATGGACAATGAACATACCAGCAAACAGTCTTCAATCTAGACTTTGGAACAGTCGAGAGCTTTATTTCTGTGTCTGGGTCTTGCATGTTTCTGGTATTGTTCTTTATTCGATCTGTAATAATGTTAGTGACATGGGAGAAAGAGGAAGGGGGGACCGTCTTGGTGAATAACCATGATGAAGCATTCCCCAATGAGGAGCAGTCATCTGAGTCATGGACAAGCCACAAAATCAATGGGTGATATTCATGTTGAAAAATGGCAATAACATGGGCCTTAAACCTATAAGAAAGGCAGGGTGAATGTAAACTGAGAGAACATGATCAGAATGACCCCAAACAATAGTCTATATGGCTTAGTGTTCAATGTTTCCAATGTGGCAGCCTGGCCAGAGGCAGTTTCACCCACACTGATCCCAGATTATTAAAGGAATAGTTCACCCAAAAATGAAAATGTTGTCATCATCTACTCACCCTCATGCCAAATGAAACACAGGTGAAATTTGTTAGTCCATATAACACACAGGGAGGTTGCCAGCACAACTTCGTAGCAGCCTTCTCCAAAACTGAAGTCAATGGGGACCTGTTCTTTAGAGTTCCAAAACAAAAACAGCCAAACAATCACACTGTGAATAGAAAGACCTATACACCATTATTTGTTGCAAATCAATCAGCTGTAGTTAAGATTTGCACTATATTATGGTGTAAATATAAGTCTTTTTGGAACTCTGAAGAACTGGTCCCCACTGACTTCAGTTGTTTTGGAGAAGGCTGCTATGGAGTTGTGCTGGCAACCTCCCTGTGTGTTATATGAACAAACTTCACCTGTGTTTCAACTGGCATGAGGGTGAGTAGATGATGACAACATTTTTATTTTTTGGTGAACTATTCCTTTAAGCAAACTTTCAATGCAATCTTCAACCCTCTACAGACTTAAAGCAATATTCCACTTAGTTTTAACATGGGGGTTATTTGGCACTTGACCGCCATGAAAACCAGAATATAAACTTTGTCGCGTCTGGACTGAAAGCTGACATTTAACATGCTGGTGAACAGATTCAACAACAGATCCTGCTGCTGTGATTTTCTTTTTAAATTTTATTTTTTTGATAGAAGAGAACACAGCGGAGGGATACCATTTAGAAGAGATAGTTCCTGTTTAGGAGACCGGATCTACTTTTATTTTAAAATACAAATTTTAGTGTAAACCAAGAATAAAAATGCAAAATAATGAAGGACCCAGGACTGCTTTGTTGTCTTAAAAGGAGGATCTGTTGTTCACCAACGTGTTAAATGTCAGTTTTCAGTCTATTTTTGTGGCCTCATTCAAATGAATGGGAAGTAAAAATCTGATCTGATAACCATCTGATCTTGGGGATTAGTGTATATTCTGGTTTTCATGGCGGTCAAGTGCCAAATAACCCCCATGTTAAAACTAAGTGGAATATTGCTTTACGTTTCTAGGGGTTAGAAACAGCTGATTGGATTTTAGAGTGACAAACCAGTCTTGAGCCGTTTTCTCTCAAGGAAACGGTGTTCATAAACATGAAGACAATGCGAAACTTTTGTACTGTGGGCCTACTTTGTGTAAATAGACTCAAAGCTATGAAATGGGAACTCCTAAAACATTAGACGCAATTAGATTCAAGGGTTTTATTAAGTTTTAAGTTTCCAAGATGAAACAGAGCCATTGAAAATCAGGGTTAAGTGATAACATCAATTTTTTTGTGCAATATATTTATTCAAGTATAACCATTTGTCAGCTAAATTAAGACAGAATAGGCAATAATGTAGATAAAAGAAATCAAGGTACACAAGAATATGGTGTACAACCCAGAAAAGGTAGAGAATGTAAAAAGAAGGAAGAATATATTTGTATATTTTGCTAGAAGAATGGAATAAAAACCCAGCATGCCACTGCAAGGTAAATATTTTGGTACGGTCTAACAGACATTGATGGCAGAAATGACAACACAAAAGACAAGAAGAATTAAGATGTCAACATTTTCCATGTTGGAAAATCAGGAAGTTATTTACAGTTGCATGCACATGCTGTATTTATTTCAGTTGATACAAAAAGTAATAAAACTAGATATGCAGAGCAATTCTGCAGTATAAATAGTATAAATACATTTCTTCGTATATAAATAGCTCCATCCTCTCTGGTTTTCTGAGATGTTGGTGTGAGACTTTTGATGTGAATAGAACCTAAAGTTCCGATTATATTCAAGCTTACAACACCTCAGATCCTAAAAACCGATGACTAGAGTGTGTACAGCGAGGCAGTTTGCTGTCGCTTCACACAGGTTAAAAGTAGGAGGAGGTATCCAACTGAAACATGAGGTGTGGAGATGTTTCATGTTGGAGTTGGAGCTTTTGGATTGCTTCAGGATAGGAGTTAGGTCGTATTTTGCAGCTGAGTGATTCCCTGCGGTGGGTATCGCCCAGAGAAAACAGAGGACAGGCACTCTGGAAACTTGCAAAAGTACACACACATTTACTTCTGGCCGTTGTCGCGTGTCTTTATTTCTGCAGAATAAACTGGTCGATGAACTCGTTCTGCTCAGCCTCCACTTTGGAGAGGGCGTCGTATTCAATGCGGTATCTGAAACAAGGACGAATATGATAGAAATTAAAAATTCAATAGAATGAATGCATTTAACGCTGATGCTAGCACGGTTCACTTTAACTAGTAAGGCATTAGTTAAAAATGCTATTTATTGCAGCGCAGTGTTTTCTACTGTACAGTGTTGGCAACTTTTTTTCAAGTAAAGTAGCTCTTGGCCACACAAGAGGTCAAATGATGCATATGCTAATTTGCATGTCAATATATTTACTACAGCCCCCTGCTCTTACCAGTGGGAGGGGCTACACTGTATGGGAAGCGCTGTGACCATAAGACAGAAAATAGTGCAAATTCGCATCAGCTGTACAGCTTTGTCACAAAATACTATGGGAGTCAGCACATTAACATTGTTCCCCAGGGTTGGAAAAAGTCACTAGATTTGTTGTTAGCTGCATTTGAGAAATAAAGTTGCAAGGAGGGTCTGAAAAGTTGCTAAATCTAGTAACCAAGTTGTCACCAAGTTGGCAACAGTGCTACTGTATTTGAAGCAATATGTATTTTTCCTTAGTTGCACATGGATAGAGTGTAGCAGCCACATGAAATGCCAGAGTAGACAATTGGTAAGAACTGACTGCTTACTTCTGTCCTTTAATAATCAAGCTGTTGTGTTAACATTTTTATACTTTTTGGGTGTGATCAAGGCCTAATTTCATCTTCCCTTCTTGATACAGTTTGCAATTGAATGATCCCTTCATTGGCAACTTTCAAGAAACGACTCAAACCCCACCTTTTCTCACTCTCCTATAATCAACCCTAAACCTCCTAATTTCTCTACTGCTGTATTATTTTTGTGATTTTATTTTGTTAAACTTTTACATTATTTATTGTTATGTCTCTCCTTGATTCTTTTAATATTGTTTCATTGTTGTAAAGTGTGCTGAGACACCCTGGTGTGATATTGCACTTTAAATAAACTTTGACTTGACTTGAAATGCTTAGTGTTATGCTGTGTATTAGCATGAGACCGGATCCAATGCTTACCTCTCAAGCTGCATCTTTTTCTCTGCAATGAGAGCCTGGAGCTGCTGCTGTTGGGCCTCTCTTTGCTTTGCCACTGACTTCAGCAGGTTTCTTGCCCCAATGGCCTAAATGAGAAGAACACAGTATGTTAGTTTCTAAGGTCTTGTTCTCATGAGCAAACACAAGCACATGCAGCATTCCTGAATCAATTGAGGTAAATGCAACAAGCTGAAGGAACCTCAGCAGACAGTTCAACCACAACCAAGTGTTTCTCTAGAACATGAGGACTAGAACTTCTTTTGTCATGGCCACTGGAAAGTAGCTTCAACTGTCATACTTGCCTTCATTTTTTCTGTCTCTGCTTCTTTTGCCAACTCATCCACCAGCTCAATAAGACCTCCAACTATCTTCTGAAATTGGCCGATTTCTGTAAAAGAAAACAAAAATATGTAAATCCTGTAGGACCTGATAATGTTGGCAGAGGGAATCAGTCATGGCCTACTGAAGTGAACAAACTGTACTGTACTTACTGTCCACAAACTCTTTACACTCTTCCTTGAGCTCTGTGGTCTTCTGGCCAACCTCAGGCTCCAGCACCCGGAGCTTGTTGAGTTCATCGAAATGAAAGCCAGCCTCCGCCAACGGGTCTTTGGCCATGGCCACAGGGCCTGTCAGAATGGAGACCTAAAGGATGAGGGACGAAAAGCAAAAACATTACATGACTACTAAATTTAGTATGTTAAGGAAATGCTCCACAGATTTTTTTTCTGTTAGAGGTAAAAACACAAAATTTGCAGAGAACTGTCAAGACATGTGGCTATACATACCAAAATCAAAATTTTTGATTTCACATATTCTTCATGCTTTTATTGGTAGTCACAAGGGGTCTCTGATTTTAGCAGTTTTTACAAAAAAAAATAGTGTAAACATAGTTTCCCATGATCACATGTTCAAAAAAGATTTTTCACTTAGGGGCCAGATAGACTCAAATAAAATTCAATTATAAAAATGATTCTCCAATGTGCTTTCAGGGAGAAATGATGAGAAAAGTAGCTACACACCCATGCGTTTCCATGCATTTCTATGGGTTTTGGGTATGAATGTATTCAAATGGGCAAAAATGAATGAGCAAAAAAGATGAAAACACCGCTTGAAAAATAGGTTAGGAATTTCAGATCTGAAAGTGGTAGAGATGTTGAGTTGGGGTGAAAAACGGAGATTTAAAATAGATATTTTTTTGATATTGGAACTCCCATAGGAATAGAAATGGCTCTTAAGTCTGATCAATCTCAATACTGTGCCAAGATAAAGCAACACATAATTGATTTTCTTTTGGAATCTTTGGAATATATTGTCAGAGCCCAGATCATATGTGTAGAGAAAATAATGAAGATCTGAAATTCCTAACCTATTTTTCAAGAGGTGTTTTTATTGAAAATCAAAAAAATCATGGCATTTTACACAAGATCAAATGTGTTTGTAAACAAGTCTATAGAAAGTGTGTGTGTGTGTTTCAGTGGTTGACACATTAAAAAAGGTACAGAGGCCATTTGCTCATTTGAATACATTCATACCCATAAGCCCATAGAAATTCATGGAAACGCATGGGTGTGGAGCTACTTTTTTCATCATTTCTCCCTGAAAACACATTGGAGAATCATTTTTATCATTGATTTTTACTTGAATCTATCTGGCCCATAAGTGAAACATTTTTTTTGAACATGTGATCATGGGAATCTATATTTATACAAGTTTTTTGTGAAAACTGCTAAAATCAGAGACCCCTTGTGACTAACTAGTAAAAATAGTATATTAAGAAAAAAAAAACATTTTAAAAATTCCACCGGATTTGTGCTCAGCTTAGCTATTACTTTAAGTGCTGCAAAGGAAATTTTAAATTTCCACTGTGGACATTAATGGGTTAAAAATGAGCTTGCCTTTACACTTAGGCTACTGAAATTTGTAAAGTGAAGCTAAGCTAACTTGCAGTTGGGGAAGACGGATATTGAGAGAATATATTTCACAGATGCTATTCTGTGATTTTGGGCAGTTCAGGCTTGATTTGTGAACATGAACAAGAATCTCATTAAGCTAGAAAGAAGACAGACAAGACTTTCATGATAATGTCATCAGAAGAAGCACTCCACTGGCTGTTACAATTTACAATTTCCCATTTGGCAGACACTTTTATCCAAAGCAACGTACATAGATAGATAGAGATTTTAATACAACACAAGCAAGGATCTAGTCAGGAGAGAACGAGAGTAAGTGCCATACTGTTACAGGAGGAACAACTGCTGATTCAGTGACAATAGACAGGATGATTTTATGACACACCTTCTACTTCACAACGACTAGCACTATAGCAACATTAGAACTTATTTGAATCTTAAACCTCTATGTTCACAAAGTCAGTCTTCAATTCACTGGCAATCCAGCAGTTGCAGGTTTAGTCTCTTTAAGTAAGACATCAACCGCTTTGGGAGAGTTCATGTCCAAATATAATAGTGGACCTGTCACGTATTTCATTAAAGATGGATTGTGTGATGCTACTTGATATAGACACATAGGTTTGTTGAAGAAGAAGAAAGACATCAGCTAACACACTGTCTCAAGGCAAGCACATAGGTTTGACTTTAGTTAAACCTATGTTGAAGTTGAAGCTAGCCAGTTAGTAGCATTCTTTTACAAAAAAGTCTATATCCTGCAGATACAGTTAGGACAGAGTGGCAAAGATGACGTTACACTGAAACCAACAAACTTTATAGCTTGCTAACTTGCTAACTTGTTATCCAACTTGTGCTGACAGGTGGCTTGCTAGCCGGCCGGCTAGCTTATAATAGCAATGGCTAGGTCGCAGACAACAGTAACACCGACCAGACCACTGGCTGGAAGTAACGTTAAGTTATGACCAGTTAGGTAATGGAAAATAAAAAGGTGGGGAAACTATAACCTCCAATAGATCATCCCAATAAATCATCACAACAAGAAAATATAAACAATAATCTATTTTATCCTCAGAAAAGCATTACTTTATGTTTTCCCCTCTAAAGACTATATCCTCATACCTGACACTTATGAAGGGTTATACATTTACATCATTTTTATACTACTTAGCATGATGTGTACTATGGAATTACATATTAACGATTTGTGTCAGTCTGAAGAGGTTGGTAAACTCAGTTTAAGTTAAGGTTTACCCTTCAGAAATCCCTGGTTATGACATAACGTTAGCTAGCTATCTTGCTAACATTAGTTAGGTTAACGTTAGCTCAGCTACATTTCGCTAGCCTGCTAGTAAAAGCTAACTAAGCAACAGCTACAACACCCATCTAATGAACGCTAGTTAGATTCGTTAGATATTTTAAACGTTAGCTACGTTCTGTACAGAAACGATACACAGTACCTGTTTAAAACATTCAAGTTAACGCAGATGGCTTTCTGTGTTGACTATGTGGCATAAAGTAGCGGTCAGCCAAGACTCCTCCTCTGTCGCTGCCAGGGAAACCAAATGCTGTTGTGCGGTAGCTTGGCTAGTTAGCACTTCCGCTACAAAATTCCATCGTTATTATCTCCATTTTCCCGAAGCAAAGGGCATTTCGGAAGGGGCTTCTATTTTCTGTCTTTACTTTAACTTCATAGCCTCATATGATACAGAGATACTGGAAATCGTCTCTGTTTATCACTGGATCTTAAGTTGAAGCGCTTTTATTTTGAAAATAAAAACAGAAATGAGATGCAGTGTGTTGCCCTCCAGTACTGTCGGAAATACCACGATTAAAGTCAAAGGCCCTTTCCCTGCCCTGTTCCCTGCCCATTACCACTTCCACTTCACCGCGAAGTGTCACTCCAAATCCTCTTTTTGAAACTCCGTTAGACAGTTCTAACTTATTATGATTAAAATTATATATTTTTATTATGGGCACCCACACATTCCGTGATTTTGTTTAAAGTCACTTTGTTAAGTACAAGGAAAAGGCCACAAAGCCTGGTTAACTATTATAGGTCAGTGCTGGTTACCAATGTGCATTAGAAAAAATACTACTTGACAAAATCATAGTTGACAGGAAACTTACATTTGTAAGATGTAGAAGTGGAGTGGATAGCAGACCTGCAAACTCATAAGAGGTGAAAAAGGTGACATGTTTGTAAACCAAACCCCTGTAGGGGGGTCTGTTGGCATTCGCCCCCAGAAGAAATTTTTTGTGATTTTAACATGTAGCCTAAACAAACCATTCTGGTGCACTCTGAGAAGAAAATAAAGGGAAAAGACAACATTTATCTTCATTCATATCATTGATCTTTATTTTATCGAAACTCCGTCAGTGATGTGATCCGTCATACGAAATATGACATACGTTCGATTTAGTTGCAGCGTGACGTCACAACAACAAAGAACTTACTTCCGGGTGGATAAAGTCGGTGGTGCTGCATCGGCACTACAGTATTTTTCGTGTTATTTAACCAAAGTAAGACCCCTTTTTAAGCTCTTGTGATTAGAAATACACAGACATTATGTAGTTCTGACTGTCCACCGAAAACGAGACGTTCCTGATGTCGTTGCTGTTGATATTTGTTACTGTATAACCTAACATAACCTAAATATATAGCCTATTTAAGCACGTGTCTACAAACTACTGTATTTTGCCAAAATGTTTAGAAATGCTTAAAAGTTCTGTTTTGGCCATTGTCTTATACAAATGTAACCCTTCCATCAACGGCTCATGTTATGTGTACTATTGTTCCTACAATACTACACCAATATGCACTGGATGAAAATGATAGAAGACACATTCCATTGAAATAAACATGTCTAGGAGAAATTATGATCCTCTTCAAAGGTGCATAAAAGACCTGGATATACCTTCCTAATATATATATATATAATAGTTCAACCTCAGCAATCTAGATGGATAAAAGGTTAGAAACAGGTAAAAACACACAATTAGAGAATGAGTCAAATAACTCTTCAGCAGGATATCACTTTTAGTTGGTTATGTATTAGGGGAATATGCAAAAAAATAAATCAAACAGGTCGCATACACACATCCAGTGTTTCCCCTTCTTTCAAACCCCAAAAAATAAAAGTTACACAAGTCAAACAATACACAACATTTCAAAATAGATTTTACAGGATTAGGCTTGTTCAATTGAACCTGGGTGCACCCTTAATAATAGTTTTATGCAAGCTTGCAGCAGTGTGTTGGCGCGCGCAATCGTTGGAGCTCATAAAACAAGATGGACGGAGTGGCGAAACTGTCCTCCACTGAAACACAGCTTACTCACAGTACAGGAATCACTTCCCTGTTGCTGATCAAATCCAACGCTGGTGCAGAAAACACACCGGAATCTCACACCTCAAGGAAACGTCCACCGGAGAATCCACAGTTCACTCCCGAATCCGCTGCACGTTGTCCTTACGGCAACTCTTCATCAGAAGGGCACGACGATCAACACGCCATGCAGACTTCTCCTGAACTCTGTAGACAATCTCACATGCAAGGACAATCTTCAAGCAATGAGCAACGACTGGTTTCATGGACCCAACAACGCAATAACTTCACTAAACATTGTAAAATAAAAACCGACAGCTCTCTGACATCTCGTCTTTCTGTTTAGTTCTTCTCCAACATGGTGCATTCCCCAAAAGTTTTTCTAGCTTCCTATTGGCTAAGAACTTAACAAGCATCGCTATTGGTTAGAATTAGCTCAGGTAACCATAACAACGGGTCAGACCTAAATTCCAAGAAATAGAAATTACCAAGAGTAATGTAGGAACTCAACACTTTGTTTAGAATGTTCACAACCCTTAAAATGTACTATGCAGACAATATAAGAAAATACCTAATGCATTACATGACATTACATAAAATGGTTAACACGTACTGATGACAGTAATAAATGTAAGATGCAATACACTGCATTAAACCCAAATACTCACAGCAAAAGGCTGTAATGTAAATAAAAAAACAACAATACATGGTTATAAACCCAGGGTGTTAACCAGGGTATTACACTCTCTCCCCACCAAAATAGGCATGTCCTCATGACTAGTAGGCCTACACTGTCAAAACAACACAAGTGTTAGACATTGGTTGTAAAACTGTGGGCTCTGTTTTCCATGATGTAAATATTCTTTACTAAAAGTAGCAGTAAATAGTAGGAGTGAGAAGCCCTTTCTTTTGTTATCATTTTTCTCCTGTTTTGGTTTGAGTAGAAGTTAGGTTAGAGCTTTGTCTTTTGTTTTAACTTTATTTCTTTTGTTAGGGAAGTTTAGGGTTTTTGAATTAGGATTGTTTTGTTTGTTGTTTTGGGCATGGCTCTGCTCTGAAGTTGAAAGAAAATAAAACTGCTACCTTTTGAACATTGATTGTGGTGCGGCTGACCATTCTTGGGAGTGGGAAGAGGGGGGGGGGGCACCGAACGTGTTGGGTCCTGGTTTTCCCTTACACCAGGGCCGTAACACATATGAAATGTGTCTCAACGTTGGTATTAGCCTATATGAACGTAACAAAACACCTCACTATCATTAGGGAGTTAAACAGTTAGGCTACATGACCTCCTATCCATTTGTAAATGGTGGTAACATATCTCACTACAGGAATAGAAACTACCTTAGGAACTCCAGGTGTATCATAAGTCAGTCTAGTAGGAGCTCTCTTTACTCTCTGAGAGTGTCTTTTCTCATGTTGAGTTTCTCCAGGTTCATTCTCACTTAAGAGTTCTTCGTCAGTATCCATTTTTTCCTGGTACTGAGTCTCTTGCACATCCTCTTGTGTACAGGGAGGTCTCCTTTCTTGTGTCTCAGTAGCCCCTTCCACTCTTCCAGTATCCTTTGTCTCTTGACTAGACTCTCCTTCCCCTTTATCAGATTCTGTTTCCTCTTCAATATCTGATATCACTTCTGGCTGTTCAGTGGTCGTGTTCCACACAATATCCAAGTCTAAACTAAAGGGTTCTGACATCTCTTCAGCAGTTCGTTCTTTAGTGTTTCTATCAGGTAGGTCATACCACACTCCCATTTCTTCATCTTCAGAATCAATACATTCATTAGTTTCAAAACTGGCATGTGATTTCTCGTTTTCTTTTCCTGATTTCTCATCATTTTGAGTAGTACTATTTCCAGTCTTGTCTGACTCTGTCTTATTTTTCTCCTTTCCTCTCTTTCTTTTTCTTCTCAGGGCTCTTGTATTTGGAGTAGGTTCTATGTCAGGCACCGTCTCCAGGCGTACGCTCTGTCCAAGAGGTAAGAGGTGATTCCGATGGAGAGTTTTGATGGGGCCACTTCCATCTTTGGGTTTCAGTCTGAACACAGGTAGGTTCGGCATTTGACTTACAACAATATAGGGCGTAGGTGCCCAACGGTCGGCCAGTTTATGTTTTCCTTTTAGTCCCAAGTTTCTTATGAAAACGCTGTCGCCAGGCATAAGTCGGGAGTAGCAGATCTTCTGGTCATATCTCCGCTTATTGCCTTTGTTTTGCTTGCCAGCCGTGGATTCTGCAAGTTCATATGCTGCCTGTAACTCCTTCCTCATGTCAGACACATACTTGAGGTAAGTTTTCTGTGGTGTGCCATCACTGGATGTTCCGAAGCACAGATCCACCGGCAATCTTGCTTCACGTCCAAACATAAGGTAGTAAGGCGAATAACCAGTGGCTTCATTTGGAGTGCAATTGTAAGAGTGGACAAGGTGTCCAATGTGTTGACTCCACTTGTTCTTTCTATTTGGATCCAGTGTTCCCAGCATATCCAATAAGGTCCTGTTAAATCTTTCAGGCTGAGGATCTCCCTGAGGATGATATGGTGTAGTCCTTGACTTCTCGACCCCAAGCATGTTCAACAGTTCATGAATAAGGCGACTCTCAAAGTCTCTCCCTTGATCACTATGCATTCTCTTTGGCAGCCCATAGTGGAGAAAATACTTCTCCCACAACACTTTCGCCACTGTGGAAGCTCTCTGATCCTTTGTTGGAAAGGCTTGAGCATAACGGGTGTAGTGATCAGTAATGACCAAGACGTTTGCTGTATTGCTTGAATCTGGTTCAATGGACAGAAAATCCATACAGACAAGGTCTAAGGGTCCATCACTTTGCATATGAGACAGTGGAGCAACTCTCTTGGGTAGAGTCTTTCTCTGGATACAACGCACACAGGATTTGCAATACTCCTCAACCTCTGGCTTCATGCGTGGCCAGTAGAACCTGTCTTTGACTAAGCCATAGGTCTTGTCAAATCCCAGATGACCTGAGTCATCATGCAGCGATTTCATCACCATCTTCCTGTACTTTTCTGGCAGGACCAACTGGGAGCGGCAGGGTTTTCTGGGCGGATGGGTGATTCGGTATAAGACTCCTTGTTTAATCTTTAACTTGCCCCTCTCTTTCATGAGCAAAGGACCAGCAGGATGCTTTGTCTTGATAACATTTGTGATATTACCATTCCTGAGAGCTGACCACACTTCGCCAATGCAGGGATCCTCCTGTTGAGCTTCTGACAGTTCAGTGGAACTCAATATAGGTAGGTGCTGGACATTCACGGTTGAAAGGTTGCAGTAGGCTTGAGGAATAGCATGCATAGAACCTCCCAAGTGGTCAATCGCTCTACCATGACATGGATTTCTCGGTCTGATCACAGTAGACATCTGGCACATTGCTCTCACACCTGCTGCAGGAATATCTTTCCACTCCTGTTCCTTTTTAGGTTTGTGGTGCGGCCGACGAGATAGAGCATCTGCATCGATGTTCTGGTTCCCTGGCCTGTACTTGAGACGCAGCAAGCCAACGGTGGCCCGTAGCATCCAGCTTGGCGGACGTCAACTCGTATGTCAACGGGTTGTTGTCTGTCCTCACCTCAAACTTTGCTCCGTACAAGTAGTCATGTAGTTTGTCCACCACTGCCCACTTTAATGCCAAGAATTCCAGTTTATGGGCGGGGTAGTTGTACTCAGATGGGGTAAGGCTTCGACTAATGAAGGCAACTGGTCTTAGCCCTTCACCTTGGTCTTGATACAACACGCCACCCAAACCCTCTCGGCTAGCATCCACATGTAAAACATATGGCAGCTGTGGGTTTGCAAACACCAGCACAGGGGCTTTAATGAGGCTTTGCTTCAGGGTCTCAAAGGCCACTTCACATTTCTCATCCCACCTGGAACCAAAAGGCTCTGAGAGTCTGTTTTGCTTTAGGCTTTTTCCCTTTCCTACCTGGTGGGAGGTAGCCAGTCAACAGTTGGTTTAAGGGGTAGGCCACTTTAGAATAGTCCCTCACGAAGCGACGATAGTATCCACAGAACCCAAGGAACGACCGCAAAGCAGTCACTGTATCTGGTCGGGGCCATGTGGCAACAGCTTCAGTCTTTGTTGGGTCTGTGGCCACTCCATCTTGGGATACGACATGTCCCACATAGGTCACTGACGGTTGACAAAACTGACACTTGTCCAGTGAGAGTTTGAGGCCTTCGTCTTCCAAGCGGTCGAGAACTTTCAACAACCTTTCCTCATGTTCTTCAAGCGTTGCTCCGAACACAATGAGATCATCCAGGTACACCAGTACCTCCAGCAGATTCATATCTCCAACGGTTTGTTCCATGATTCGCTGAAAAGTCGCCGGTGCTCCTGAAACTCCTTGTGGCATCCTTTCAAATTGATAGAATCCAACCGGACAGATGAAAGCCGTTTTTTCTTGGTCTGACTCATTCATGGGCACTTGATAGTAGCCGCTCCTGAGATCCAATACACTGAACCACTTGCTCCCATTCAAGCAGGCCAATGCATCCTCAATCCGTGGAACCGTGTATTGATCTGGGATAGTGCGTCTGTTTAATGTCCTGAAGTCCACACACATCCTTATCTTCCCATTTTTCTTTCTCACCACCACTATAGGTGAGGCATAGGGACTTCTGGACTCTGTGATGACCCCAGCTTCCTTCAGCTTTGACAAGTGCTGTCTCACTGCCTCCACATCAGCGGGTGCCAGGCGACGAGACCTCTCACGAAAAGGTTTGTCATCTGTGACTCTGATAGTGTGTTTAGTGCTCTTACTGCATCCCACATCAAATTCATGAGTAGAGAAAACTTCTTTGCGTACCATCATCTTTTGAACTAACCTTTCCTTCCACTCCTTCGGGACTGGTGAATCACCAAAGTTGAATGAGGTTGGTGTTAGGTTTTCTGCTGAATCAGGTGTGGACTCTTTCTCCACAGGAGGCGATGACACCACATCAACAGGAAACAGGTGAGCAATCTGCATTCCTCTTTTCAGTGTGACTTCTTTTGCTGACATATTTCTGACTATCACAGTGATTCTTTTAGACATCACGACTGTAGATGTCTGCAACTCTGGTCTCACCAGGAGCTCATCTGGAAACTGTGATGTTTCAGCAGGATCATCAGGTGAGTCTACGAGAACAGCATGAGTGCTTGGCATTCCAGGAAACTTTGGCACACCAGTGACTCTGGCTACTCCTCCAGGACATAAGGTAACAGGTTTGGTTTGTGAGAACCACACAGTTCCTCTCTTGTGGCTATCAACATCAGGTGGGAGTTCTGGCAGCTCGCCAAAAGCCTTTTTAAAAGCAGGATGAACGTGGTTTGCACTCAAAAAGTTCTCACCTCCCTTTTCCTTGCAGCTCCTCAGAAGTCGTCTCACTGTAGGTGTGTTTGTACCAACAAGTATGCAGGCTTCACCCTTTACAACTGGGTCGGGACAGACCAACACAAGTGCATCAATGGTCTCAGCTACTCCTACATCAGCTTCCAAGAACTCCAGCTTCAGTGACAAATAGCCATCATACGGGTAATCAGCAGGACTAAGGCCCCATATCTCTAAGAGACTGATAGGTGTCAATGGCAGATGTGTCAAGTATTTGTCGTAAAAGGATCTGTAAAGTATGGTAACCTGGGAACCAGTATCGAGTATGGCTTTAGCATAAATGCCTTCAATCTGTATAGGTACAGCAGAACTTGGCCCCACTAAGCCTTCAGGTATAGTGTCTTTCACTCTCTCGTTTGTGTTGCTGCACTTGGTGGAACGTGTTTTCACTACAGGGACGCCAGGCCGTTCCACTACTGAGCCCCCCTGTAGCTTCCCGCTTCTTTGTCAGTTTGATGAGACGCTTGTTTACCTTCTTGAGGTTTTCCTCCCCTTCACATTCTCGCTTAAAATGTCCATCCTCTCCACATCTATAGCAAAAGATTCCAGATCTATTATCTTCATTGGTAGCCCCCTGTGAGGTGTCACTCCTCTTGTATTTAGTCTTTGCAGGGGGTTCAGACTTTTGACATTGTATGTCAGGCCGTGCTGCAACTGTAGCAGATTTAAGACAAGTCATTTCAGCTTTCATAACACTGATTTCCCTTTTAAGCTGTTCCATTTCAAGGTTAACATTACTCTCAGGAGTAGGAACAGAAACAGGAGTCACAGGTTTAGACATCACTGCAGTGATACTTTGAAGCATATCCTCTTCCTCCCTGACCTCTCTCAGCAGCTCAGTGAAGGTAGGTGGCTCTCGCAACTTGTGTGTCATGCGAATGCGAAGGGCAATCATGTCCTGGGACAGCGCACCTCTCACAATCTGTTCAATGCGAAGCCGATTCATCTCAGACAATTCAATCCCTCCTTTCCTGAACACACAATGTAGCAGTTTATCCAGTCTAAGCAGGTAGGTAGACAGCTTTTCCCCTTCACATTGATGGGTGTTTCTTAATCTGACCATCAGATCAGATGCACTTTCAGTAGTTCCAAAAGCTGTTTCCAGAGCTTGCATATAGTCATATGAGGTAGCAATGGAGTTCTGTGCTTTAAGAAACCTCACTATATCAACAGCCGGACCTTTCAGACTTTCAACTATTCTTTGCTTCTTTATATTGTCATTGCATTGCCATTCCTCTAACAAGTGCATTGTCTGCTCAGCCCAGGCATCATACTCCTCTTCCCCACTGGGGGTAGGCTTCACACCAGAAAACATGCGGAGCTTTCGGTAACTTTGACTCTCAGCAGGCACATTGTGACATTTGTCCACCAGAGAACTAATGGCACTGATTAACTCAGTATTCACATCAAGAGGTGAAGGACTTAACATGCCTTTAACATCTGCAATAGTCTTCCCTTCATTCCTCAGAAACGACAGCAACTTAGCCTGAAACTCTTCTTCCTCCACAACAGCAGAGATTGTGTGAACTGGCCAGAGAGCAGTCTCTCCAGGAAGCCCTACTCTATCAGGTAAGATATGCTTAGTAATGTCAGTGGATGTTTGGATCAACACAAACTGCTTTTTAGTAGCTGCATCTATGCAACGATCAACTACCACGACCCTTCCAAAAGCTTTGACAAGACTCAAGGCCTTAAGCAGAATATCATCTGTGACATCACTGGCAACATCACTCAGCACAACAGCATTATCATTAGCTACCTGCTTCCTTTTACACCAAGCTTCAATCTCGACAGCATCCATTTTGCACATTCAGAACAGCAGTAAAAAAACTAAACAGTAGATGCACACTGACAACAAGTACCAATGAGAGACTTAGCATGCAAGCTTAGCAGTAGGCTATAACATCAACAGGCACTCAAAACTCATAAATTCCAGCAAAGCAACAAAAACCTAAATCCCGGACGAGCCCCCAAAAATGTAACCCTTCCATCAACGGCTCATGTTATGTGTACTATTGTTCCTACAATACTACACCAATATGCACTGGATGAAAATGATAGAAGAGACATTCCATTGAAATAAACATGTCTAGGAGAAATTATGATCCTCTTCAAAGGTGCATAAAAGACCTGGATATACCTTCCTAATATATATATATAATAGTTCAACCTCAGCAATCTAGATGGATAAAAGGTTAGAAACAGGTAAAAACACACAATTAGAGAATGAGTCAAATAACTCTTCAGCAGGATATCACTTTTAGTTGGTTATTAGGGGAATATGCAAAAAAATAAATCAAACAGGTCGCATACACACATCCAGTGTTTCCCCTTCTTTCAAACCCCAAAAAATAAAAGTTACACAAGTCAAACAATACACAACATTTCAAAATAGATTTTACAGGATTAGGCTTGTTCAATTGAACCTGGGTGCACCCTTAATACCGTATTTCCTCTAATAGTGGCCCGGGCCTTTATTTACCTCAACTGCAGAGGGTACCAGGCCTTTATTGGAAGCAGGCTTATATTAGAGACAGGCCTTTATTTCTAATTCCCTCTGTTTGATAAGTATATTTGCTCATATTTTAGTACGAAGCCTCCTTGTTTTCTGATCTGCTTCTGTTGGGGTACGTTAGGGAGACGTTTTTTTGTTACTGCAATGCATTACGATAATTACGGTAATCGACGAGGGCATGCTCCAGAGACTTCCGCCGGCCGAGCCATCTTGTGGCACTTGTACGTTACTACAAACTACAGTTACAAACAGGCACCAGGAGTTTACCGGTATCCACCGTTGTTTGCATGTAAGCTGAAGCTAACTGAAGCTAACTGAACCTGGGCGCCGATGTGTTCCCGTTGATCCGGCCGAGATTTCGGCGGGGGTCCGGGGCTTGGATCGGGAGGATCAATGCGGGCCGTGGGCGCGGTGGAGAGGCAGCAGCGGAGAGAGGAGACGGACACGGTCCAGCCATATACTAGGTTTTGACCTAGTCTTGTTTCCTTTGTTTTTTCCCCCGGCCTGTATTTGAGACCGGCCTTTATTTGTTCGTGTCGACGACGGCCCCGGCCATTATCGGAGACCCGGCTTTTAATTGACTACAGGCCACTATTAGAGGAAATACGGTAATAGTTTTATGCAAGCTTGCAGCAGTGTGTTGGCGCACGCAATCGTTGGAGCTCATAAAACAAGATGGACGGAGTGGCGAAACTGTCCTCCACTGAAACACAGCTTACTCACAGTACAGGAATCACTTCCCTGTTGCTGATCAAATCCAACGCTGGTGCAGAAACACACCGGAATCTCACACCTCAAGGAAACGTCCACCGGAGAATCCACAGTTCACTCCCGAATCCGCTGCACGTTGTCCTCACGGCAACTCTTCATCAGAAGGGCACGACGATCAACACGCCATGCAGACGTCTCCTGAACTCTGTAGACAATCTCACATGCAAGGACAATCTTCAAGCAATGAGCAACGACTGGTTTCATGGACCCAACAACGCAATAACTTCACTAAACATTGTAAAATAAAAACCGACAGCTCTCTGACATCTCGTCTTTCTGTTTAGTTCTTCTCCAACATGGCGCATTCCCCAAAAGTTTTTCTAGCTTCCTATTGGCTAAGAACTTAACAAGCATCGCTATTGGTTAGAATTAGCTCAGGTAACCATAACAACGGGTCAGACCTAAATTCCAAGAAATAGAAATTACCAAGAGTAATGTAGGAACTCAACACTTTGTTTAGAATGTTCACAACCCTTAAAATGGACTATGCAGACAATATAAGAAAATACCTAATGCATTACATGACATTACATAAAATGGTTAACACGTACTGATGACAGTAATAAATGTAAGATGCAATACACTGCATTAAACCCAAATACTCACAGCAAAAGGCTGTAATGTAAATAAAAAAATAACAATACATGGTTATAAACCCAGGGTGTTAACCAGGGTATTACACAAATTAATCATAACTTTCTGTTTTTATTTTATATTATGTTATATAACCAAACAGTGACAGCCAGTGACACAAAGTAGGCTATATTAGTGTGATTCAGCGAGCAGAAGTTCAAATTCAAGTGCTGATCTAACAAAGCAACCTCAAACCAGTCATTCTTTAGTGTTTTGCTTTATGTAGAAACTGTGGACTGTTCGTTATTTACTTTCAGATTCGATTGTAAAGCATCTTGACTGTAAAGGCCCTGACACACCAAACCGACGTCAAAGAACCAGCGGCGACGAAGGCCGACTGTTGCGTCGCCTCACGTCGCCTGCGTCTGGTCCAAAAAGTTGCACTTGAACACACCGCAAAGACTACAGCCGACGGCCAACTAGCACGTACGTTCTGCGCCTGCGTGAGGGGAAATAACTCTCCATACCATATGTCTGATAAGAAGTTGCAAATGGCACTGGCGTTGTCAGCCCTTGCTCTTTTGGTTGTGGAAGAAGAAAGGAAGAGGCGGAGGCGAAAAATAAGGAGAAACCGCACTAAATGAGTGAAATCATGAATACTCCAGCGACAGGCTCAAGGGGCTTTCCCGAACCTGTGTCGAGAGCTGGAGATAAATGAAACCTCCGATTTTAAAAATTTCGCTCGGCTCTTTCCTGTTCAGTTCCACATGCTGAAGGAATTTATCAGTCCAATCATCCAGAGGCAAAACTCTCCTCTTCATTGTGCCGCTGCAGCACAAAGTATCTCTGTGTTGCTGCAACCAAAAACTACTTTTGCTACAGGGTCCATTTCATGATCACAACCAAAAGTACTTGAATTCGTGACAACAGAGACTATGGAATCATGGACTTGGAATCAAGGAATCATGGTGGCTTGGAATTAAATGCTTCTCATTTCAGGCGGTGGAGGCGGGGAAAAGGCTGACCGTGTCTGTATGGTGGTTTTGATTGGTCAGGATCTGGCTGTGGAAGTGAACTGAATGCATGTCCGCCTGTCGGTTGCAGATCAGTAACATTTAGGCTGTCTGAAAGCTTTCTACTGTCTAGTCCTCACTAAAATGTATAAGAAGACGCATACTCCCTATCTAATACTACCGAATCTAATAAAGAAACAAGGTAACTGTCTGAAAGTATTAAAAGTCAAATATTTTATTACACCTGTATTTGACATAGCAGCACGGTGTGAATATGTTACCC
The DNA here is from genome assembly GCF_048128805.1 of Centroberyx gerrardi. Taxonomy (NCBI): domain Eukaryota; kingdom Metazoa; phylum Chordata; class Actinopteri; order Beryciformes; family Berycidae; genus Centroberyx; species Centroberyx gerrardi. Next base: position 3,051,018 of record NC_136002.1, read on the forward strand.
TGCATGTCAAACTAACAAGGCACCTTCACTGGAAGCAGCCATTGTAACCAATTGATAGCTCTCTCTTGGACCCAGAAGGATTGGTCTGTCATCACAGCATGAGTGGTTCTGGAAACTAGTCAACAGCTAGTTTAGCATTTCACCTTTTTTGTTCACAATGCAGGTGTGCAGGAAGTCATGAATACATGCAAGGTGAGGAGAAGAGAATCTAAAAATTATCTGTTACCTGACCAATTGGGTAACCCAGTCAGTCTATGGAGGTGTAATATTGGTGAGTTGATCACTGCTAAATACCAACAGCTCTGAATTGTTTTTCTTACTCATGCACCTCAGTGGAGACACTGAGGCTGGGGTCTGTAAGTTGCTTGTGGGTAACAACAATCTAAAGGTGACACTAATGACTTGGGGCCTGTCTCACAAAGCCAGTTTAGTGAGCTAAATTTGGGCTTAAACCTGGCTCACTTTTAACCAAGGCAGATCGCCATGGTAACCTATGCTGCACAGCTAACCTGCTTAAATATAAACCTATAAAATAAACCTATAAAAGGCCCATCTCTGCACCAATCAGCTCTCTGGACAAATGGAGTCACCATTCCTACAGGATCCCAATATAGACAGCACTGCTTTCAAATGAAAGTAACAGGTAATAACAAGAACTGTACAGGGAGAAACTGCTGAATAAAGTGTGTTTGAATGATGGGGTAGAGATACGCCTAATGACAATTATTCGGTCTGTTGATTTCATTTTTGGATTATTTTACTATTTTTATCTTCAAGTTGTGTGCTTACACTCTACTGCCTTTTCCCCACTGAATCATGTTACTTTTGCTGCGCAAAACAGTTTCCCCAGGGGATCAATCCTTTCATTTTATCTCATAAAATATGCTTAATCTGTCCATGTTGCATGTGATTGGTTATTTGTTACAAATCCCGCCTTCATGTGAGCGTGCTCATAACTGGATTGGTAAATCCTGGGTTGACAGAGCCAGTTAACGGCCTCCTTCTTGAGACCGGTTAGATAGAATTGCTGTTGTTTGGTTTTGTGGAGCCGGCTATCACAGAGATACTCTGACTATGTTGAACTGAGAATATATTCATCATGAGGGACCGACAGAGGAGCATCAGGGTATAAAGGGCATCAAGAAGGAAGGTGGACAGGCTATGATGCTGGGAGTAATCTATGCTCTGAATTTAGCATACCCAAAGAGCTCAGATATTATTATGAATTTATTCAGAAGGTCCTTATGCAAATGGCATGTGAGAGTTCTTGGACTGAAGAACAAAATCAGTGTTGGTCTTTAAGTTTAGCCATATCACATTTAGCGGACTAAACCACTTGTGTATAATTTCGATATTTGCAACCCTCTTGACACGTCTTGAACAAAGCACAGCATCTTTGTCTGGTATAAAAAATGATATGTGACACATTGAACAAACCTACAAGTTGACCAGAGAATCACTGAAGAACTTCATCCTGTGTACAAGGACATTGGGGAAGGCTGTCATCATGTCACTGCTTTAAAGGTAAAAACTACTAATAAGAACATTTCAAAGTTGTGGAGCCAACATAATTTATCTTGGATGCTGAAGAAAGGACGCTGCAGTATGTTCCACTGTTAAAGTCAAACACATTCTTGACAAGGCTTTAGATACTCAGCTCATATCAGAGACGAGAGAAGAACAGCTAATATACAAATGCTTTCAGGTTGGTGTGTATTAGAGAGTGTACAGTTTTGTGTTGAACCCAGACTGAGAACCAAAGTCTTAGTGGAACATTTAAGTTGAACTTTAAATTTTGCAATCAAGTTGCACTTTAAGTTTTCACTTTCATTCTTGGCAAAGTGAAAAACTCTAATCGCAGTATCAGTTTGGCTGGCAGTATCTTCAAGGAGTGTAAGAAAATATTGATATGCTTGTACTGATTCTGTTTTACAATACATCCTTTTACTTTTTATTTCTTTGAATTCTATAGTTAAATCCATACACTACACTGTCGAGTTTATAGAGTAGCAATTAGGAGAGTAACTGACTTGTTTCAGTCTTGTCTATCAAAACAACAATATGATGTACTGTCAAATCTTGTAATTGATGAACAGAATCAAAGTATTGTAAACCAGAAAAATGGGAAAATAATTCTGCACACTGCAAATAAAAGGCTAGGACAAAAAGCTTTTTTAGTTCAGAACACCTAATTTATTGCTTAAGTGCCTAACTTAAAGGTGCAAGTGAAAAAAGAACTATGTACAAAAGAACTAAAGTACAGTGGCCATTTTAGGACATCCTCAGCTGCTTGTCATTCGTAGATCTACTTTGTCAAATTTAGGTGGACTTGTGTCAGGTTTAGCTGTCTTTTGTCAGACTTAGATGGAGTTGTGTCAGGTTTAGATGTACTTTGTCAAACTTAGATGGCACTCGTCTGCAATGGAGGGCAGTCCCGGTGTTATAATCAAGCGCTTCCAATCCTTCATCACACAGACTGAAAGGAACCAGTTTCACTTGTGGCAGAGAGCTGGAATATCCAAATATGAATCAGATTTATCGGACTCGCTGCACAGTTAATTAAAAAATGCTTTTGTATTTACCTGAAACTGGTTCCTTTCAGTCCGGCTGTAGCACACCGTGTGATGAAGGATCGGAAGAGGTTGATTATAACACCGGGACTGCCCTCCATTGCAGACAAGTGCCATCTAAGTTTGACAAAGTACATCTAAACCTGACACAACTCCATCTAAGTCTGACAAAACACAGCTAAACCTGACACAACTCCATCTAAGTCTGACAAAACACAGCTAAACCTGACACAACTCCATCTAAGTCTGACAAAACACAGCTAAACCTGACACAACTCCATCTAAGTCTGACAAAACACAGCTAAACCTGACACAACTCCATCTAAGTCTGACAAAACACAGCTAAACCTGACACAAGTCCACCTAAATTTGACAAAGTAGATCTACGAATGACAAAGGCGGCTGAGGATGTCCTAAAATGGCCACCGTACTACGGAGCAAACAGCTGGTGGTGGTGCAAACAGCTCCTGATGACTCCTGTTCCTGCTACAGAGGTGCAGGGTCCCCCTCACCTGCACCACTAGAGGAAAAGAGGACAAAGAAGACGGGGGCATTCACTCAATACTCTCTTACTTACAAGTTGAAGGCTCAAACAGGCCAGTTCATTGATTCCTCTTGTAAGCAGTGAGGGCAAAGCCTTACCTGAGGACATAGAACAGGAGGTAAGCGGTGTCCTCTCTGTCCTTCAGGACCGTGGCCTCGTCTGTCCTCGTCACCCGGAAGTCATCAAGGGTCAGCCATTCCCCGCCGTGTCCCTCTGCGACATCGCTGATGTAGTGACCTGTGTGGGACACAGGAAACACAATGCAGATAAAACTTTATTTGGTGGGTTTGTTTATATGTGTGTGTGTGTGCGTGTGTGTCTCAGATCCATATTGATGTCTGATGTATGTGACATTAATTACCGCAGTCGATGCTCTCCCCCAGGTGAGAGGCGATGGCAGAGAGGTGGTAGCTGCTCTGGACACCGTGATCCTGCTGCAAAGAAACATGGTGAGTGATGAGGCGTTCATTTCCTTTTTAATAAGGCTCTTAAACTACTCTATCCATGAGTAACTATTCAGTACATTTTCTCTCAACAGTTCATTGAAAAGTGACTGTCTCTCTCTCTCTCTCTACATTTATTTTCTTTCTCCATCTCTGCTGTCTCTCCCTATTTCTCTCTCACCACAGATGCCCCCTGCTGAGATCTGTCTCTGTCTCCTGAGCTCTCCAGCTGATCGACTGATGCTGAGGAATGAACCACGAACCATGAAATGAACGAAGGTTGGGTGTTTCTAGTTAGATTAGCATTGAACAGGTTTAAAATTGCACAAATTCTCTTACCTGTGCTTGGGATGGACTTTGCCTGGGGTGACACCTTTCTGCCTCCTGGTGAGCTTTGAAGGAAAGAGCATCCATTTTGATCAATGTGATATTCAAAACAAATATATATAGGAAACTGTTTTCAGACATGACATGAGTGTACAGTAAGAGGCAGGTGCTCATTCATGCTAGTAAAGACTATAGTTTCTTAAATCCGTAAGTCCTGTATTAACCAGTTTGACAGACAGTCATGAGCGCATTCAAAAAAAACTAGAAAGAGAACAGCTTTTCAATCAGAGAAGTGAGAATAATCAAAATAACTCCATTACATTGTTTAGAGTTGTTTGGGGTTGTATAACATGTATTTATGGTACATTAAATGATTTCATGGTGGTATTTCTGTATTTCTGGTTTGTGAAATTACTCAATAAATATATGTATACAGTACGTTTGAGGTCATTATGCTGTTGTTCCAATATGGAGTGTAATGGTTTACCTCAGTGCATCCTGCTGCTCTTCCAACAGGGAGGCCAGAGACAGAACTGGAGGGATGCAGACAGCATCATCCACTCTCCTCAGCTCTGCCCCATCGTGGCAGAATCGCTTCATGTGAAGCACTAGCACTCTATTAAAAGAGAGAGTACCATTAACACATACTATAGAAAGACAGTGTAGTTTACAACATCATGGGCAGGTTCATGTATGGGACTTACCTGGGCAGAGTGAGGAAACCTCTGGACACTGTCGCCTGGTGGCCAAGGCACTGCCGGCAGGTACACTCCAGTTCTGATGCCTAAGGAACAAGACACAGAGTCACTAACATAGATGTGTGCGTGTGTGTGTGTGTGTGTGTGTGTGTGTGTGTGTGTGTGTGTGTGTGTGTGTGTGTGTGTGTGTTTGTGTGTGTGTATGGAGAACTGAACTGATCCTGTGTATACTGACTTTGAAGTAGAGTGTGAGGCTGTCGGTCAGGCAGGAGGAGAGGTCCAGAGACAGGTTGTTGTGCTCCTCCTCCTGGAAGACTTCGTTACCACAGCTTTAAAAACAAACATGGAGGAGAAAAATACTTGAACTCAGATCACCGGACAGTTCTGTGATCCTCAGTGATAAGTGATGTGCTTTGTTGTTTCACGTTTAATTCTGTGATTGTTCAGATAAAACATCATGAATATAGTAAATGCAGTTTGCTGTTGAGTTACCTGGAGCAGGTGCGGACACACTGCAGCTTGAACTCGAAGTTCAGAGTGGGACAAGCGTAGTCCAGTGTTGTGGACGTCCCCTGCTGTGTCTCGCCCTGCATTTTCATGCCCATGAGGAAGAGCATCAGGAACTCATGGGTGTCCTGTAAGAGATCAGCAATCCATTAAAATATGTTTATCACACAAATACTGCAGTAAAAAAGAAATCATGAATTCTAGGCTCATTTTTGTACCTGCTGAAAGTCATCCTCGTACTCCTCGTTGTACACGGCCAAGCCGCTCTTCACCGACCTCAGCAGCCTCCTCTTTCCATGGTAGGAGCTTCGACCCTGCCTCGCCTTGTACAGCTCCCCAAAGTACCTGGGGAACAGGAAATTGAGAGCATAAGTACTTAAGACTTGCTTTTAATACCAAGGGAACAATCAGTAAAGCAATGAATCACTCAGTCAGCCTGTAGCCTAGTGTGTGGGGTGAAGATCTCTTGCTCTACTGTACCTCTGCAGCTTCAGGCTGGTTTTGGTCTTGGGGCTCCACAGTGCCTCCTGCCCCATGACGTCAGCACAGAAGCTGGGGAGGCTGTACAGGGCCTGGAGAGAGGCGTTCAAGAAGCAGGTGTTGCCAATGTTTGGCAACCTGAGACGAAAAGCACATCAATAAAAATAGAAGAACTTTATAATATGTTCTGTTGCCCAAGGTGCTTTTAATGAACCTAGAGCAATTCTTTGTGAAAACCGATCTGACTGAAACGATGCACAACACCTGATGAAAATTCATGGTTTGTAATGGCAGTGATATGACTGACTTATCTGGACCTCAGATATCCAAACTGTCCAGTCTACCAAATGGGCATAATGAACTAAATAGGCAGTGATGAGAAAATGAACTCTGCCAAGTCTTAGAGATGACCTCAGTCTAAAACTTTTTGCTACATACAATATGGCAATACTGTCAAGTGCAATTAGAATAATTACAATTTTCCCGCTTGGATTTTGTTTGCCTTATACCAATTAAACAGGAATTGAATGAAGAGTCAAGGTAGATCAATTTCATTTTTGTCACATACCCCAGCTTCTTCTTCTGGCCTCTCTGGGTCTTGCTCCTGAACCAGCTGAAGAACGACAGCAGGCTCTTGGACTTGAAGGACGATTTGCCCTCTGCCTGCACTGGCCTACAAGATGGAGAGAGAGAGAGAGAGAGAAGGAGAAAGAGAGGGGCTGGGTAAGAGAGAGGCAGACTAGCAGGGATGTGATCTGAGCAACACAAAAAAAGAATGGAGCCAAAGGCAGGCAAACAGGAATATTCACTGGAAATGTATAAGCAACATATCTGATCTCTAAACTGTCCTAGGTTTCCACTGCTGTATGAGAAACCTCTTTCATGGAGAAAAACAGTAATACCTCTCCAGAGATCCAGAGCCACGCAGCTCCAAGTAGACTTATGAGGAGAAAAACATGAACTAATGAGAGAGCAGTTTTAGAGTGGCATATGGACAATAAATCTATATATATCATACATACATACATACATATCATAACATATCTGTTAAATGTACCTGCTGTGGCAGCGATGCCAGGAGACTCAGTCGGTGCTTCCTGGCCAAGCGCCTCAGGAACTGCTGGAATCCTAAAAAACAGTGTACCTTCATTTAGGACAAAGCACCTACACAGGCACACTGACCATGATACTGAGGCATACATGATGTTTACAGTTTCATCTCAAAATGTTAATATCACCCCACAACATTTCTCAGCATTGCAGGAACCACTTTCATTCATGTAAGACAAGCCGTTTAAAGGGAAACCTTGACTTTTTGACTTGAAGGGTTATTCTTCTTCTTCAGCCAATGGACAAAAAACCTGGAATCAACTAAATGCTTCAGTCAACTAAACAATGGCATGCTAGTATTGGCAGCATCATTCATGGAAAGTCATGGATAGTGATGTGTCGACAGCTACCTCACTGGCTACCCATGGCAACCAATTTGTTTCCATAATGAATGAATGAAAGCTAAGCGGCTGGCTTTACACAGTGAAACTTTCACGCAACTTTAGTTGGTTAAAACTTAGGTGAAACTACGTTGCAATTGAGTTGCATGGTGTAAAGCCCTCTGCAACGCACTTGAAACTTGTCTGAAACTCAGCCGCAACAGTTGCAAAACTCTCAACTTTGTGAAACTAGTTTCACGCAACAGCCAATCAAAACGCTGATAACGTGTCACATGACGACGTCAAACAGCTGAGCCATGTCAACAAGCAAACGTGAGCTAGGCAAATTACGTTGATGATTTCAACCGATTTCAACTGATTGATTTAAACGCGACAACGGCTTATCACCATGAACAAAATAATAAAACAGAATATGGCCTCTTGGACGCTTCAGAAGGAGATTATCCTCATAGACTTCATGCAAGGTTGGTAATGCTAAAGTTTTTCATTTTGTCAAACAGCTGAGCCATGTCAACAAACAAAAGTGAGCTAGGCAAATTTTGTTTAAATTGCAGTTAGCCGGTGGCTAACGTTACCGCTAGCTTAGTTAACGTTAACATGACGGTTGTTTGAACATTTTGCTAACGTTTGTTGTCTGTTTTGTTAGCTAATCTTCTGAAATCTGCTGCTGTTATCGCAATCTATATAACGTTAGGTTATTAAATTCCTCCTCTCTTGACACCCGCATAATTTTACACAGAGCGGAGATTCCTTTGGGACCCGAAGGATGAAACCTATTACAGAAGGGGAGACAGAGATGCGGTCCTGGATGAACTTGCTGCTCTACTTGGACAGGATGAGCGAGGCATCAGCTACAACTGTAAGTGGCTACTTAAAACATGAATTTACAAATGTTATGATGTGTGATAAAGTAATCAAAAAGGTAACCCAGTAGCCTAGGTGAAATGATTAACATTGAGCTGAAACATTATGTGAAATATACAACTGTATTCCCTTGGGGCAATTTCGATTAGGGCTACAGTAATGTGCATCAGTAGGCTAAACAAAGGACAGATTAAAACTGGACAAACAGACAAGAACCACATTCATATAAATAAATATAGGCTAAATAAATAAATAAAATAATAGTACTTCACAATAGGTAGCCATCTAGCTGGCCTTTTCTGGTTGTATCCAGCTAACGTTATCTAACTTTACTTAACAGGCACAGACGTTAAAGACAAGTTCCACAACATGAGGACCATCTTCAACCGTGAGGCCAAGAAAGTGGAAAGCTCACAGCGATCTGGTGCTGGGACTGATACTGTATATGTGCCACGCTGGGTCCACTTCAGTCGGATGCAGTTTCTGAGGGATGTGTTTAAAGCGGGGCCAAGCCAGGACAACATGGAGCACAACCCGGTTCTGGAGACAAGCTTGGTGAGTAGGCTACCCCAACTACATCTATGCAGATGGGCGACATTCCTGGCATCCCTCTAGAGAGGTTTTGAAGACATATTTAAACACTGGTGTAAATAAGAAGTATTGTAGTAGTCTTTTTTCTCAAACTGCCAACAGCTCTAGTTTGGGGAGATAACATCTCAGATCCTTTTTAGGGGTGTTTACACCAGTATTTGAATGACTTTAAGCCCTTTCTGGACATAATCCTGACACAGCCACCACTGAACATTTTATATATTTTTATATATCATTTTATAGGAGGAAGAGGGCAAACAGGATTATGGGGACACCAGTGCCAACAGCGGTCCAAGTACCAGCAGACTCCAACCCCTGAAGCACCAACACCAAAAAAAAAGGAAAAGAAGAGCAGATGATAATAAAGAGAATGATGCCACCAAGATGGAAATTTATAGTAGCATACTTAGTTGTCTGCAGCAGCCAACAGTAGTAGATCCCACTGATACCTTTGGCAAATATGTTGCTGAAACTCTGGGGGCATGGGGTTTCGGAACAGGGAGCTCTGCAAAGCTGAGATTCAGCAGGTTATGTTGAAACACCTTTTTAATGACTTGGGTAATGAGTGAAATGTAAAGTTGACTGAGTAGAGCAGCAAGCTCATCCAGGACCACATCTGTCTCCCCTTCTGTAACGTTAATAGGTTTCATCTTCTTTGTATGTTATTTGTTATTTATTGAACACTTTGTATTCTAATTTATTTATTAAATAATTATTTTTCCAAAATTCTGGATTATTTTTTATTTAGATTTCCCCCAGAGTGAAACTGTTTAACAGTTTATCAGCATAGCAGCAATTGACATTAATACAGCAAGAATGAGGGAAATTACAAAACAAAAGTTTGTAGTCAATACTGTTTTTATTCATACTGATGATTAATATTTACATTATTTACAAAGGATTCAGGAATCTGATGTCTTCAGTGGTTCAGGTTTGCTTGCCAGCTGACAGCGCCCTCATTGTTGAAGAAGTTCTTTAACTCCTCCCTGACCTCCTTTGCTGCTGTGGTGTAGTTGTTGCAGGCTGATCTAACACGTAGCATAGAATGTGCAGGTGCATCCAGACGCCACTCCCCAGGGATCACTTCTCCACTGACAACATCCTCTCTGTCCATCAGCTCAGGTGGGGTGTAGACCTGACGGGTGCTCCTCTGGCTCCGGAAGTAGTTGTGCAGTGCCACAGCAGCAAGAACCAGATCCCTGACTTTCTCTGGCTCCAGGAGGATAACGGTGTGGAACACCCTCCACCGATTGGCCATGATGCCAAAGGCATTTTCCACACATCTCCTCGTCCTCGAAAGCCTGAATAAAACATAAAATCACGTAAAGCATCACAATTATCCTGGTCATCAGAGTAAAATTTCTAACACAAATACTACAATACAGTCAAGTTAATGTGAAAAACTGACCTGTAGTTGAAAACTCTGGTCTCTCTGTTGAGGTGTGCCCTGTTATAAGGCTTCATCACATTTGTCTTCAGGGCAAATGCTTCATCAGTTACCACCACATAAGGCACTGATGTGGTCCTGGATGGCAGAGGTTTTGGGTCTGGTAGCTGGAGGGTCCCTCTCTGGAGAGCTGTCCCAAGGTTGCTCTTGTTCCATACACCACCATCACTGACTCTGCCGTTGGTGCCCACATCCACGTAGATGAATCTTAGGTCTGCATCCACAAGAGCCATGAGCACGACTGAGTTGGTGCCCTTGTAGTTGCGGAAATGAGACCCGCTATGTTTAGGCGACTGCATTACAATGTGCTTCCCATCCAGTGCACCCAAACAGTTGGGAAATTGCCACTGTTCCTCAAAGCCCTGGGCAATTGCTCTCCATTCAGGACCGCTGCTGGGCACTTTCAGATAGACTGGCCTCAGGACCTTGTGCACATAGATGGAAAGACAAATCGTTATAAGTCAGATATGCATCCCGGTATACAGTATAACCAACAATCTCTCTGTTAGTTTTTTTTTTCCTTCTATTAACAATATTCCCATTCAATTTCTTGATTTAAGGGTTAAGGTGTGCTTTGGCTCAAAATATTACACAAAATTAGTTGTTAAAAATTGTGGGGAAAAAAGACCTTGTAGATTGCGTTGCAGGTCTCAATCACAATGGCAGAGATGGCAGGACCACTTATTCTAAATGCAAACGACAGAGATGCATATGATTCCCCTGTTGCCAGAAATCTGAGGGTGACAGCCAGTCTCTCTGCAGCGCTGATGGTCTCCCTCATCACTGTGTCTGTTTTTGTGATGTGAGGTGCCACCATACTTAGTAGAGCCTGGAATGTACTCTGATCCATGCGGAGCCAGGATCTACATGGGTTAAAAACAAAATAATATTAACATGTTGTGAAGTATAGTGGTCACATGACTGTTTAGAAACAAATGTTCACTAATGCTTTAATATAAAGTTTTGATGAGAATCAGAGCTGTTATCTACAATACAATCACGTCAAGCTACAATTTCATACTGATGTCACAAGGTGGCAACAAAGAGCTATTTATTTATTTATTTTCCTTGAATCAAAAGGGAGAATGCACTCACCGGAGGCTCATTGGATCGAGCTCCTTGAATAGAGTGTGAAATGATCCATTGGTCTCTCTTTTGAGTAGCCAGTCCTTCACCCACAGACGTTTAGCCTTGTTAGGTCGTGTTTTTTCCTCCAGCATATCAATAAGCATTAATGCACCGATAGCTCTCTTCCTATTCTCCGGGACAGCCATTATGAAACAAAGTAGCCAGCCAGTGCCAGAAGAAAAAGCGATACAACACGTCCGAATTGATATTATCCAGCGAGAAAACGATACGAAATAAGATACAAAGATGCAAATGTAGTTACAATGACACTTCCCACTTGATATAATCTAGCGAGAAAACAATACAACAGATGAAAAATTACCTATCTAGCTAGCTAATTTTAGTGAAATAAACTATTAAATCGTGTTGCATGAGACTAGATTATTTTTGAATTGCTTCGTGTAACTGTCAAGTTGCATGGAAATTATGTTTCATGCAATTTGCAACCTGCAACTAGTTGCGTGAAAGTTTCACCGTGTAAAGCCAGCCTCAAGCAGTATTTAGTGGGAACAAATATAGAATTCAAAACATCACAGTGTCCCTTTAAGTTGGTTTGACCAGACAAATTGAATAAGGAGCTCTCAGTGATGGTTGGATTCCTGCTGGAAAGCCACAGTAAAAATGTATCAATAGCCTTAATTAGCCTGCATCATATTCGACCTGTCGATGGCGTTGTTCTCCACACTCAGATCCTGGCTGTCTGGATCTGATGAGCAGTTCAAGGGGCAGATGGTGGAAGAGGGAGAAACAGTGGTGGAGGGGGAAGAGGAGGAGGGAGAAACAGTGGTGGAGGGGGAAGAGGAGGAGGGAGAAACAGTGGTGGAGGGGGAAGAGGAGGAGGAGGAGGGAGAAACAGTGGTGGAGGGGGAAGAGGAGGAAGAAACGGGTGGAGGGGGAAGAGGAGGAGGGAGAAACAGTGGTGGAGGGGGAAGAGGAGGAAGAAACGGGTGGAGGGGGAAGAGGAGGAGGGAGAAACTGGTGGAGGGAGACGAGGAGGAGGAAAAAAGAGCGGTGGAGGGGGGAGAGGAGGAGGAAACTGGTGGAGGGGGAAAAGCGGGAGGAGGAAACTGGTGGAGGGGGAAGAAGAGGAAGAAACGGGTGGAGGGGGAAGAGGAGGAGGAGGAAACAGTGGTGGAGGGGGGAGAAGAGGAAGAAACGGGTGGAGGGGGGAGAGGAGGAGGAGGAAACAATGGTGGAGGGGGAAGAAGAGGAAGAAACGGGTGGAGGGGGAAGAGGAGGAGGAGGAAACAGTGGTGGAGGGGGAAGAAGAGGAAGAAACGGGTGGAGGGGGAAGAGGAGGAGGGAGAAACAGTGGTGGAGGGGGAGGAGGAGGAGGAGGAGGGAGAAACAGTGGTGGAGGGGGAAGAGGAGGAAGAAACGGGTGGAGGGGGAAGAGGAGGAGGGAGAAACAGTGGTGGAGGGGGAAGAGGAGGAAGAAACGGGTGGAGGGGGAAGAGGAGGAGGGAGAAACATTGGTGGAGGGGGAGGAGGAGGAGGGAAAAACAGTGGTGGAGGGGGAAGAGGAGGAAGAAACAGGGGTGGAGGGGGAAGAGGAGGAGGGAGAAACAGTGGTGGAGGGGGAAGAGGAGGAAGAAACGGGTGGAGGGGGAGGAGGAGGAGGAGGAGGGAGAAACAGTGGTGGAGGGGGAAGAGGAGGAAGAAACGGGTGGAGGGGGAAGAGGAGGAGGGAGAAACAGTGGTGGAGGGGGACCTCAGAGATGCATGCACTCAGGGAGGCTTCTCATTAACCAAATGGGTCAGTAACAGCCGTGAAGTACTGGCGAGTATCCCCGAACATCACAGAACCAAATTACTCAAAGAACTGGACTTGGACAGGGAAAAATTGCCCATTGAAAGGGCACTTGGGATCCAATGGAATACTGAAAGTGACTCTTTCACCTTCAAAGTCACTATCAAGAACAGAGCCCCTACCAGAAGAGGTATCCTCTCTACGGTTAGCTCAATCTATGATCCATTAGGATTCCTTTCCCCATTCATCCTGAAAGCCAAGCAAATCCTCCAAGAACTCTGCAAAGTAAAGTGTGGATGGGATGAAATCATCCCAGAAGAATTTTCTAAGCAATGGCAGAGATGGATCACAGAGTTGGATCAGCTAAACAGATTTCAAGTGGGCAGGTGTATGAAACCTGAGAATTTTGGCTCCATCAGGACTGCAGAGCTCCATCACTTCTGTGACGCAAGTGAATTGGGTTACGGCACTGTAAGCTATCTCAGGTTCACAAACAGTATGGGAAGGGTCCATGTCGCATTTGTTTTGGGGAAATCCAGAGTGACTCCACTCAAACGGATTACGATCCCCAGGTTGGAGCTTGCTGCAGCAACACTCGCAGTAAAAGTGGACAGGATGTTGAAAAGGGAGCTCCAAGTGGAACTTAAAGACTCTACTTTCTGGACAGATAGCACGTCTGTGCTGGGATATATCCACAATCAAACAAAAAGATTCCATACTTTCGTGGCTAACAGTTTCAGTGATCCATGATCTATCTCAAGAGAAGCAATGGAGACATGTGGGCTCCAAGGACAACCCAGCCGATGACGCATCGCGTGGGCTGCACGTGGAACCCTTTCTGAAATTATCAAGATGGCTGAAGGGTCCTAAGTATCTGGAAAGGGAGGAAACTGATTGGCCAGAGATCCCTAAGAAACTGGGGCAAATTCCTCCAGAGGATCCAGAGGTTAAAAAAGATGTTTCTGTTAACAGTGTGAGCATTGAAGAGAAAGATCCAACCAGCAAATTGATTGAGTATTACTCCTCATGGAGCAGACTGCAGAGAGGCGTTGCTTGGATATTAAAATTGAGAGGACTTCTTCTTCTGTTAAATCAAAGAAAGAAAACTGCAAAAGCTGAGCTAAGCTCAGGTTGAATGCTCCTGAAAACCTTAAAGGACAAAATGAACCAGCTCAAGGTGACATGTGGAGCACAAAATCTGTCCGTAGAGGACATAAGAGAAGCAGAACAGTCAATCATTTGCTTCGAGCAAAGACGTTACTTTTCTCAGGAACTTGCACTCTTGGAGAATGGGAGGCAAGTGAAAGCAAGCAGCTCCATCTGTAAACTAGATCCAATTGTGGATGAAGCCGTGTTGAGAGTGGGAGGACGGATAAGCAAATTAGCAATGCCAATAGATTTGAAGAATCCAATCATCCTGCCCAAAGATTCTCACAAATCCAAACTAATTTTACACCATATCCATCAGCAGATTGGACACTCAGGGAGAAGCCACATGCTATCCAGTCTGCATCAAAGATTCTGGTTGCCTCGTGCCAACTCGTCTGCCAGAAAAATTATTAAGAACTGTGTTTTCTGCCGACGAATGCAAGCAACAGTTGTTGAGCAGAAAATGGCTGACCTTCCAGAGGATCGGGTGTCTCCAGATCTACCACCCTTTACCCATGTGGGTATCGACTACTTTGGACCCATAGAGGTGAAACGAGGCCGTGCACATGTGAAACGGTGGGGAGTAATCTTCACTTGCCTGGTGAGTCGAGCTGTACATTTGGAGGTAGCGAGCTCATTAAACACTGACTCTTGCATCAATGCTTTGCGCAGATTCATATGTCGCAGAGGACCAGTGACAAGCATCCACACAGACAATGGAACAAATTTTGTGGGAGCACAGAAAGAGCTAAGGGAAGCTCTGAAAGAACTGAATCACCATAAGATTCAAAATGCATTACTGAGGGACCGAGTAAAATGGACATTCAACCCTCCACTTGGAGCTGTTGGGCTTTGATAGGGGCAGGTTTGGTTATTAGCAATTAATAATTAATAATCGTGAAATTATTAATATTCATAAAATTATTGATGGGAGTCAATATTAACGGGGCACCACCCTGGAATCAGGGACCAATAACCGAACCTTCAATACAGTCTCAGAATGGCTGTTCACCCCCAAATGACAGTGTTTAAGTACCACTGTACATTTATGAGTGAACAGTGAAGGGTGAATTCGTACACAGGCCCTCACAACCAGCCGTTGTTGCAACACATATGCACAAGGAATCACAGACAACTTCTCTTTAAAAGTATAATGGAGTTTATTTAACTTTAGCAATATCAATCAATAATCAATAACACTGCAGTTAATCAACAACTTATTATACAACTATAACTATAGGTCTAACTAGCAAGCATAAAGGCACAAACAGCATATGGCACGTATGGATGCGTGCGTGTGTGTGTGTGTGTATGTGTGTGTGTGTGTGTGTGTGTGAGAGAGAGAGAGAGAGAGAGAGAGGGCAAGATGGCGGATGTGACCGCGCAGTTTGAACAAAGGGAGCTTTGGAACCAAGATGGAGTTGGAGTTAGGCAGCTAAACCAACACCATCTAATTCTTAGGTTGCAATGAATGTGTAATGAGATGTGGGTGTGTGTGTGGGGGGGGGGTTAGTAAGAGAGACAGAGTAAGGGGGAAGCACTCAGGGTAAACCTAGAGGTTCTACTCGCCGTCTAGAGACACAACAATAGCACTACCACACAGGAACTCAGGGTACGACTTGGAAATAGTACGCCGGGTTACTGGTCTTTGAACTGGTAAAATGCAGTATATTGGCTCTATACGGTGGCTACTAACATGGATGCAAGCTCAGCGGCATGCAATTGAACACAAATCAGCTTTACATTAACACAATCAAATTAAGCAGCAAGCATAATGATTGAGGTATTATTCATACAGCATAATATGGACGCGGCGGTCCGATGCGCTTCCCAATAAGCACAATTACAGCTTCTGATCAGTAAGCTTATTTAACACACCTATTCTAGTCTCTGCCCAGAACCAAAGCCTCTTACTTGGGAATCACTCTCGAGTGATTGGTGTGTGGTTGAGTCCGTCTTATCGATCCGGGGGGTTTCCCCAGGCGAATCTGCGGGACCGTTATCTCTTCCTGCACGGAACAACGGCCAGCTGGCTTTCCTCGTAGGCAGCGAAGATGTCAGCCAGGAGTCGACTTGGTTGACGTAACGTATCCTTACGTTGTCTTCTTGGAGGGAAGGAGTGTCCTTAGCTGTATTCTCTTCCAGTCCACTTCTGCAGGTCTGCTACACACAGCAGTGCGTGTAAGGAGTTAGATGCACAAACAGCTAATCTAATCCTTCTGGTTCCAACAGTGTTATGGCTAACACTAAACAGTCTCGTCCCGCAAGTTGAAGACTGCGCCTCGGCTAAACAAAAGAACAGTTCGAACGTTTCAGGTACCACCTTGTTTAGCAACGGGGTCGCAATAAGGGGCCATGAGGAAAGGTATCTCTGGAATTTATACTCTTGGTGACGTCATGGGGACATCCCGGGGTTCGCCCGAGTCTCGTCCAATGAGAGACCAGAGGTTGGGTTTCAGCCAGTTCGCACCTAGGTGTGAACTTCAGGGCCTGTTGGAATTTTGGCGCTGCTTTCCTTTGTTTAAGGTCCCAGCCCAGCGGGTGGGCTAGAGTTCAGGTTTCTGATTCCCTTGCTAGGCCGGTGTTTTAGGCTTTCAATCTTACATGTAGGCCTTTCCTTTGTTTGACCACATGGCCTGGCCCAACAGAGCCCACCACGGTGGAGTTTGGGAAAGGCTGATCAGACTTGTGAAAAAGATTCTCTATTCTGTCCTAAAAGAACAAATATTGGATGATGAGACTTTACAGACAGCATTGTGTGAGGTTGAGGCCATCATGAACGATAGACCGGTAACTACAGTGTCAAGTGATCCTAATGATCTTGAACCCCTCACCCCAAACCACCTCCTTCAACTGAAAACCAAACCGGTCATGCCACCGGGACTCTTCCAAAAGGAAGACCTGTACTCACGGAGGAGATGGAGACAGGCACAATACCTCGCAGATCTCTTCTGGCGGAGATAGATTAGAGAATATCTCCCAATCATGCAGCAACGAAGCAAATGGCACAATCCTAAACGGAACCTTTGCCCCAACGATCTCGTCGTCATAGTGGATGACACGGCACCAAGGAACTCTTGGCTCATGGGCCATGTGGTAAAGACACTGCCAGGGTCCAAAGGGCTTGTCCGGAGTGTCTTGGTAAAAACCAAGAGTAACATCTTACAGCGACCCATTGACAAGCTCTGCCTGCTCTTGGAAGCGATGGATTGAACGCAAGGGAGTCATGTGCTGGTAACCTCTGGCTCCCAGAATCACACATACACACACATTCCCCCCTGACTCTTGAGCTCATACATCATACATACACACAAACATGCCTCATACATACTTCGGAACTCTGAACTTACAATCCTATATTCAAAGGATTAGATGGACTATGATGGACTATGAAAATGTTTGTATATTGATGAGTCATGTAAATCTTGTGTAATCGTGTTTGTTTTTTGGCTCCATTGAAGTATAACTAGATATTTGTTTTGCTATGGCGTCAACAATTAGGAGCCGGTATGTTGGAGCCATAATGAGCTATGAGCTATGGTTAAAACTTGGGAAAAAGGGAGTTAAACGTATGAAAATAATTAAAGTAAAATGATTTATATAAAACGGTATACAAACATGCTATGGTGAATATGGTATGGTTAAATATGAATGTTGAATGATTTCTGTATGCTTATGCCGGTGCTCCCCCTTGGGTCAGCCCTGCTACTGCATGTATGTTGTTTAATTAAGGGATTTAATGACACCTGGGGAAGGACACCTGGTGAGACGGGGGAGCAGAACAGTTTTTCGACCGCAAATTATAGAAAGTATACCGCTGAATTAGTGATTAAGTTTTGTTATTTCGAAAGTCAGTTGAAGAATATTTTCATTAAAATCTTTTGTTAATAAAATACCTTTGTTGACTTTGGATCCGCGGTTATCGTTTTGATTGCGTGTCGTCAACCCCGCTCAAGCAGTGGCTTATTGTATGTGGGAATTGTTGAAGCCACTACAAGGAGGAAGAAACAGGGGTGGAGGGGGAAGAGGAGGAGGGAGAAACAGTGGTAGAGGTAGAAGAGGAGGAGGAAAAAAGAGCGGTGGAGGGGGGAGAGGAGGAGGGAGAAACAGTGGTGGAGGGGGAAGAGCGGGAGGAGGAAACAGTGGTGGAGGGGGAAGAAGAGGAAGAAACAGGGGTGGAGGGGGAAGAGGAGGAGGAGGAAACAGTGGTGGAGGGGGAAGGGGAGGAGGAAAAAATAGCGGTGGAGGAGGAAAAGGAGGAGGAGGAAACAGTGGTGGAGGGGGAAGAAGAGGAAGAAACAGGGGTGGAGGGGGGAGAGGAGGAGGAGGAAACAGTGGTGGAGGGGGAAGAAGAGGAAGAAAGGGTTGGAGGGGGAAGAGGAGGAGGAGGAAACAGTGGTGGAGGGGGAAGAGTGGGAGGAGGAAACAGTGGTGGAGGGGGAAGAAGAGGAAGAAACGGGTGGAGGGGGAAGAGGAGGAGGAGGAAACAGTGGTGGAGGGGGAAGGGGAGGAGGAAAAAATAGCGGTGGAGGGGGAAAAGGAGGAGGAGGAAACAGTGGTGGAGGGGGAAGAAGAGGAAGAAACAGGGTTGGAGGGGGAAGAGGAGGAGGAGGAAACAGTGGTGGAGGGGGAAGAGGAGGAGGAAGACACAGGGGTGGAGGGGGAAGAGGAGGAAGAAACAGTGGTGGAGGTGAAGGGGGAAGAGGAGGAGGGAGAAACAGTGGTGGAGGGGGGAGAGGAGGAGGGAGAAACAGTGGTGAAGTGGAGGGGTAAGAGGAGGAGGAGGAAACCAGGGTGGAGGGGGGAGAGGAGGAGGAGGAGGGAGAAACAGGGGTGGAGGGGGAGGGGGAAGAAGAGGAGGGAGAAACCGGGGTGGAGGTGGAGAGGGAAGAGGAGGAGGGAGAAATAGTGGTGGAGAGGGGAGAGATGGCAGTTTGGCAGAGATGGAGGCAGAGATGGAGGCAGAGAGGGAACAGATGGAGGCAAAGAGGGAAGAGATGGGGTGGAGAGGGGAGAGGAGGAAGGAGAAACAGGGGTGGAGGGGGAAGAGGAGGAGGAGGGAACAGTGGTGGAGGGGGAAGGGGATGAGGGAGAAACAGTGGTGGAGGGGGAAGAGGAGGAAGAGGGAACAGTGGTGGAGGGGAGAGAGGAGGCGGGAGAAACAGTGGTGGAGGGGGGAGAGGAGGAGGAAGAAATAGCGGTGGAGAGGGGAGAGATGGCAGTTTCGAGGGAAGAGATGGAGGCAGAGAGGAAAGAGATGGTGGTGGAGAGGGGAGAAGAGGAGGAAGAAAAAGTGGAGGAGGGGGAGGAGGAAGGAGAGGAGAGGGGAGAAAGGCGGAGAGAAGAGCGTCTCTTCCCCACGGTGGATGAGGCACGGCTAGGAGTAGGCCACGTGCCATCGTCAACAGCCTGTTAGAACAAGGTGAATTTCAAAATACTGTAACGTACCTGGGTATGATTACATATAAAGATGAACAACAGAGAAGTAAATTTAATTGTATTCCTAATTTTGTTTAATTGAAGAAAAAATTAAATCCATGGCTAATGAGAGAAAGAATTTGTTTGGTCTGGTATCATTGTCCATATCAAAAGGAATATCTAGATCTGCTTATGTCTCATTGGCCCAATGAATATTATCAAGGATTTAAACAAAGTGCTTTGTAATTTTATTTGGGGGATTTTAGCTCTCTTAAAGGAACAGTTCACCGAAAAATGGAAATTTTGTCATTATCTAATGACCCTCCTGTCAGCTGAAACACTGGTGAAGTTTGTATTTATAACACACATCAAGCTAGCTAGCGCAGCTCCATAGCAACTTTTTCCAAAACAACTAGAGTGAATAGAGATGGTTTATTTAGTTCCAAAAAGGTAAAAAGGTAAAAGGTTAAAATTTAATCCAAACAGCATAATACAAATGTTTTGAAGCCAAACCATTGCACTGTAGGTCCAAAAGTCCAATTCAGGCCTAGGTTACCTTATCTCCCAGATTTTCCTCACTTCTTCTGCACCGCGCCAAACGTCACAACAGTGGCGAGCAGATGCTGCCTTCAAATGCTGTCAGAAAAACGACCCAATAGACGCTTGAACGACCCAATAGATGAGTTTCCCGTTTACAAACAGTCGAGGATGCGCGCGCAGCTTAGGGGCAGAAAAACTGCTGTGGCTATTGGAGCTATCAACTTGGCTGTCATTTTCGCACAAATAACAAACAAACAGGACAACAATGGCGTACCTGGCTAGTTTGTCAGACTCTGATCGCTAAGATTATATAGAAAAACTTGTTTTAAGTACTGGTGAATGACTGCCGGATCCTTATTCAATCCCAGTTGATGAATGGCTTGTAGACATGGCGAGGTGCATGGCCACCAATCCAATGGCCAGACATATATGTATCCTAGCATATACAAAAGACAGCCTCCGAGCATACAAATCTCTCGATGTTGTAAATTACGTAGTATGTGGGCATGTGCAACAAATTAGACATTACATCTCTGGTGAGTTTTGTGTGTTAAGAGCAGAGGTCTTACCCAGCCAGCGTCACAGTGTGAAGACAAAGCCCTATGATGCATGGGTGTACATAGCCTACTGAAAAAGGCGACATCTGACAACAAATTGTACATGTTAGCTAGGCAAGGCGAGGTTTGGGATAGGGGTTAGGGTGAGTGTGCTGCCAGGCCAGGGCTTCTCCGGGGCTGCAGCTGGACCCTACTGGAACTGCTGAGTTCGGGGGTTGCTTTTATTCTTTCCAGTCTAGGGCGCAACTGCGACTAGCAACTAGCAACTGCGAGGCATGATGTTAAAATATATGGCCACCAAATCTTTGCTATCGCTTCTTTCTGGGAACTCCGATTACTAACTAACTAATGTGAACTGAGTGGCTACCGGTAGCCTTTCTGTCCCTGAGATGCGCGCACACACTTTATGTGAAGTTGCTCGGAAACTCATCTATAAAATGGTAAATACCAATGGGAAAGTCAAATTTTACATGATAACCAAGAAGCCAAGATGTGACATTCTCAGTTTTTGTTTAATTTCTGGTGCCATGCACAACAACGTCTAATACACTTATTAAAATATCAATTACAAAACTGTTATGAATATTCTCCTCTTCATTCTGCTGTTGTAGCACAAAGTAGCTCTGTACCATTTGGTTTCTAAAATAGTCACCAAAAAACTTACCTTTGTTGCAGGGTCAATTTAGCTATTTCTGTCTGAAAAAGTACTTGAATACAGGAGGAGCTGTATTTACGACTGGAACAATTGAAAGTACGAGCAAACGAGGAGCACCTGAAGGCAGCAAGACTCTTCCACCAGATCGCTGAGAGTGAGAGTTGCAGCACACTTATAAGGGGATCTACATATAATATTTTACTGAGCCAAAGTTTCGACCATGGTTTCGACACTATGTCTTCATCAGGGCATAATGTATGAATACAAATAAATGTGATACAGTTTTATATATAATATTTCACTGTATTATTAAATAGTTTTTCCTGCAGGTACACTTAATTGGACGACTGAACAGAGGAAATTGATCCTGAAGCATTAAATTGTTATTAATTTTTAATGTAATTGTTACACAATTGTTTGTAAACACAAAATTAACAATAATAATAATAATAATAACAATAATTTATTTCATAATAAAGATACATTTTAGTTTAGGAATAGCCCCTGTTTAATAGGCTAATAATGTCCAATTTTATGTCCTATTTTATCCCTGTTGTAATTTTTTTCTATTTTCATTTGTTTTTGTTTCCTTTTTATCCAGTTTTACTGGATTTAATATCTTATTTGCTTTGTAAAGAACTGAAACGATTGTTTGAAAAAGCGCTGTCTAAATAAAGTTTTTATTTATTTATTATCTAAACAGATAATATCGCTGGTCATGGCTCTTGCTGCAAAAAACATTTTTTTCTTCTGAATATTGAAACATAACGTGTGTGTGTGTGTGTGTGTGTGTGTGTGTTCGCTCTGAGGTCAAAAGCATTCTAAAGTCAGAACAGCGGCTCGAGTAAAGCGCGTGCTTCATTCAAACAATAACAAGTCCAGTGTCCGCGCGCTGTAGAGAAGCTTAGAGGGAAGCTCCGTGAACTAGCAACACTTTGACCCCACAGACCCATAAAAATCCACAATAATTCATAATTAATGAAAAAATTACTGTGTATTATTCGCAACCGTCACATGTCAGTTGACGCATGACTTTTTTCTGAGCTGCATTTCACATCCTTCACAAAGTTTCTTACTTGTAGCTCAAGTTACACCGTGAAAACGCACAAGAAAGACACATTTGTTCCACTACAAAGATGAAAATGAGTCAATCTTACCGGTTTGGAGAGGTAGTTACCCATGGTGCCAAGTCCTAACCAGGTCCGGCTTTTGGTGTGAAAATTTAACAAAAAAACACAAAAACGAAAAAAACTCCCGACAAAAAACAACAAAAAGTCCCCCAAAATCGAAACAAATTCAACGAATAAACGAATGAATTAACGAAAAATTAATAAATGAAAGAATAAATGAATTAATAAGTGAATAAATGAATGAACAAATGAATATAGCCAATCGATGGTAAAATCTCTCTTCAGTCAAAGCGTGCTCTCAGGTCAAGTCTGTGGGGACAAGTGATGATTCTCATTCGAAACAGCATTTAAACAGGGAATGTTGCACTGTGGCATCACATGTGACACAGCTGTTCTCTGACTCTAAGAACTAGCAGCTAGCAACATAGAACCATAAAATAACTACTGGACCTTCTCACAACTTTTTCTGCTGTATGGAGGACCAAAGTAGTCACAATTTAATAAATAAATATGTCAATGAAATAAATAATTACAGAAATAAATACAGAAATATATAATATCATCAGTAATTAATAATCGATAGATTTTTGTCTTTAATTTCAAAATTATTACATAATATTATTTTATAATTATTGTTTTCATAATTACATGACTATATTTAATTGTATTTTTATTTTATAAAAACATTTTTTTATTTTTCAAATGGCTTTTATTTTTAATTACATGATGATATTATTCAGAATTAGATTTTTCAAAGTTTTCTTTTATTTCCCTTTTTCTTTTTCATTGCTCCTGTTTTTATTTCATAATGACTTCATTTCATAATGTCTCTTTTCATAATGTCTCAGCCGTCTGTCAATCAAAGTGAATGGGGCAGGATCTGTTTTCTCACTGGGTAATCCTTTGCAATCGTTTATTTCGCCTGGCTCTGAGGCTGGTCTTGCCCCATGGGCCAAATGACGTTAAAAAAGTCATAACATTACAAGAATAAAGTCGTAATTTCGAAAAAAAAGTTGAAATATTACTTTAATATATTATTAGCACTAAGGACCTGACACCACAGGAGAGAAGAGGAGCAGTTCACTTCTGACAGAATCCCCACAGCTGCCAACAGCTTCCAGCACAGCTACTATCAGCTAACAGCTAACAGCTAACCTTACATATGCTCTGGTAACTTAATCATTTTATCAGTGTTTAGACATTTGGTAAATGTGAATCGCTGTAGTATTACGAAGGTGTAGTTAGCTACTAGGCCAACACAGGCTGTGCAACTTTGTCACTAGACATGCTTAGCGTTAGCCTACTTGATATTGTAGGGAAATTGTTTGCTAACTCTAGCTATGTTTAGCATGCATTCCTACCTATGATTCCTACTATGGATGTCAATTTTGTGTTATTTTTCTTGGCTCAACACCTGTCATTGACCCTCATTATTGACAGTTAACTATGGAGATTATTAGGCTACTTCCCAGCTCTATTGAGCACATTGATTCTTGTATTGATTAATATCTTCTACCATGACAGACATTACTGTCTTCTACTATGATTCTGTTCTATTCTGCTACAACTCTAGTATTGTTACTGTAGCTCTACTGTCATATAGTATGACTCTACTCCACTAATGTTGACCTGGTTTCTTCTGTGTGAGTGTGTGAGTGCGTGCAGTGAGCTAGAAGTGTTTTTATGAAACCTCCTGGGGATCTGTCCTCGCTGTCCTGTCTGCCTGAGGAGCCCAGACCAGACCGAGGCCCCCAGTCTGAGAGGTGGGAGCTCCTGTTCTCTCCAGAGCCGTTCGGCTTCAGTTCCAATGTAGTTTGTTTGTTGAAAGTTATCATAGTTTTCTGTTTTGTTTTGAATATTTTTCTTGGCCAATGTTAGCTTGCTTGTTAGCAGTTTGCTGAATATACCCCAGCAATCAGGAAACTAATCACCTCTGATATGTATATAAATTGAATTTTGCCCAAATACCTCTCCTCTCCCGTATTTTGCTCCATTCTGTCCCTCGACATACTCTTCCTCTCCCCATATCTCCCTCTCTTCTTCCTCTCTCCTCCAGTACTCGTCTCTGGATGGCTGCTGTCGCATCAGCCTGTGTGTTCCAGTGGAGTTGGTCAGAACAGTCCTGCTGCACCTGTAGCAGCACCTTGCCTCCTCCTGCCTGACTGATCTTTTGTGCTCCCACTGACACTGAAAACACCTCCTGCTGCACCGAGGAGACGCAGCAGGCCTGGAGCTGACACCAAACAAACCCAGAATATTCTATATTCTAGTTTCACTTGCATTTAAATTGCATAATGCAAACTATCTTCATACACTGTTTACATATGACTCCATTTGATCAGAGAGCTCTAATATTTATGTCATGGCCAATGTTGTGAGGCGACTTACCTTTGATCCAGTGTAGTTCAATCCCATGGTTTAAATCAATACGTACAGCAGAATAATAATAGCTACAAATAATACTGTCTCTACACTGAGGCAACAACATGTTCATTAACTTGGATTGTGTGGTCTAGATTTGTGGCTTTAGTCAATGTTGTCAGAAACAAGACATTCAAAAATGTATCAGAACATATTTTTGTAACTGGCTTGTATAATTAAAAACACTGTCAAGTAACACAATATTGATATTTGTGACTGGAAAAACATGTAATTCATGCTGGTAAAATGTAATAACCAAACAAAATGTAGTGTAAATTAATAAACATTTATTTCAAAATGCACATTTCATTCTACATGTTCCATTTTAAACGGGTGAAACATTCTCAGGGGTATTAAGCATTACAAGACTTGATTGATTGAAGAAGACCAATCCAGTGATTGGAAAAGACCAATTATCTTTGAACTGGAACACTAGTTTATAACAGGTGGATGGTTTGAGAGCCCACAAAGTCCACAGAGGGCAGCTGTATGTCAGCACAAGGTAAGATTCAGTAAAAGCAAGGTTGAATTCCACTAGCTGCGGCCACACTGATCCGTCGGAAAATGGACAGAATTATTGACGGATACATTTCTGTCCATGGGGCTGTTTGGGAATGTCAACATGGTGGGAGAGGCAGAAATACAGTAGCATAGCTTTGCTCATAACGATGCTACTTCATAGCAACAAGATACACCTGATGGCCCACCATTATTGAGAACAATAAGATACAGATGTTCTTGGGCGTCGTAGTCGGCGCTATCAGTGTAGTGGTGATAGGTATTGATGGTGTCTGATATCAATATAATTTAGAGTTAGCTTCAATGAGAATTAAGAACGGGGCACCAGATAACAGACAGCATCAACAGGTCTCATCTGAAGGAGCGAGTTCTCAGCATGTTTGAATTTAAACCCACACAATGAGCACAGGAGGTGACTTTATGCAAAATCATATATTTATTACTAAACTAAAGCACACTCAATAATCAGGTAAATACAAGTGAATCTAGTACAGTATATACAAGAGGTATACCTATGAATTGTGATGAATCAATGGCAATAGGAATAGATGATCATGTGAATATGCAATACTGATAATTAAACCAACATTTCAGCAGACACAATCATGGAAGATGAGCAGTGGAAGACATAGTAATGATAGCAATAAAGGGGCGACAGTATAACTATCTGGAAAACTGACTTAAATGAATCCCTGAATAACTGGTTACTATAACTATAGGGAGCTGTAATAAAGTGTGTGATATGTGTGTGAAGTGTGAATGTAATGGAATATGTGTGATGTATGATATGATGCCCAGCGGACAATGATCAGTACATACGACACCAGCGGAGGTCCGGAGGGAGATGAAGCACGAGAGGCCGGGAGTCTGTGAGGAGTCTCGGCTCGACGAGGTGCTGGAGGATGAAGATCCGACGTCTGTTCAGTTGATCTCAGCAGGCCGCAACAGAGTGAAGCACACAGGCTGGAGCACGCAGGCTGCTGGACAGGGCTGTGGGTCTCTCAAAGCTAACACCGGCCCACTCTAGAGGTTCTGATGATTCTTCAGAGTTAAACTCAGCAATATAGCTGATAGCGGTTGTAGCAGGCATGACACACAGACACACGTGCTGGTGTGTGTGTGTGTATTTGTCAGGCAGACAGGCAAGGCAGCAAGGCTTTCTTCACTGTTTCGGATGAAACAGGCGTACTACTAGGCTTGTGATGATGACGCAGTTGAGTCTGTCTTTGGAGACAAACTTTGGAACAAAGTTGTTGTCAGACTCCGTTAGCACACGTGTCGCGACCACGTAAAGTGCATGAAATCCCCACTGGAAATGTGTGTGTTTGGTTTTGTTGTGATCAGTTGAGGGGTGTGTGCGTGGGCTGGCATGTCTAGTGTTACGGCTCATTACATATGCATGAAACCCTAATTTTGGTTCCCAGATCTATCCAATATAATTGACCGTCGTAACATTAACATTATTAAACTCAGCACAAATTCCTGAACACTTTAATATCAAACATGGCTATCTAAGCCCCATGTAAAGATAAAGAAATTGAATAATGCAAATAACTATTATATAAAACATCCCAGTTACACATAAAATTAGACATAAACATTAGAGTCCACCACAATGTGATACCCAAGGTTTCATGAGTCTGTATCAAAGATTTCTCCTGATTTTGGATACATTCCAATGTTTCTCCTTTCAGACTCTCTGTCTCTTTGGGGATTAACAAAGACAGGGCTGAGTGTTGGAGTTTTATGGTTATTTACCAGGACTGTTCCTTGATACCAGCTTTTAGGGGTGGAAATGAGATAATTTATGTTGAGGTCAGTGCCCTTTCCTTTCGATCTCACAGTCTTCCCATACTGATCTGTTATCAGGGAGGAGGCTCACACAAAATGCACAGGGCCTTTCCAGATGTGAGATGACAATGATGGTGTGGGTGCAGTTACTACATCAGTCAGTAAAATTTGTCCACGGCTGGAGTGTTTAACTTTAGAAATGAAACACCGTTTTAATATTGGTAACCTTGGAACACCATTTTAAAAATATAGCCGCAAGCGGCAATTCGAGGGTTCATACCTTTTTTGCGCTCAACAGAAGGAAGCAGCTCAATCGGCCAAAATTAAAGCCGCGAGCAGCAACGAGTGGGTTTCAGGCTTCACAAAGGTGAGCAAAGTCACTTCAGCTAGTTTAATTCTGTTTAAAGAAGGAGCGAGACCAATCACACACTTGTTTCATCATCACAAAGCCTGCAGTATTTCAATAACTGCGCACTCAAAGTTCCGCCATTCGTCCCCCCTCCATCGGATTTGAACGAAACTCGGTGTGTATGTTCAGGAGATAGCGCAGGATGTCTCCAGTGAGTTTAATCGGGATTGCTCAAAAGCATCTCGAGTTATGAACAAATATGTGATAGGCCACGCCCACTTACACCGATCAATACGGCACTTCAGATTTTGGGTAATACTTGCCCCCAGAGCATGCACACCATTTTGGTGAAATTCCGTACACAGGGTTTTCAGGTACACGTTTGTGGCATTTGTGGCGCCCCCTATGGGTCGGGCTCAAAATGCTTTGGGAGACCTATTCCCAAACGCGGACTGAAGTTAGCTACCAAGATTTATGATGATCGGACAAATGGTTAATGACTTATGGCCAATATTTGCTAAGCCCCGCCTTTTGCGAAGATATTTTGGTTGATGGCGGCCATGTTTTTCGACCGATCTTGCTCATTTATAATAGAAATGTGTATCGCAGTCCCCCAAGGCCGTATACCAAATTTGGTGTTGATTCGGTCAAAATCCCAAAAGTAGATGTCACATTACTGTTTTTCACATTATGCAAATTAGCAAAAAATCCATCTAGGCAGACCTTTATGGTCCAAATGGCATTTTTGTAGAGCACATTCAGCTGGACTTGTGTGTCAAATTTCAAGTCAATCGGACTTACGGTGTGAGGGGCGTGGCCTTTCCAAAATTGAATTTTTGGGCCTTAATTACAGCGCCACGTTCTACCCCCCGTTCTACCCCTACGGGGTATGAACCCTAATAATATAAATCAGTACGCTAATTTTATTAACTCACCAATGCAATTATTGTGCAGAAGCTGCCATACAATTTGCAGGAGAGATGGCTCTCACACGGTTCTAAGTTCAAGGACAAGTACAACGTTCCTTTCCCACCATTTGCCTACTTCGTGGATTTCGTTTGCCAGCAAGCCAAGATGCGAAATGATCCTAGCTTCTCCCTCATTCCAGGCAGTACTGACCCTCCAGTGATAGGAAAGTCAGCTCCTAAGTCCAGCAGTCAGAGGCCTGCCCAGGATGATGTGTAAGTGTCTCCTTACACATCCTCTTGGGCTGACACAACACGCAAGAGTAAAGTGGATCCTGCTAAGCTATGCCCCCTACACAACAAACCGCACCCTCTCCAAAAATGCCGTGGATTTAGGGAGAAGTCCATCCAGAACAGGAAAGCCTTTTTAAAGCAACATGGCATCTGCTACAAATGCTGTGCGTCATCAGCACACCTAGCCAAGAATTGTGACAGCAGCATAAAGTGTGCTGAATGTGGAAGCGAGAGTCACACCTCAGCTCTGCATCCTGGACCTGCTCCTTGGTCCTCAGAGGCCCAAACCCCTGCATGTGAGCATGGCGGGGAGGAAGGGAACAATATCGAAGAAGCTACTGTTTCCTCAAGCTGTACACAGGTCTGTGGGGGAGACCTCACGGAAAAATCGTGCTCAAAGATTTGTCTCGTGAAAGTCTACCCAGCTGGCCAGCAGGAAAAGGCAATCCGGTTATATGCGATACTGGACGATCAGAGTAATCAATCGTTAGTATGGTCTGAGTTCTTTGACCTTTTCAACATCAAAGGCCACAACTCTCCTTACTCCCTCAAGACGTGTGCTGGTGTAGTTGCGACAGCAGGCAGAAGAGCACATGGCTTTCAGGTGGAATCCATGGACGGGCAGGTTATCCTCTCTCTACCAACACTGATTGAGTATAACGCGATTCCGAATAATCGCTCTGAAATCCCCACACCGGAAGCAGCACTGCATCATGCACATCTGAAACCTCTGGAGCAAAAGATCCCAGAGCTTGACCCACAGGCTCCTATCATGATCCTGCTTGACAGAGACATCATAAGGATCCACAAACGGAAACAGATAAATGGGCCACATGACTCCCCCTATGCTCAAACACTGGACTTGGGATGGGTAATTGTTGGCAACGTCTGTCTAGGAAATGTCCACAAGCCGGCCACTGTGAGCACCTACTATACCAACACTCTGGAAAATGGTCGCCACTCTGTCTTTGAACCATGCCCTAATCGCTATGTCGTAAAGGAAAAGTGGTACAGCAGCAAGGTCCCAGGTCTCCCCGCACCTGCCCATGTGGAGGGTCCCACATGTGAGGACTACGGAGAGCACCTGGGATGTGGTGTCAAGATGGGCCCTTCAGTTGAAGATATACTCTTTCTGAAGACTGTGGAACAGGGAGCCTATAAAGATGAGGACAATAGCTGGGTAGCTCCCCTGCCATTCAGAGAGCCACGACCTCGCCTTCCCAACAACAGGTCACAAGCAGCAGACCATCTGTCTTCACTGCGCCGCTCCTTTAACAAGAAGCCTGAGATGAAGGATCACTTCATCTCATTTATGGAAAAGATATTCCAGAATGGCCATGCAGAGGTAGCTCCTCCCCTCGAAAAAGATGAAGAATGTTGGTACCTCCCTTGCTTTGGGGTTTACCATCCAAGGAAACCAGGCCAGATTCGGGTGGTCTTTGATTCAAGTGCTCAACACAAGGGAGTCTCACTGAATCAGGTCCTCCTGACTGGCCCGGACCTCAACAACAGTCTTCTTGGGGTACTTATCCGCTTTCGTAAGGACTCCATTGCCATCACAGTGGACATACAACAGATGTTCCATTGTTTTGTCGTCAGGCCGGAAGACAGAATTTTCCTGAGATTTCTTTGATATGGAGACAACAATCTGGAAAATGACATCACGGAGTATCGCATGAAAGTGCATGTCTTCGGGAATAGTCCATCGCCAGCAGTCGCCATTCACTGTCTCAGACGAGCCACTGAAGAAGGGGAGAGAGAGTTTGGCAAGGATGCAAGGCAGTTTGTTGAAAGAGACTTTTATGTTGATGATGGACTTAAGTCCCTGCCCACAACAGAGGCTGCTATCGACTTGCTCAAAAGAACGCAGAACATGCTGGCTTGCTCCAACCTCAGGCTACATAAAATAGCCTCAAACAGCAGGGAGGTCATGGAGGCATTCCCCACTGAGGATCACGCCAATGACCTTAAAGATCTGGATCTTGGTGTCGACTCCCTACCCATACAGCGCAGCCTTGGACTCTGCTGGGACTTAAGAGGTGGCAGAAGAAAGGAAGCCTTTCACTCGCCGGGGAGTATTATCAACAGTGAACAGCTTGTATGACCCGTTGGGATTCGTAGCACCTGTCACTATACGAGGCAAGGCCTTACTTCAAGAACTCTCAATGGAGACGAGTGATTGGGATGCTCCATTACCGTCAGACAAAGAAGAACTATGGGAAAAGTGGAGAGAATCCTTAAAAGAGCTTCAGCACCTGAAGATCCCAAGGCCATATACAAGTATGTCTCCAACAGAGGCCCAGCACAAAGAACTCTGTGTCTTTGCGGATGCTTCAGATAAGGCAATAGCTGCAGTTGCCTATCTAAAGATCTCAGATGCAGAAGGGAACTGCCACACAGGTTTTGTATTAAGCAAGGCAAGATTAGCTCCACGTCCAGAACAAACCATACCTCGGTTAGAGTTGTGCGCTGCGGTGATGGCTGTGGACATGGCGGAGCTCATTACCTCTAAGATTGACATTGAGTGTGAGGCAGTCACCTTCTATACAGACAGCAAGGTAGTTCTGGGCTACATTTATAATGAAAAGCGGAGATTCTACGTTTATGTCAACAATCGGATCCAGAGGATCAGGAGGAGCACACAGCCACAACAATGGCATTATGTGTCCACTGAACACAACCCTGCGGACCATGCCACAAGGTCCATCCCTGCAGCCCATCTGAAAGACACCACCTGGTTTACCAGGCCTGCGTTCTTATCTCAGCCGGAGAAAACTTCTCTCAAGACAGCCGTCTTTGAACTAGTGGACCCAGAACAAGATAAAGAAATTCGCACACAAGTGACAGTGCTCACTTCCACCACCCATGACAGCCGACTTGGATCTCAGCGCTTTGAGCGCTTTTCTACCTGGAGGGCTCTTAATCGTGCCATATCTTGTCTCAGACATATCGCATGCCTCTTCAAGAAGACCTCAGAAGATTCTACAGGGAGCTGCAAGGGATGGCATCATTGCGAGACACCATACACAGTGGAGGAACTCAGTCAGAGCAAAAACGTCATCATTCGAACTGTGCAGCAGGAAACTTATGCTGGCCCCTAATCATTCCTGGACGGCATCATGTTACATCCCTCCTTGTGCAACATTACCATGTGGAATCACAACATCAAGGATGCCAATTTACTGAGGGCGCTGTCCGCTCAGCTGGCTACTGGATTGTGGGTGCCAAAAGGTGTGTAAGCAGTTTCATCTTCAAGTGCATCACCTGCCGTAAGCTTCGGGGGACGTGTGAAGTCCAGAAAATGGCTGACTTACCTCCTGATAGACTCAGCATGGAACCGCCTTTCAAGCATGTTGGTGTTGATGTATTTGGACCATGGACCATCTCGGCGCGCCATATGAGGGGTGGCCATGCCGAAAGTAAAAGATGGGCAGTCTTATTCACCTGTTTAAGCATCAGAGCCATCCATCTCGAGGTCATAGAGTCCATGGATAGCTCAAGTTTTATAAATGCCCTGAGAAGGTTCCTGGCGATCCGTGGGCCAGTCAAGCAAATCCGTTCTGACCGTGGAACGAATTTCATTGGAGCGTGCAAGGATCTAGGAATCTCCTCCAATGTTGACGAAGATGTGATGAAGAGGTACCTCTCAGAAAAGGGCTGTACCTGGACATTCAATCCGCCTCATTCCTCCCATATGGGAGGGGCATGGGAGAGAATGATCGGCATCACCCGCAAAATCCTGGACTCCATGCTTCTCCAGTCAGGGCCTTCTAGACTCACTCATGAGGTGCTCACCACCTTTATGGCCGAGGTGATGGCCATTGTGAACAATAGACCTCTAGTGCCCGTGTCTACAGATGCAGAAGATCCATTCATCCTCACTCCTGCCACACTGCTCACACAGAAAAGCGGCCCTCATCCCATTCCTCCAGGTGAGTTCGTCAGCAAGGACCTGTACAAGCGACAGTGGCGGCAAGTGCAAAGCCTCGCCAGTACCTTCTGGGACAGATGGCGCAAACAATACTTGTCTACCCTGCAGTCATGAAGGAAATGGATGTCCAGTAGGCCAAACATCGCACCAGGATCTGTGGTGCTCATGAGGGATTGTCAGTCCAAGAGAAATGACTGGCCTTTAGGAGTCATAACTCAGGTATTTCCCAGCAAGGACGGAAGAGTCCGTAAGGTTGAGGTGAAGATCAACAGACGGGATGGAACAAAGCTGTTTCTCAGGCCTGTAGCTGAAGTGGTCCTGCTGCTCTCCTCTGAGGACTAGGAATGAGTGACTTCCTCATTCAGAGGTGAACTGTGAAGGTGTTAAATTGTGGTATCTAGGGATACCGGGCGGGGAGTGTGCTGCTTTGTTAGTCAGTTATTTTTATTTTGTCATTTAGCACCCCCTGCTGGTGGGTTTGTATAGGAGTCATTTAGGTCATGTGATCTGTGTCTCTAGTTGATGACATCATCAGTAGGCATCTAGGCAGTTCTCCATGGCTGCGGTCGAATAGTCTTTTTTGCTTAGGAAGGTTCCTAACTGAGTGAAATGACCCGGAAGTACCTAAGTGGCAGCCATGATAAGAGCTGTTCGAATTCTCTACATGCTAAGGAAAGGTGCTTCAATGCTTCCTTACTTAGCTCCTTTAGCATAGGATACACTAGACCATCCTTTATGAAAGGAAAGGAGATAATGCCGTCCCACAATTCTTTGCGGCAGCAACGACGCACCATTCGGCCGTTCACGAAAACAAACGATCATGACCGACAAGGGACGCAGATCATCATGCAAGTTACCGTTGCTTATTAAGCATGTTCCATCTTATGCCATAACTTGCTAATATGCTTATATGTTTTGAACTTTCAACAATATGTTAAACCCATAGAGGCGAACTATGAACGTTACGCTGCTGTCGTAAAATGATCAAAGTGAAGTTAACGTTGTAGCGTAACCTATGCTCAGTTTGCATTAGTTAGTTCTTCATTCTGAGCGTTGTTGTATTGCCAGCCTTTAGGAATATCATTAATTAATTTTACTTCAGTCACAGATACTGAAACCCTTGCCTTAATAAAGGCCTGTATCAGCCATAACAACTTCAAAGCACAATCAAGTCAACATTTCAAGGTGTTTACTGAGTTGTGTGGTGGTTCTTAAGCTATTATATGCATAGGCTTATAATCAGATCATAATCAGCATATTAACCATAACACAGAAGTCTGTCTTTCAAGAAAAAGGGATATGAGACGTTTTTAGCCAGATGATATTTTTAATTCAACATGTTTGAAACTTAAGAATGATATGTACAGTAGCAGATTTGTAGGCCTAACAAGTTATGCCTATCTTGCATGAATTTAACAATAATTTTCATACAATCATACTAATTGGGATTCATGTCGATAAATATGAGCGGACAGGAGGGTGAGCGTAAGCAACCATTCTCAATGTGACAACCATTTCGTTTCACTTTTGTGACTGGTAGCCTATATTCCTTTTTTATTTCAATTCCAACCTTGGTGATGAAGCAATATTTTTCACTGGGTTGTCCACGTTTATATAGCCTGCATGAAACAACACGGTAAGAACGCACGGGGCGAAGTATCTAAGATGCGCTTTTAGTAGTCCATCTTCAGAACATTGTAGTTTCACACAGCAGACCCACGTCATTAACATCCGCCGTCGCATAATTACGTAGCCTAGTGTAAGTGCAGTCGGATTCTCTTAGCACCGCGGTTGTCTTTTCCTAAGTCCTTATGAATTCTCCTTCACATCTTTCCTTGACCTCATGACGTTTTCCAACGAGGTCAAGGAAAAGTGGTTAGGAATAGGAGTTAGGACGTATTTTTTTGACTATTCGACCGCAGCCCATGTCAGAGCCGAGGGAAAGCTCATGCCTTTTCATCTGACATCATCCTGACGTTCAGGTCTTTGAAAGCATCGTCGGTATGTAAAAGTAACCTTTGGGTTTATCATTTATTGATATATATGCATATTTCACAAATCAGAGATATTTGAACGGTTTGTGTGCAGATAAAAATTCAGATGGTGTATTCATGTTGGCCACATGTTCTGGCTAGCTTGTAGTGAGAAAATGTGCATGAGATACATTGTATGTAGCAACATCATGCTTACCAGTAGCCTACATTTGGATACATTTGGAACTTATTTGTATAACTTGTGTATTATTTTGTATCATTTGTGGTATACTTAATACTTACCTTGTACTAGCCATAATGGGAATTTGGACACTTTTTGACTGTATGTATTTCTTTCGGTCACTTTTACCCTACTGCCAGTTGCTACATTAAAGAAGGTCAACTTGGAACATCTTTGTCCGTGTAATAATTGGGGATGGAGTTTATCTGCCTGTCAATTCATGCAAGGCGTGTGAAGAGGACAGGACAGAACTGTTTCTCTTCTCTCCCGCAGTGTCAGGTCCTTAGTGCTGATAATACATTAAAGTAATATTTAGACTTTTCTCTCGAAATTACGACTTAATTCTCGTAATGTTATGACTTTTTTAACGTCATTTGTCCCATGGGGCAAGACCAGCCTCAGAGCCAGGTGATCGATTGCAAAAGATTACCCAATCAGCACACAGATCCCGTCCCATTCACTTTGATTGACAGATGGCTGAGACATTATGAAAAGACATTGTGAAATGAAGTCATTATGTAATAAAAAGAGGAGCAATGAAAAAAGAAAAAGGGAAATAAAAGAACCACTTTGAAAAATGTAATTCTGAATATCATCGTGTAATTAAAAATAAAAGCATTTGAAAAATAAAAAAATGTTTTTATGAAATAAAAATACAATTAAATATAGTCATGTAATTATGAAAACACTAATTCTGAAATAATATTCTGTAATCATTTTGAAATTAAAGACAAAAATCAATCAATTATTAATTTAGTTACTGATTATATTATATATTTCTCTATTTATTTATGTAATTATTTATTTCACTGACATATTTATTTATTTAATTGTGACTACTTTGGTCCTCCATACAAGGGTGGGTTAAGGGGTGGGTTGGCCTTGGTTGGGAAACATCCAGATGGAAAATGTGAGTGCGGAAAAGAAACTGTGTGTGCAACATGTGTTCCCTGAAATTACAGTAAGGAAACAAGTCTCCTTAACGGGCTGGGCTTGGTGCAACTGTATATTAATTGAAAACTATAACAGCCTATAGGAATGAGCAATAGCAGAATCATGGGTAACTCTAATTTACCACAATAGTGATCAGGCATGAATTAAATCCTGCATAAAAGGTGAAGGCCTAAATTACATTTATCCTGTGGAGGGCAGTAATACTCCACTACTGCCTCCAGTCTGCTGGAAAATCAACCAGAGGAAGATGAACTCGTGTGAATATTGCCTGTTGCTGGCAGGTTAAACTTTTGGTAGTTTTTGCAATTTACAGCTTGATGATACTGTAGCCTTATATAACATAGCAACAAGAACCTAGTTAGCCATACGTTGTATGGTTATCTGACAACACGAAAAGACAACGTGTGGGGTCGGTGAGTAAACGTCAAAGTTGGCTAACGTTAACCTACAGGTAGCCCCGATACCGTTCACTGTTGGAGCTTCACGCCAAACTCTATTCAAAAATGGGCAATTTAACGTGGCCTTGATTAAGAGAATACGGACACACCTCGTACAACACGACTTAAGAACGTTTCTGAATCTTAATGATCTACTCTTAAATTCGGAATACATTAAATACACCAAGCAGCACTTCTTTCAATAAAATTTCAACTTTCAGAATAGGTTTGTCTGTTATTCCCACACTCTTCCTCCAGCAAAATACGGCGTCGAAGGCTGTAGTGAGCAATGTGAACCAATTTTAAATGCAGTAAAGCGCTGTTTGTTGGATTGTCTTCAGGCCGAATTTACCAGAAGTTGCTATTGATTCGTTCAAGGTCTTAAGTAATGTTCTAACATGTTTGTGTGTTTGCCGATAAGCAAGGCAACAGACAACGGACATATTTTGAATGAATTCGGCGTGACATCTCAACAGAAGAGAGAACAGAGCGCAGCTATGCGAGCTAACCCACAGCTTGTTAACTAGCTAGCTTAGCTACTAACTTACTCAGCTAGCGTTAGCTGTAAACTTATTAACGTTAGCTCGTTAACCTAGACCTGACATGTGCTGTTCTCTCTTTCCTTGTATTTAACCAGCATATAACTAGTTAGCTAATAGGGAAATTTTGCGTGCAGATTGACGTGACTTGTCTCAAAGAAGAGAGAAAATCACAACCAAACATACAGTATCCGGACTACTGTTATCCTAGCCAGTTAGCTAGCAGGTAGCTACTTTTATCTATTTCAGATAAAAGTCAAGTAAAGGTTTAAGTTTACTAATTACATTTAATTAACATGTTTTTAGATTTACCTCAACTAACTAAACTAGCTTGTTAGCCAACGGGTTTAAGCCTTCTAGCGTTATAAATAACAGTCACTGTTAAGCCTAGCTAGCACCACTGTGAGGAGGAGCACCACCAACATCTAGTGGAGGCTGGAGACCAAGTGCTAGTTTGAATGATGACTTAAAGATAAGCAGCCATGCCACTATTAGGTTAGTATCCTAGTTTGTCCTTTTAGCTACCCATTGCAGTGTGCTCCCCCTCCCTTCTCCTGTAGTTTCCTGTCCAGCCACATTCCATTCCAGGGGAAGGGAAACCAGAGGGGAAGATAACTGTAGGGTAAGTGGCTTCCTCTCTGCATTGTGGTACATGCCCTCAGCCACTGGGCGTCCTGCTTTACCAATGGAACAGTGTGTATCAACAACGTCCTTTACTGTGTAGCGCCATAGAGCTCCATCCTCAGTTCAGGACTCTGTATCTTGGCAGGAATGAGCTGGGACAGTGAGAGGCTGTGGCGGCCTCCCCAGTAGCTGTCACCACGGCGGGGGACCTGCGGACCTCCGTCTGCAGGGTGGTCATCTACCTCCAAAGGGACATGTCTGGGGACAGCTGCCTGCACCGGCTCCACGCCCAGGCCGGCTCCACCTCCGCAGCCCCTGCTCTGGCCTGTCCCAAGACCAAGACCTGCAGTTACCGAGGAGCGGTGGGCCTGGGGAACAAGTATGTCCGGCTCAATGTGGGGGGGGCCCTCTTTTACACCACACTGCAGGTGCTGACCAGGCAGAACTCCATGCTGAAAGCCATGTTCAGTGGAAAGCAGGAAGTGTTCACTGACAGAGAAGGTGGGTGTGGAGTGTATTTAATGACACGATTCAAGTTAAGCCATCACTTAGAACAGGGATGGGCAGTCGTGCCATAGATGACCGAGAGCCTGCAGGTTTTCATTCCAACCAAACACTACACCAGCTGATTTCACTGATTATCACAAAGTGAAATCAGCAGTAGGATTGAGAACCACTGTCCTAGAGGGTTAGGCAGTATGTAAGAATTACTAATCACTGATTCATCCATCCATTATATTTCTTTCCCAACATATGAAGTATCTCTCAGTATCTCACACCATTACAGAACCACTGCCACTCAGGGAAGTCTTGATGTTGGTTTTGTGGTTATTTTTAACCACATGTTTAGTGTAGTGTTTGGTTGGAGTGAAAACCTGCAGACTCCTCCATCGCACAGGACTGGACACCAGTGGCTTAGAGGAAACATTGGCTGAATGTGCACTCTCTAACTTACTCTGTTGTTTCCATCCAGGCTGGATCCTGATCGACCGCAGTGGGAAACACTTTGGTAGCATCCTGGGCTACCTGCGGGAGGGCACCGTCACCTTGCCCAAAGGCCGTCAGGCTGTCCTGGAGCTGCTGGCCGAGGCCAAGTATTACCTCATCCAAGGCCTGGTGGAGCTCTGCCAAAACAGCCTGCAGGTCAGTTGCACCCAAAGTGACTGTTGTTTGGAGTAGGGGGAAAAATGGAAAGTGCTCTCCGGAGGCGAGTAGGCGTACATAAAAATTCCAACCAATAGTATCATCACAGATTTTTGAACAATCCCGCCCCTCCCATCATAACTGGTTTACACTTTTAAATGATCCCTTCCCATGTTATGTCGCACCCCAACATCCTGTTTCAACTGGAAATACATCAAATGAAGGAAGAAAGATTTTCAAAATGCCGTTTAATTGTGACTTCAGTTTGACATCTGATGTTTCACGCAAGTACAGACTTGCACTCCTTGCATCTGGATTACAAGGGTCATATAAGCAGTGGTGGGGCAGAGTAGCATCACACTGTAGATCAGATTAGTTGAAACTGTAATGATCCGTGTGGGAAAATGTTGTTGGAGCAGCAAAAGTAATAGGATTCAGCAATTCAGAAATATCCCAGAACATGAGTTTCAGAGAATGTAAACACTACTACTTTAGTTGTTATTACAGAATAAGTTGATTATAAACAATAGTGTTGAATGTGGGTTAAGGAGCTAGTGTAGTTAAATGAATGTCTGAGAAGTTGTACTTTGCAGTCAGAAATGACTGTAGCATAAGATCTTCTACTGACACTCTGTTACTTGCCATATATCTCCTCAGGCAATTTAATAAGAATCACTCTCATCCCCATTTCATGGCTTTCAGTGCTTTGCCGTAACTCTGCGGTGTTTGCTGCAATAGTGAGCGCTACTCAACTCTACAACAAGGCCTTTCAGCGGTTAAAACTTGATTTGCTGTGGACCAGAGTGTGTATTTATGCCTCTAGGCTAGGGCAGCAATACAGTTTGCTGTGCCATCTGTGCAAGACAAGTGTCAGTGGGTATGCATCACGCTGACAGATGTTCATAGGAATGGCTGCTGGGTTGCCAAGGTTTTACAGATCCTGTTGTTTCCAAGGGGACAGATTGCACGGCAGCGAGGCTTTGAATTCCAAACTCACCGGCTCTCATTCATCCCATCAACACGTCCAGTGGTTTATGAATGAACAGCACAAGGCCGATAACACAAGTCATGACAGGTGTTAAGACTTTCTCACCTGGATGCATTCAGAGCTTCAATTACTTTTCCGGTAACTTTGAGTAAAAGTATGATGTTTGGAGGGGAGATGCAGAACATAAAATCTGTTAAAGCTCAAACTTGAACCTTGCCCAACATGGGCTAAAAATCTGTCATGTTTTCTCCCTTTCATGCATCAGCCAATAGAAAATGAACTCACCCATAGCAACCTCTACTACTAACACTGTCTACAAAAATGAACACGTACGGCATTTGTTTCTCTGGGGTTTCAACCCTTAAACTTGTGTGAGAAAAATGTGTTCATTAAAAAGCCTTCAACCATCTCGAATGAAGTTAATTCATGTACGAAGTGTTGCCACAAAACAGTGTGCCTGTGGCCCATGTAATAGTACAGGTGTGAAATGTGTTGTATCTGCAAGAAACTCCCCCTTTTTTTTTTTTTTTTGGTTCACCAACCACAGTGACTGGTTCATCACACATTTTCCTGGCCACTTGCACTATTTTAAGAGCCAACTTGATTTTTGGAATAGAATAGGATTCTAAATGATGGTTGGTTACCTGCCAAAGTGGCTCATAGAGGAGACCAACTTAGAATTTATCAGCATTTGGCTGTTGGCTGGTTTTAATTTCCCTCACTGATGGTTGTACATTTGTTAGCAACATGTGGCCATGTTCTAACCAAGAATAATGGTCACTGAAATCTCCTTTCATCCCCATTTAAATGGCATTCTGTTACCTGTTAAGTTCAAAGTCAGTACCTGGCCCCCAGAGACATAGTAACATTTGTAGACATGCTGGCTATCCTTCAGAGCTGTGTAACTCCTGTGTACGTTCGATCTC
Source organism: Centroberyx gerrardi (assembly GCF_048128805.1). Lineage (NCBI taxonomy): Eukaryota > Metazoa > Chordata > Actinopteri > Beryciformes > Berycidae > Centroberyx > Centroberyx gerrardi. Next base: position 3,091,302 of record NC_136002.1, read on the forward strand.
TGATTGACAGGACAATAAGGAGCAGGCCCTGTGTGTTATACCTGTGGTCACCTCCATCAAGGAAGAGGAGAGGCTTATCCAGGCTTGTACCAAGGTGAGAGAGACGGAAGTGTGATGATTGTTTCTGGAGTGGTCGAGGGCCCAAAAAGATATACTGACTAGAATGCTTTAAAGTCACAAATGAAAAATGACTTATTTCACCTTGTTAGATTTTTTTTTTCTCACCAAAATCCCATTGTTTTTACTTCTGGAAAACTGTGTATTTTTAGTATTTTTACTTCATGGCGTACCAGTAGGCATACGTACAAATTCAACCAATAATATCATCACAGATCTTTGAACAAGCCCCTTCTTCACCCCTCCTATTATATAAAACCTGCAACAGCTTTCAAAGTTACAGAGTGGCAACATGATACAGTGGTGAAAACCCTCTTTCCTTTTCCTAAGACACCATGTTTGAGTCCTGGTGGAATTTATTCATTTTGAAGAATCTGGAATTTGCGAGGCTCAAGATTATGCACAAAGCATTTTTGAGCTTTTGCACACTTTTGAACAGTCCCTCCCTGCGTGATGTCCCACCCCAACATCCTGTTTCAACCAGAAATACGTTGGATTACAGGAGCAGGACATCATCAAAATGCCGTTTTCCTTGTGGCTTTAAGCTGGCAACTATTCACACAGTAAAAACTATTTGGCAGCTATTCACAGTAAAAGATAACTTTTGTTTACTTCCTCATGTGAATGCACTTCCTTATTCGTAGAAACTTTCTTGGCTTGGTGTCCTTGCGAAATGGCTAATGCCTCCTTTAACTTAATCCATCGGAACATTTATATATTAAAGCAATGAACTGAGATTTCTCTCTCTTTCTCTCTGCTAGCCGGTGGTGAAGCTGGTGTACAACAGAAGCAATAACAAATACTCCTACACCAGGTAAGCAAGCACTCCTCCAAAGGTCCCACTGGCTTCGACTGATCATTACAAAGTTAATTGATGTTTTTCTAAGTACTCTGTTAGGGAAGCTCATATTGTGCAAGCTAATCAAATCTTAATTAGCCACAGGCCACACAGCGGAGTAAATTATTAAGCACTTATCTCTCCGGATGTGTTTGCGTTCGCCTGACAGCAACTCGGACGACAACCTGCTGAAGAACATCGAGCTGTTCGACAGGCTGTCACTGAGCTACAACGGACGAGTCCTCTTCATCAAAGACGTGATCGGAGACGAGATCTGCTGCTGGTCCTTCTACGGTCAGGGCCGCAAGCTGGCCGAGGTCTGCTGCACCTCCATCGTCTACGCCACCGAGAAGAAGCAGACCAAGGTGAGGACGAGATTAGTCTCAACCTGTTGTTGGGACAGTAAGAGAGGGAGAAATCCCTCGTCCTTTCTCCTGCAGCAATTTCTTTGTTACAGTATGAAGAATGAACAGATGAGGCACAGTTGAGGTGTGAAAGTCCTTGTGTGCTTAATTTCTTCACGGGCCAGTGGGGGCTTGTATGGCTCGCTATATAAATTCATTTCTATAACAAATTTCATAATAAATGACTGAGAAAGTCCATATGTTGGGTAAGAAAATGGAATATAAAAAATGGCTTCTCTGGTGCGTTGATTTCAAATAGGCTTAATTCAAGAACCAAAAAAACTTGATTGATTTATTTTACATGTTTCAAATAAAAAATATACCGCTTGGCGAATGGATATAGCACATTTCATGAAATATTTTAACCCAAAATGCTTTACAAACATGGTTAAAAATGATTCAGGGTCATGAAAAATACAGCCACTAACAGAAACAAAATAACCAACACGATAAAAGGACACAGGAACGGGAGAAGTCACGTTTAGGAAATGTAAAAAGTATAAAAAAACAGAAAAAGTCTCTCTGGTGTTCCGCCCCGTCTCAGGTGGAGTTCCCCGAGGCTCGCATATACGAGGAGACCCTGAACGCCCTGCTGTACGAGACGGTGCCGGCGCCCGACAACTCCCTGCTGGAGGCCACGCGCCGGAGCCACACCCACTGCGGCTCCCATAGCGAGGAGGAGGAGGGGCCGGGGGGCACGGGGCCGGAGCTCCGAGAGCGCGTCCGCCGGATCCACGTCAAGAGGTACAGCACCTACGACGACCGGCCGCTGGGACACTGAAGCCGAAACCGGACTGCCGCTAGCTCGTCTTCAGCTGCATCGCCTCAACAGGCCCCCGCCCCCGGCACAAAATGGTGGACACGTTTCAGCTTCTCCGATGCCCCACTTTGTTGACGAACAGCTGACTATGAAGTCTCTCGATGCTCATAATTTTTCCTCTCGAATTTGGCATTTTTTTTTATAATCTTGCCGAGTCTCTCTACCACCATGTGACCTCTTTATTATCTTCAAAAAGTACAAATTGTGGCCTTTATGTAATTGCATTTGACATATCTTTCTAGATAGTTGTGGTGTCAACATTGTCCTCATCATAATTTATGAATTTATATCAGAGGATTCAGAAAAACACCTTCAAATATCTAGAGAATTGTAGTCTTTTTTTGGACTGTAGTAAATATAGTTTAGTAGTGGAGGAAAAATCACTAATATGCACTACTGTATCTTAGAAATGTAAAAAAAAAAAAAGTCAATCAATACAATCATAGCACTTACCACAGTCTGAATCAGCAGGAGAGCATGTTTAATATTTATAGTTTTTGATTGTATTTTTGATATAGCCTACCATTTACAACAGCTTATGACTGTTTGCCAAAGATAAACCATGAAATGGACCGACACTTTCATGATGTATGTTATTTGCACCAGGTTTTCATGAAAAAGTGAATTTTATTTTTTTGGGTTTTTTTTTCAGAATCAAAGTGTGCCTCTAACGTGTTTTTAATGCAGTTTTACCTTTTAATGCCTTTTTTCCAGTCTTGAATATAAAAGTTTCCAATCATTAAATTCTAGTTTGTCATCTGTTCGATAGGCTCCCAGGCAGGCATAATGTTCAGTGTGAAAGTTTGTTAAAATTGAAAATTACAGTGGGGAATGTACCTGGAATTTTGTCAAAAACAAAGTTGGATGCCTTCCTTTTTTTGTAATGTATCGCAATATACTGAAATTATGGCTATTTTTTTTTTTTACTTTTTCTGATTCTCAGCTGATCCTTGCACACCTGTCTTGAATGATGTGTCAGATAATGATTTAAGATTATGAATTAAGAGATACTGCTCTGAATCAGACAGGAATAGTTCAATTCAGTACTTACTTCAGTTAGTTACCAGCTATTGCTTTTAATGAAGGTTTTTCTGATCATAGGCCCCACTCCGATCCCATTATATCACTATAGTCCAATAGTAATCAGGCTAATCTGAAAATGGAAATATACACACTGACATTTAAATTCTAGTGCTTTCATCATGGTGACAGTTTTTTTGAGTAGGAACTGTGGATAACAAACATACAAAGCACTTAATACAGCTACAGAATGAGCAACAAACAGGGTTTCTGATTATTATAATTCTATTTATACAGGGAAATCCCATGAGATAACATTCTCTTTAATATAGGAGTCCTGTGCACAATCAAAACAAGTTTGTAATTCATTCCATTTAGCCAGGGAATAGAACTGAAAAGCTGACTTTGTGAATCAACAATAAGGTTTCTGATGGTTGTAAGTGCACACTCAGCCCACATGGAGGCACAAACAGGAGGCGTAATGAATGCACCCCAATAGGAAAGGTTATTCTATATCGTGCTGCTGTGACGTCAGATCTATTTTTTGCAGCAGCCCAACATAGCATCAATACTGTGAGAATGGGCGACAAAATTAGGGGGCACGTGCTGTGTCATTTTTGGCATATAGGCTTAATCAAATGTCATATCCAGAATCCTTTTTGGTCATTAATTGCGGTCTCTCTGCGTTTTTTGTGTATGTAGTGAATGAAGTGATAGGAAAATAACTGAATTTTCATCAGCAAAGGTCTGTCTGCTTGAGATATTCTTGAAAATGGAGTGGTTTATTATAATCAGTGAACAGTGAAAACCCCCAAAAATGTCACTGCCCTTTAGGACTCTGCCACCATTTTGAAAAACCTTGTTTTAGAAGGACTGTGAACAGCTACGCCTCTGTAACTCATTCCTCACAAGGAGAGAAAAAGATGCTAAAAATAACTGCAGACTGGAAGTTGGAGTGATTCTGGATGTTGGGAGGCTGCAGGTTGGAGTGCAGCATTGCAATGCAATCATTGGATGTTAGGAGGCGGTAGGCTACAGGTTGGGGTGGTACTGGACATAGCCGGTCCTCCCTATAGGCTGAAGGCAAATGCCTAGGCCTCATGCATCCTTTAATGTATTTTTTCTACTTTCAAAAAAAAAAAAACATTACGTGCCAGTGATCATAAAACCAATCAAAAGCACTGATTCGGGGAAGGCCCACCCCCAGCAAAAGATGAAAGTCTTCATTTTAAGCTCATGTCCACACAAGTGGAGAGCCACATTCACCTTAGGGTGACCATCTGGACAGTCCCGAAATTGGAATGTTTGTCCCGCGTCCTGCATGTCATAAGCAGTGTCCCACATTTCAATGATTAGGCCTATTTTTTTTTTTTTTTAGTAAACAACATACTTATATATTTAACCATGCATTTTCTAGTAGCTACTTAAGGAAACTGGTCTGTTTATCCCTCCTATTCTTGCTTAAAATGTGATTTTCAACCAAACTATTAGCCTATTATATTTAATTCATTATATTTATTAGATTGAATACGTCCTAGTGTCGTTAAAATAAACATTTCATAAAGCCTACCGATGATTTAAAGCAGGTTAATATCCAACGCCACTGCAAATAGGCATTCCGTCTAATATTAAATCAGTATTTACATAGCCTAATAATAGTCATTTCTCTCTCTCCCACGTGTCCCGCATTGTCCCGCAAAATCACATCTGCTGTCCTGCAACGGAATAATTAAGAGGTGGTCACCCTAATTCACCTTTGTATTTGGTACATTTTATTTTGATATTCATGTGCCGTATCTTATAACAGGTAACAAACATACAAAGCTTTAAACACTAAATTTTTATTCAGTCTTTATTACTTGATGGTGGGTAGGATTTGTCTCAAAAGGGGGGCCTCCACAGAAAGTTTTGCCTAGGGCCTCCAGCAGTTTAGAGCCAGCCCTGGTACTGGATGTTGGGAGGCTGCAGACTGGAGGTTGGAGGGATGTTGGGAGGCTTTAGGCTGCAGGTCGAGGTGGTGCTGGATGTTGGGAGGCGGGAGGCTGGATGTTGGGGTGGTACTGGATGCTGGGAGGCTGGATGTTGGGGTGGTACTGGATGTTGGGAGGCTGGATGTTGGGGTGGTACTGGATGCTGGGAGGCTGGATGTTGGGGTGGTACTGGATGTTGGGAGGCTGGATGTTGGGGTGGTACTGGATGTTGGGAGGCTGGATGTTGGGGTGGTACTGGATGTTGGGAGGCTGGATGTTGGGGTGGTACTGGATGCTGGGAGGCTGGATGTTGTGGTGGTACTGGATGCTGGGAGGCTGGATGTTGTGGTGGTACTGGATGTTGGGAGGCTGGATGTTGGGGTGGTACTGGATGCTGGGAGGCTGGATGTTGTGGTGGTACTGGATGCTGGGAGGCTGGATGTTGGGAGGCTGGATGTTGGGGTGGTACTGGATGCTGGGAGGCTGGATGTTGGGAGGCTGGATGTTGGGGTGGTACTGGATGCTGGGAGGCTGGATGTTGTGGTGGTACTGGATGTTGGGAGGCTGGATGTTGGGGTGGTACTGGATGCTGGGAGGCTGGATGTTGGGAGGCTGGATGTTGTGGTGGTACTGGATGCTGGGAGGCTGTAGGCTGGATGTTGTGGTGGTACTGGATGTTGGGAGGCTGCATGTTGGGGTGGTGCTGGATGTTGGGAGGCTGTGTGCTACAGGTTGGAGTGATACTGGATGCTCAGAGACTGTAGACTGCAGGTTGAAGTGATATTGGATGCTGGGAGGCTGTGTGCTACAGGTTGGAGTGACACTGGATGCTCAGACTGCAGGTTGGAGTGATACTGGATGCTGGGAGGCTGTAGACTGCAGGTGGGAGTGATACTGGAGACTGGGAGGCGGTGTGCTACAGGTTGGCGTGACACTGGATGCTCAGAGGCTGTAGCCTATACTCCAGTGATTTTCCTCCATTGATCAGTAGTGGGAAGGCGGATCCTCTGACGTCGCCGTCAAGCTGCTCCGCTGCGTCAGAGTCCAGCTGAGGGAAGGAAGGAGGAAACAAGGAATAAAAAGGAAACCGGTTTTGAAGAAAGGGTTTTAAAGGGCGGAGAGAGCAGAGTCCGGATTGCGGAGAGTCTCAGCGAGGTGCGCGCCGTCCACCCAGACCACGGACAGACATGGAGGGCTCCACGGAGGAAGAATATAAAGAGAAATTATTATGGAATGTGAAACGAGAGGTAAGCGCTTCTGTCTGACGGCCCTGTCGAGCTCCCACTATCAGCTCCGGTCAATATGGGCTCCAGTGCTGTTCATTCACATTTAACACTCCATCTATATGCTGGGCTTTATCTGATTATTTCCCTGCCGGGGGAAATAATCAAGACAGCCGACTTGGAAGCGTTAGATTATTATTTTTGCTTGCTTTATTTGTGGGGATTTCATAATGTTAATGTGCAGCCATTGTACTGTGCTCGAGCGTCTAATCCTGATTCTGATCAGTTTGATGCTGCATAAGTTTACCAAACTGACACTGAGGAGATAGGAGAGCCGTAGCCTAGGCTACTGTAGGCTATGTTTTATATTTTTGTGATGTTCTGATTTTTAACGTTTCCTCTCTGTAGATCTGAAATTAGTAGCTTTGATTGGCTTCATTAGGAAGATCAGAAACGCGTCTTGGTGCTCCCCTAACGATAAATCACTGCAATATTCCTATAATATTCCTATAGGGACTGATAGTGTCTGTTGTAGCCTACTCAAGAAGTTTAGAATGACCTGATCTTACTTTGTTTTTTTTCATCTCCTATGATATTGCCACAATAGCTCAATAATATCCCTATAATATTCCTATAAGGACTAGTGTCTGTGGTACTACTCAGTGAATTTGTAGTGACCTAATTGTACTGTGTGGTTTTTTTTTCCAATATCCTTTGGTATCTCTATAATATACTTATAATATTCCTATAGGGAGTTATAGTGTCTGTGGTGCTCAATACTGAGTATATAGTGAGTTTATCGTATTTTTAATCTCCTATGGTATCACTATAATATTCTATAATATTCCTATAGGGATTTATAGTTTTGCTATGATATTTGTATAGTATCCCGCTCAAATTTCTTCTAGGATATACTGTAGTTCTTTTTCATAAGGGTTGATTAATAATCCAACATGCAGCCTTCAGAAAGCCTACTGTCTAAACTGTAATAGCAAGGCGGCTTTTCAGCACAAATTGTCCCTCACCGACAGCACCAAGACACACTGATCCCCGCTGAAACAGTCCTGGAGGCTTTTGTTCCTGAAGGGGAATCTCCCTCCAAATCCCTCTAGTGGGGAATAAATCACTCCTTTAACCTTCTCTCCCCAGTCCCATTTCAATCTATACACTGGCTTCATGGAGTGTGAAGCTAGAGCTGGTGAGGTTTCAAACACTGAAATCTATCTCAAATGTCGAAATCAAGTGCAGTTGATCTGAAAGTGAATTGGAAATGGCAAGGTGTGGCACTGTCTATACCTTAGCCTAAGTGGGCCTAAATTTGATCATTATAATGGAATCTCAAAATCTATTTGAAAGCCATATAAATACAATTTGAGAATTTAGGATAGATCTTCCCTCTAAGCTGTGTATCCATCACATTGACCAAATAATAATGAATTATCAGTCAGTCACTGCTCCACTTTGTCCTCAGAAATTGAGTCATTATAAGCAGGATTCAAAGTTTGGGTGGCAAATGATATTAGATGCATTGACTTTGCCATAGCTTATGGTTTAGAGTCTGTTATCATCAAACACCAATTTTCATTCATTTCTGGAAACTAGCTGTAGTTTTTGCATGATCTTGCTTTACATTCTCTTCAGATTGCATCCTTCCCCCCAAACTGCTGAGTCCATCTTTAAATCCAGTAACTCAGTCTTCATTGCTAAACCCGCTTTGACCTCCTCCTCCCCAACTATAACCCCACCTTGCATCCATCCAGTGATCATCCACAGGTTTTGTTCTTAAACAACTGAATCATCACAGCGTCTGGAAGGCTCATAGGAGTGAAATAGGGACAGTCCTCAGGATGTCTGCAGGCAGCGGAGATCTGTGTCGCCCTTTCTCCTAAACATAGACCATCAGGGAAATGAGGAACATTGCATTCTGGGGGCACTGGGCCATTCAAAGCTGTTTGTCAGTATCCGTCTGTGTTCAGAGCTGAGCTGCATCTTTGAACACACCTCCGGTCATATTGCTTTGTGTTCCAGTAGCACAACAGATAAATTCTTAATGCTTCCTGTTGGTAAAGGTTTAATGAAAACTGCTTTGCTTTGTGCGTCAGCAAGAAGTTTTCTGCACAGTCTCCATAGGTTTGTATATGACTGTGTTTTGCACATGTGCAGTTTTGGACACTTGGACACTGATATGTGAACTTTCACATTTCCCATATGAAAATAACATTTTCATCTGTGAATTGTCTCTTTGCAGGTGATATTAACTTTTCACGTGAAACAAATATCGTCATGTGTAACGAAAGTGAAAATGTGAAAAAAAAATTCACGTGCAAAAAAACAGCTGAATATTTCAACGTTTTTGAAATTGAAATACAACGTGAGTCTTAGTTTTCTGATGTCTGGCTTTGGGAAAGAGTTCATGTTCACAATGTTGATCAGTCTGTTTTATATCATATGAATAACATTGGATTTTCTGTAAACTGAGTTTAGCCAAGTAGATGTTGTGGTACCTTGATAATGTTCTCATTCCCTTATGAACTGCCTTGGACGAGTCCTGCCCAGACAGATTTTGTTCAGTTTGCCATTTTGGAGACAATGAAATATCAGTGTTTGCTGTACATAAGATAAGCCGAAAAATATTGGTGATATATATTTCTGACCAACCATAATGGGAGTTAGCTGATTTGTTCTAAGCTGAGATCAATTTGTCCTTCTTGAAGTAAATGTTAGGGAACCATATCGATCCATTCTTGCTGCTAATATAATGTGGAATCCAAAGATGTCATTTTTTGTTCAATTTGTTAGGACAGTTATTGTATTCTCTGTGTATTGCCTGTCTAAAAATCAATGGTATGATGGAACACAATTCATTCGTAGGATACAAGTCAATGCCTTTTGACATTTAAACACAGCAAACCGCGCTGTGTGGAAGACTTGGTCGAGCAAAGCCCACCGGCTTTTGCTTTTGAAGGTCCCTGCCTCTTTAAGATACAGTCAGCTACCTTGGCATTGCTTGGCAACTGAAAGCTTCAGCAGCTCCCTAAGAAGTTAAATTGCATCAATTGGCGATTAATATCACAGCAGTGAGGCAGCACTGTCAGGTGGGCTCTTTACAGAAACAGAAAGTGGCTTTCTGTTTTCACCTGCTTCCATTAAGTCAAGATCTTTTGTTGTCCTGATTTGTGTATACCCGATCTTCTCAGGTGCTGGTTGGAGTAGGCATCCGTGCAAAGATGAAAGGTTTACTTTAATATTTCTTCAGCCAAACAACAAGTACAACGGAATACTTTGTACTTGTTGCTCTCAAGAAATATTAAAGCTGTCCAAGGCGAGATTTCTAGCCGTAGACGCCTAAACAGCAGTGAGTGAGCGCTCTGTCCAGAGAAAGCTGGACTCACCAACATTAGATCTTTTCCTCTCTCATCCCTTTGATATCTTTGGTATAAAGCGTCACAGACAGGTTGGTGAACATCCAGAGAAAGCTGGACTCACCAACATTAGATCTTTTCCTCTCTCATTCCTTTGATATCTTTGGTATAAAGCGTCACAGACAGGTTGGTGAACATGAGTGTGCTGTGTGCAGTTTACTGACGACACCTTACAGGATTTACAAGTGAAGTTCAATTCATTTGGAGCCACCAAAGTATGAACTTGCCTGTTGCAGCTTTAAAGAAAGTCATTGAAGGGGTCTGAGGCCTTTCTGTATGGTAGAATACTTGCATCTGTTCATTCATATCCCTTAGATCTGAATCTGTTATCCCAGACCCCTCAATCATTTTGACTGTAATGCACTTCAAGTCAGTGGCCAGTCTTGTCATCAACACAAAGCAGGTTGTGAAAAGAGTCCTTTCTCTCTGCAAAATCGGTGGGAGTTTTTGCGAGGTGTATGAGTCACATGCCCAAAGCAGTTTGACAAATGTGATAATGACGGATGATTGAGCGGTCGCAGGGACCGCTCTGATCCCGGTGTCAGACCTAACAATCCATATGACTGACAGGGTGGAATTGAAATGACAGGATGCGCGGATCGGCTCATAATGCCTCCAATTGCGGGTCCCACTCCGTTGGAACGACGCCGAAGAGAGAGAGAATGTTCTGCTGTCGTGGGTCTTCCTGGCCCGGCCCCAGACTAATATAAGAATGATCCATCCACAGAACCCAGAGAGGTCTCAGCTACAGAAAAATCAGACAGCAAAGAAGATTGTGGTTGCAGTCTATTCTTGGAAGTTGCTGTCTTCCTACCATCTGGGATTTTTTTATGCAGATTTGATCATTTTTGACAGGCGCCCTTTGTCCCATTAAATATAGTTTTTGTTGTACCAGGAAATCACTTACTGTTGTAGCTAAAAGATCTGAGGATCACAAACCCTATTCTGTGTGGATGCTCAGCACATTCATTAGGTACCTCGTCCAAATGAGGTTAAAGGTGAAAGAGATGTTGTGAGCTTGGAATGATATAGTCCTGTCTGCCCTTTTTTTTTTTATCGAAAGTTTTCCACATATTCATGATCTTTGAATGTTACTTTATGCTTGTGTTATTGACCAAGCTGTAAATGTCTTGCCTAATGCTGTTAGGTGCCATTGGTATCTTTAAAATCTTCAAAATCTTTAAAATATGCTTTAAAATCCAAAGTACAATTGTAAGATGGCATCAGCAGTAACGCTTAAAGTTCTGGGGTATGCAGATTATCACGGAAAATGCAATAATGATATGACTTAAAACAATAGTGATTCTATGGCTGTGATAAAGAATGTGAAGCCTTGTTGTTTTATCACATTTCATATTTTTTCATCTTTTTTATTTATCTTGTATGTGCACACCTCTTTATTCTTTATATCCTCTTTATTTATCTGGCCCTAGGAATATAAGGTACACTTGGAGCTCAGTAAATCTATTCTTGTCCAGTCAACATCAATACTCCAGACCAGGGTGTTGGAAGCCTCTGCCATAGGCCGAGAGTTTTCTAATACTATTTCCTTTGTTTACTACAGTGAGCTGCCTTGGTTGCCATATTGCAGCCCGCAGCTAAACAACATTAACCTGCCTCTTCCCAGAAGAAATATTCTGTCATTATGCAGCAGAGCTTTGGGTAACTTCTCCCTCAGACCGACACCTCCTCCAGGACAGAATCGTTTCTTCCTGCCACAATCTTATTTTATGACTGCTGCTCCAAGAGCTTGAAAGGCCAGGTCAGCTCTGTCTAAACCGCATTGATATCCACTTGATATTTTGTACGCTGGGGTTAAATGTTAATTTCCTCTCTTTGTTTCTTGACAGGAAATGTAGAGAAATTGATTATACACAGGACATAGTACTGTAAGGACAGAAAATGATTGCAGTGTTGTAATATCTGTGCCGAGCTTTATGAGCTTCATTTTCTTTTTTCGTGTTAAAGTTGCAACAAGTCAACAAGTTCCAGGCATGTAAAGATAGATTGATTCCAGCCATTCGTCCTCCAGAGCCCAGAGCCTCCTGTCACCACTGCACCACCGCACCCCTCCTCCCTATCTGACAACCCTAATAAGGCATGAATAATTACCTCATTAATGGCTGTGTCTCTGCTGTGGGCTGACAATGGCAGAATAGGATGTAACCATATTATGTTGCAGCTACTTCTTGCCAAGGGTTGGACTGGAAGGAGGGATAGCACCATGGCGGACACAGGTCAGACGGCCTGTTGAGGGAAGGGAAAATGATATCCTAGCAAAGTACATGCAGAAAAATAACGGTTCTTCAAGGGTTCTTTGGTTAGGGAAGTGGTTCAGCGTAGATCCACAACGACTCAAAGAACTGTCTGATTTGTTAATATGAAGATACTGCTAAATCATAATAAATAACCCAGTGTGGTTAATAGGACTTCTCATCTTCATCTTATTTCAAAACTTATGAAATACGGCAAGCTAGCACTAATGACAGACTAATGACAAACTGTCTAGTGAACAATTTGCTGCACACAGCCACATTTCCTGTATTCCCCATATTCTCCGTATTTTCTTTCCCAGGAAGAGCATCCTCGGGAAAATCCTCCTCCTTTGCGGCTAGAGGAAGCATATTGCTGATGTTCTGTTGTTTGCCCCAGTCACGCGTGCTCGAGAGAGGGAAAAGTAAATGTGCTTATGTAACAGGTTGACAGTCGGCTAATGAGCTCTTCCCTCTGTTCCTAGCTCAAACCATTAGCTTCGGGATTCTCAGAAGTGTTTAGAAGTTAGCCTGCTTCACTCAGCCGTTTGACATACCAAATATTTCTTGTTATTTTAGTGTCATCTTGGAGCTGTAGATGCCTGTTACATGATAAACGGATGTCCTCTTTTAGTAGAAGTAAATGCACGCATGTGTGTGTGTGCGTGTGTGTGTATAGCTGCCAAACTCCCTCTTGTTTTTCTTTGTCTGAATTATGCTGAGAAAGTAGGCGTCACCAGTGGTCCTACATTGTTTAAAGAGGTAAAAATGACCAAATACATGTGAAAGTTTCTATAGTGTTCACAGCTCACTGACCATAACAAACGTATGGACACATGCACACATGCACGCACATACACATTCATGGCAATACACACCCCAGCACACATTTGAACAACAGCAGATTGGAGTTTTAGCTCTGCAAACATTTCTGCCTCCAGAGCAGCTCTGGATAATCTCACTGGTTGAGTCATTGAGCTAACTCACAAACTTCAATGGCAAAGAAGGAATTCTGATATAAATGACAATGACTTATTTTTCTCATTCATTCATGACCATGGAATTCATGTTGGAAGGTCAGCAGTCTAGTTAACTAGCTTATGACTCGTTTGAACTTGGAAGGTCAGCTAGGCTAACTAGCTAACCTAGATAACTTAGTAGGCTATGGCTAGATTGTATTTTTTCAGTTAGTATCAAGAGCGCTAGGTTTCAAAATATTAGCTAGCTCCCACCTTACCCTTTGCCTTTTCATGGGCTTCAGTCTAATGTTTGCCTGGTGTCCAGCCCCCATGAATTGCAATCTTTTGCACTTTTTGAATTTGCATGGCAATTCATAGGCGTTTGGCCGCAAGCCTATCAATCTGCTTTGCTACTGTGATTGGGCAAAGATTTTGATAACTGACAACTAACACCAACCAATCGGTTTGGGCGAGAAATTACGTCAGTGAATCAGTCATGGATGTAGGCATGTGGCCAAACCTCTGAATCGCCATGGAAATTCAAAAAGTGCTAAAGACTGTGATTCGTGGGGGCTGGACACCAGGCAAGTCTAATGTTACTTAGCCAGAAAAACTGTGGTTCTTTGGCTCCGTTCACTGTTAAACCTCAGTGAGCGGAGCCAAAGAACCACAGTTTTTCAACCAATCAGATTATTTCTGCCTCCAGAGCAGCTCTGCCTCCAAGAAAATTTTTGTATAATTAAAACTACAATCTGCAGAATGATACTTTATAATAGTACATCAAAACAGACATGGTATAATAACAGCTAGCTTTCACAACTTAATGTATAGATCATTCAAAAACACATATTGTAATACTAAATCCTGTTTACTATCCTGAGAAACCAAAGTGTAAACCCTATTGGTAAGCCCTGACGCTCACCAACTTTGAGGTATAAACATCCAGCCAGCTCTAATCAAACTGGCACAGAATCTCACAGAGTCTCAGTCACACCGAGGTGCAGGTATCGACCCATCTGACTGCCCAGCTGTATATCACTTTATTCTGATTCATTGGCTAAAGCTATAGCTGTACTTGAATATATAGATCTATTTGCACATCTCTGCTGAGGTTGTGGTCAGTCAGAGGCTCCATATGAGAGCATTAAATGACAGAATGAGAAGCAGTGGTTCTCCAGAGAGCTCACTCTAACCTGAAATTGATTGTCTGCATGGCTATGGTCAGCAGATTGTATTTGGACCTGTTGGTATCTAAGCACCTGTCCCGTTAATGAAGCCCTTGTGGTCGTTGGGTGCTGGATCCGTCTTGTCACATTGATCCAATGTTCAATCACCAAAAAGACCATTAAAGTGTGTAGCTGAAAGATGTCTGGTGTGAGGTAGTTTGACACCCGAGTTTTGTGGTTAGAGGTCATGCTGACTGGTTGCATTGATTGAGTTTCATGTTTGACTCAGTGGAAAAGTCAAACATCCATGAAGCCTTGAAGTAATCGCAGAACTGTAACGACAGGAGATTAATGAATGACTCAGTGTTTTAGGTACTTCCACGTTTACATGCCCTGTCATTTTCTTTATTTTACTAACCAAAGCTTTTTTCATGACCTCGCTTTTACCACTATAGTTCTTGTTGTGTGTATGGGTGTGTATGGGCGGTTTGACCATATCTGTAGGCTGATTGGCACTTGTCCAGCTAGAACTATAAGGTGACATACTCCTTTTTTTTCATTTATAAATGCTCTTTTAAGTGGAATACTGCTAAATAGAAAAAAAAATACAATTTGTAACTTGTGTAGCCCAGGATCTATTGACAGAATTGAGACTCTAATCTGTGAAGCCATATTGATTTACAGCCTGGAGACTGACATTTTGACCACCTGAACAAACTTTGTTTTTTTATTAGTCTACTGCTACCAATTCCCAATCGACAGAGTCCTTTAAGAGCTTGCAGAATTGTTGTTGCCAGTTGAGTAATTATGTCTTGATAATCAGACACTGTGTGCCAAACCATAGGAGGCATATCAAAGAGCAAGCGATTCCAACAATTCAATTATTGTTATGATACTCCGTTGAGGGACATTGTATTTTCTCTTGCTCTTGCTCACTTCAGCAGGGCAATATGCAGCTTTTTCATATTAAAATAACAATAAATAAATAGGTTTATACTATATTATACATTGTCAGTCTGTCTGTGACCCTTGAAATTGGCTTTTCTATGATGTTGGGGACATTTTGTTGTGGGTGTGTTATATGGGACCTTGACCAGTTGAGGGGGACAAACAATACTTCTCATGCCTCAATGAGTTGCATATTGTAGCTTTAAGGATGGTCTTTTGCATGAGGCTCCCCTGTTGCCCTTTATTCCTAAGAAACTTTCACCAGCAAAGTTTTATAAACAGTGACGGCCAACTCCTCCATGACAGCTGAACCTCATCTTGGTGACAAGGGTGGTTAAGCTCCATCCCTCTATCACAGACATGACTGGTGTACAACCTCCCACACCCCAATAATACCGGGAAAAAAGTCAGGACCAAATTATACAGTCGTCAGAGCTTTATTATCACACACCAGAGCAATTAAATTCTTCCTGTTTATCAATTAGACCCAAACAAGGCAGAGGTGTCAGACAGGGCCAAGATTAATTACTGTCGACAATTAATTCTACGGGAGAGAGAGAACTCAGACAAGCGAACATCAAACTCACCGAGTGTTGCTGAACTCGCCCAGCCTCTCCTCCCCAGAGACACAACAGATAGCTGGAAAAAGACTCATTTGAATGTTTCTGGGGTGCTGTGATGTTAATTGGAAGACAGTGGTGTGGATGTGGCGTTTGGGTGAGACGGGCAGAGCTGTTGCTAACAGCTGTCACAATGTTAAAAGGACCATGATATTTTTCATATTTCTCTGTTGTTTTTCTTCATCAGGTATGCTTCCCACACTGTGGCGAGAAAGTTTCCATACTGACTCTTAACTACAAAATAATTGGTGGCCTTGTCAGCAGTTGTTATAGGCTTTAATAAGAAATGCTTTCCGAATAAGCAATTTCGTCACGTAGCTGGGTGACAAATTAAGCAACTCTTTTTCACCCAATGTGATAAGCACCCAACAAAGAAAAATTAGGCTAAAATTCAACGTGTCAAAGTGTCCCTTCAAACACCTACGTATGAATCTGTGGCTATAATAAGGCTGATGTTGGAGTTGTAGTGGTGAAATACAGTGGATGTCCTGGTTATAGGGATGACAGAGGCTGTGAGTTGGAAATCATGCAATGACCCGTCAGTCCAGGTTGTGCAGATGTGATCGTGGTAACGCCTATCGATTTGTTTTGGCTTAAAGCGGTAATCTGTGAGATCCTTGGTTTTATTGTGTCTCCATCTTTGGTGCTAACCCTGCATTCAAGTGATGATGGATCGTACCTTTCACAGAGTCAGGAATTCGTCACAATTCAGCCATCCAAGTAGTTCACGTTCACGTGCTTTATGGTCCAAAAATTGGAGAAAAGACGTACTATACCCTGCATAATGTATCCTCAACTGCTTACACACATTGCCAGCCTTCTAGGCTAACGCAAGCAATCGAGCTAGCGACAGCCTAACTAGCAAGCAATCTCCGGCTATTTCAGGGGATTACGAATGTAAATACCACAGGTAATTGAATGCCGTAGCACTATAGTTATCAAGGAATTGATAATTGTATTGTATGAAATTTTGTACCATTTAAGTACGACTCTGTGCTCTGTTCAGCCATGTTGGAAAGAGCGATTAAGTCACAACTCGGCCAACTCATGCTGCATCTACAATCCTGATTTCTCCGACTTGATCATCCGACATAATAAGGTGTTCACTTCCTGGTCAGAAACTCGTTCAGACCCAAAATCCGACACCACTTGAATGCAGTGTAAGCACTTATTGCTGTGGTGTTTCTTCCTACGCCGCAGCCGAGGGCATCATGAAGCAAATTCAGGTCAGTCAGTCAGTAATCTGTTGCTTCATGAATCTTTGACTGCGAGATGCAGTGTTTTCCATACATAAAATCAAAGGTTGGTCAGTGTATAGAAATGAATCTAAATCAATCTCTAATGCACCTGATGTGCTCATCATGTCATGTTTGTCATTTGGCAATGCACAGATCAGCAGACCAGCAGCATTGTACTCAATCCACAGAGTCTCCTGTTGTGAAAATGAAAGTGAAACTTACCATTCCTCAATTTGCTCCAAACTCGCCTGTTTAAGCAACAGGATTTGCAAACAGTAACATGATAACTCGTCTTCTGCTGCCCTACAAACTTTAACGGTAGGTAAGGTAAGGTAAAGTTTATTTGTATAGCACATATTCATACAAATGAATGCAATTCAAAGTGCTTTACATAGAGTAAAAAGAAGTAGATAAATAAAAACAAAGATTTAAATTACAACAACATAAAATAAATAAAACAGATAAAAGGCATAGTACACAGAGAATAATTAATAGGTACACTTTGAGTCTAAAAGACAAAAGACAGTCAGAAACTGGCTCCAAATGACAAGGTCAGACAAAAGCTGGCCATTAACTAACAGGGTCAGTCAAGGGTCAGTCAAAGGCCAGACAAAACATAAAGGTTTTTAACCTGCTTTTAAAGACTGTTTGAGAAGGAGCCGATCTAATACCATCGGGTAGTTTGTTCCAATTTGTTGTTTCATAGTGTGCAAATGCTGCTTCACCTCGTTTAGTACGAACTCTTGGAACAGTTAGGAGGCCAGCCACAGATGACCTTAACGTTCTTGTAGGTTCATAAGGCACTAGCAAATCAGAGATGTATCCAATGTTACCTGGGTTAGGTAACCCTAACCCAGGTAACATTATTACCTTGTGGTATTTACATAACGTTAACCTGTAGGAGTGCTTCAGTGAATTTAATTGAATTGAACACAGGCGCCGTGGGTCTGTACAGGATCTATGCTTGTTTCAGCATTCATTGCTGCGGTGTTTCTGCACTGCTCTTCCCAGAGATCACCTGTCAATCAAACAGTGTGTCCAGTACTGTGACGTCTTTTTGCTTGGATTTTCTGTTGATGCAGTTTGACTTTCTGTAGGTGGCGCTCTTGTCTTTGTCTGCTCAGCCATGGTGGCTATCACTGCTCATGCTAACTACCCAGTTCTTCTGTTTACTCCAAACAAACCGGAAAACCCATCACCTCCTGTGCGGCAGAGGATTTGTCACAGGAAAGACCTACCAGACACCTGTTGAGAACAGCAAATGTAAAAGCTTTCATGAACTGGATATAGGTTGAATCATTATTGTTATGTCATTATTGTCATTATTGTTACATCAATCAGTGATATAGAGTAAAAAGAACATTTATTTATATGAAAATGATAATGATCATGTTTGATGACGGTGTTAGCGTGCCTTATGGTTCTTGTTATGACATCTTTTATGGTGACGTCTCAGTATGAGGTAAAACAGATTTGGATTAACTTGACAGTGATAATGATGATGATGATGATGATTGCCTCTATATAGCTTTCCCTGCGCAGGGAAGGCCTAATGGCAGTGACAGCAGACGTGGAGATGATAACAGTGACTCCACGCACAGTAACAACCCCTCGGGTCTTTCGTTTGCAGGTGAAGCAGATTATGGAGGAAGCCGTGACTAAGAAATTTGTCCACGAAGACAGCAGCCACATCATCGCCCTGTGCAGTAAGTAGCCTCTTCTCTTTTCATCTGGACACACTCACTGTCTCTCTCTCTTCCTCTCTGACACACACACACACACACACACACACACTTGTTGAGCTCCTCAGCAGGTGACTTAGTGCTTCGCCGTCAAGGACACCGCTTGACGTCACGGTGCGTCTGACTGTGCTGCTGCATCAATGGAAAGTTAATAATCACAGTGGAGCTAATGGAAACCAATTTTAGAGACAGCCTGTACAAAACCCAGTCATTCTAAGGCCTAGATGTGTGTGTGTGTGTGCGTGTGTGTGCGTGTGTGTGTGTGTGTGCGTGCATGCGTGCGTGCGTGTGCCAAAGATAGAGGGGTTGCCGCGCCCGACCGGATGGTTGAGTTTGCAACGGTGTGTGAGTCACACCTTGACACACCTGCCTCTGGCCTCAGATCAGCCAGATGACTGGTGACCCAGCAGAAGCCTCTGTCAGTTTAATTGGGTTAGAACATGTAAGAGGGCACACAGTGAGAAATGTTTTCTAAAAGTGTCTAGCCAGTTTGAGGGGAAAAATCTATAAGATGAGGACACACTACATGACTTTTACTTACTTACTAGAGGAGTTCTGGTAATGTAGTGTTTTCCCGGAGTGATTCAGTGATTTCAGTCCTATGCTGATCAACATTATTTGTGATAATTAAAGAGAGGACGTCTCTCCCATATCCTCGGTTAATTCAGATTCCGGATTGATGGTATGTGATTTATAAATGACAAATACTTTGCGTGGTAGATGTAAATCACTGACGTGCAGTGTACTAATTACATTATCAGTGTGGTTGTGCAATAATATTCCCATCTGTACAGGGCTATTGTTGGTGATTTTAATCTTGTGTGAATCATCATCAACAGAAAATACAATGTCCCTCAACTTCATGTCTGTAATTTGTAAAGTAAAAATTCTAGTGGAAATTTACCATTTTTGGTGGAGACAGTGGTCACCTGGTAATGCTAATTGAACTTTGAATTTTTGTTTTTGACACACAATTTTCTGCTTTTTTTTCTAGATTAGCAATTTCCATTTTCCTCCTGTCACTGTCAGTCAGTGGTGTCAGTAGTAGAATCTATAGAGGTTTTGGATGCATTTTCAGTGCAAACTTCAAGTTTTGCTTTGCTAAATCATGAAGTGACAAATTATACAATTGTATCTGCGGCACCGGTGATGTCAGTGAATTTCATTATCCTGTGTGAATGCGTTTGATGAATCACAGAGGTTGGGTGGTAATCTTATTAATTACATGAGGTCCCCACATACTAGTCCCTTGCAATTCAGGATTTCTAAGCATCTGTGTGAACATGCTTCTTTTTTCAACAGTGTGAGAATTCCTTCCCTCTTCTTCTTCACGTTTCAGGACATATCATAGCATATACAGATGGAAAGACGTGAGAACTACAGAAAAAAGCTAGAGAATCCATTCTTGTAAAATATGCTGGGACTTGGTTGAAATCAGAAGGTTATAATAGCCAATTATTTCCCATCTCGTGTACAGATATGACAGTTAGAATTGAATTGACCCCTGTAGATCTGTGATCAGACGCATTAAAAGAGAGACAGGCCCACCTGGCCCAAGGGCAGAGTTCCTCATCCATCATCATCAGCAGAGCAAGCGTCTGTCTCCAGAACAGCCAGATCCTCTTCGATCCCCACTTTGATCGCCCTCCTGATGGCTGACCTGGGAACAGAGTAGTGTAGAAATTAAACTGTCAGTCTCGGTTTTAATTATAGCTGTTCGATACGCCATCCAGAGGCAAGGTCTCTCGCCCTTCCCAATGCCGTAGAGCTGGAGCTTTAATCCTGTAAAAAGACGGATCATTTTCAACACAATGTTTATTAATAACAACATAAGACACGATACGATGACACTTTAATGATCCCTGTGGGGAAATTGCAGCAGCAGGTTGTATTAGGATAAAGGAAAAAAAATAAAATGGAAATATGAATATTTCAGATGGGGGGGTATTAAACATAATTTCAACCCAAGAACATGTTAAAGTTGTCAAATGTAATGACTTGGTGAATTTACAGTATGTATAGGAGGTGCAACATGTGGGTTGTATTCACATTAACAGGCCTACAGAAGGCCAAACATACTGTACGTAAAGTGTTGAGTGAGAAAAATTATTCCCCTTATGAAATATAATCAATTTACACACATAATTCTGCTTCTTACTGACATATGTTGTGTGGAAAAGTTGACCCAAACTAGACACACGGATGTGTTGAAAACGACTGCTGTCTTCCCCGCAGTACTGACATGATTCTTCCTGTCAGCGCCTCCTTAATGATGGTAATCCTAGAAGACACAGGGGATCCCACACTAAATCTACAGGAGTCTGTTGGAAATTTCTGTTTGCTTGCTTGAAATCAATTTCCGGATGGTTTGATGACATTTGAGAATACGCTTATCCCCCATACAGGACAGAGAGAAATATCAGGGTGAAGGAAAGAGAAATAGAGCAATACTGGGATTATGGCAGGATACCTTCTATTAGCCCTATAAAATGTGTTCTATAAATACATTGCACCCATTTTGACGTTTGCATTAGGTCACTTTTACGGGGCAAATGGCTGTGAGTCATGGTATAAATCCTGTTGGATGCCCATATGACCCCCTCAAGGAAATTACAAGCTGACCCTCTTGAACCTTTACTGTGTGGTGGGTGTGTGTCTTCAGATTTCAGTGTGGGTATGTGTGTGTGTGTGTGTGTGTGTGTGTGTGTGTGTGTGTGTGAGAGAGAGAGAGAGAGGGAGAACAACAAATCACATGAAAGACACGGGAGTCTGTCGTACCGTGAAGATGTGTTCACACCAAACCAACGTCTTCGGCTTCTGCTTCAATTCGCCGGCTTCTCGCTGACTTCCCCTCATGCGTACAAATCTGAGCTGCACTGTTCTTGATATTCACCCATCGCCATCTGCATCCAAAAATGGATCGACTCCACGTTGGGGCTAAATTTAGAAGGTTAACACGTCACTTGCGCTCAGAACTTGAAGACATAAGCTGGTAAATGCAACTAGGCAAGTATGCACATGTACAAATGTAGACTACATGTTCTATTTGCATCTGTGAAATGAATATATTTGACATTACACATCTACAGTATAGTCACTTATCTGTACATATATGTATGGCTTTCTGTTCATGCAAATACAACACATTTTGCTGTGTATTTGTTGTAAATTCACATTTTTTTCCTCATATTCTCATATTTTATTCTGCCTCAGTCACTTCTACTACAATAATGCTGTAATCCCTACTGTTCTCATGCATGTATGCTTAACATACGTGTTAAAATACCCCAGATAGGCTGTATTTTTATTAATATTCTATTTTCCTTTGCTGTATCCTATTACTATTTGCTGCTGCTAAGACCTAGTTTCGCATGAGGATCAATACAGTTTCATCTTTTTTTTTTCTTTTTATGAAACAACAATATGTAACAGTCAATAAGGCATTGATCAAGACAAAAAGAACAACAAAAAGGAGAAACAAACCGTACAGCAGCCCTGAAAGGCAAAGTGATTTTTCTTTTTTTTTGCGGCCAATAAGTCATTCGAATGAGATAAACGAAACAAATTGGCGAGCCTCAGGAAAAAGAATATTCAGTTCATTAACAATATTCATTGACAGTTTTTCTTTTTAGCACCTTTTCATTTTAGACAATGAGTTGAAGTCAGAAGAAGTGCAGAATATTTTCCAAAATAAAAATCACACTCATCAGAAATTCTGCATTTTCATTCAACATTACAAGGATGACATTATCTTTTGTAATCGCACAGATTTGTGTCATTTTGCAGTTTAATGGAATCTGATTTTGCTATGAGATAAACACAGATGGTCTAGTAAATGTTTGCTCCATATATGGTCACCTGCCTCATAGTTAATGTGACTAGATGTGATCAGATCATACAGTATCTCCTGGTTCTCATCAGTCCTGCACTCAGCGTCTGCAGGCCAAGCTAGCCGTGATGTCACTGTATCGCAGGCTAATCAACCTCTCCAGGTGCGGGGACTCTTGGGAAAGGTGAAAGGTCAGGCGCTAATGAGCGGCGATGATGTCACGGCAGGGGTGACTCACCGAAGGCCCCCTCCCCATGGGCGTCTCTCCTAATGCCTGTTAATTGTGCGACGTCTGCTAATGAAGGCTGAATTAATACCAATGTTTCATTAGCAATGGGCGAGTAGAAAGCAGGGGCGTATCTCATTTTGGCTTGCGGACGGGACGACTTAATTAAAACATTCATATTCAGGCCTTCTGCACAAAGCAAGGGAAAGAGATGAAAGAAAGGGATTTGATGCAAAGGGCATTGCTATATGCTATGGGCATTGGGCGATGTTCAGACTTTCACTGTAGCACTTTGTTGAGGGATAAACCCTTCCTTGTGCACATTTTCCTCTTTATATTTCAACAGTGAACATTACCATGGAGCTATTGAGAATTACATATGATGATGTAATATGATGATGCAAAATAGAAAGATGGCCAGATTCCATCCTTATCCAAGGTGACAGTTGGAAGTCCATCAGCCTTATGTATTTTAAAGGGAAATATCTTATATTTCATGAAGGAAAACATCTTTTGGTTTCT
This sequence comes from Centroberyx gerrardi, assembly GCF_048128805.1. Taxonomy (NCBI): domain Eukaryota; kingdom Metazoa; phylum Chordata; class Actinopteri; order Beryciformes; family Berycidae; genus Centroberyx; species Centroberyx gerrardi. The sequence continues at coordinate 3,114,618 of NC_136002.1, forward strand.
TGCCAATATGGATTATTGGCCGATACATTTTTTCTTATCTTTTTTTTTTTTGCGCAATAAGAAACTATGACGATACTATAAATTATGCTGAAGATTAGTTGGCTGAATGGAAAATGTACAAAGTCTCTGGCCACTGGTTTCAAATGTTCTCCAGCTTCAAATTAATTATTTCTTAACCATTCAGGCAGCAAGGACAAATATGTCTTTGTGGGCATATTTTAGCATAATTATGAAGAGGCAAAATACAAAAGAGAAAAACAGCGCACTACATAGACACTAAAGCTTGAGTCATTTTCATTACAATATGTTGATATCGCAATATATTAATTAGATTTGAAGAGATCCGATTCATGTTATTCTACATTGTGCACCTACAATGCCCACAGTATTTCAAGGAATACATTTAATGTTGAGAAGACACAAAAACATAACTATCCATATGTGTGGAAGTGCTGAGTGGATAAACCTTCACACACGAAACATGTTACAGTCATGTAATACACATCCCTATGTGCTTATACATGATGTGCATATACACACCAAGCATGCATACTGTACAATGATAGCCTTGATTCTGTGGTTCAAGAGAGTTAGTTTAATGTGGTGCATAGTGACTTTCATAATTCACATTTACATGCCTACATACTTTCTGTACAGCCTTCTGTAGACTGTGATTGGTGTTCATCTTCAAATGTTTACATCCAGAAATTCAGATGTCTGAGTCATGTCAAAATGCAGATTATGTGCGTAGCCAGTTTTAATAATACAATTACAGAAAGCCAGTATGGGACCTGGGTAAGCCCACAGAAAACCCACAGGGGCCCATAGGTTGGAAAAGGGTGTGGGCCCTGCATGGGCAAAGCCACAGTGGGCCTGAATGGGCTTTGTGTGGGCTCACCCAAGTGTTGGCAGCCCACAAAAAACCCATACGGGGCCCATAGGTGGGAAAACACTGTGGGCCTGCATGGGCTTTCTGTGGGCTGGCCCAAGTGTGGGCAGCCCACAAAAAACCCATACAGGGCCCATAGGTGGGAAAAGACTATGGGCCCTGCATGGGTAAAACCACATTGGCTTGTTTGCTGGGCTGTTAATGGGAATACGACGCACATTTTGGACATCCTTAATATGCTGTAAATTCACATATTCGTTTTCATGATATTCTCATATCCTTCTCATTTTGCATACATGTTGATACATTTATTTTCCAATTGTTTCATACCGCATATATTTCATATTTTTGGCACATTTTATTTTTTCTTTGTCGCGGTAAGTTCTACTGCTGCTATTTTGCACGCACTCAAAATGCTTTTTCTCATATTTTTCATTCATACATTTCTACATAACATAGTCTAGTGTTGAAATTGTCAGTTGCGTATGCTCATATAACCCCCATTTACTCTATTCTTATTCATATCCTATTTTCCTTTGCGTCCTATTACTATCTGCTGCAACGATCCAATTTCCCCATGGGGAGTTTTATCTTATTTCATCTTATTTACTATGTCATGGGTTTGAATTTAGCTCACCAGTGTTTCCTGCCGATCTTCATGAAACTCTCTGATAAAGCAGAAACACCATAAAAAATAATCTTAACAAAGAGAGAAAGTGGAGAAGTAGGCTTACCTGTTTACTTTGGTTATAGCCACTCTCAGGATGTTTGTTGGCCGGTCACATTGCGTGGTTGGACTTCACTGTTGTATAACTGTGCGTCTATGTGTAGGAGGTCCATAAGTTCTCCACAATATTTAAACTGATCACATAACTCAGCCTCATTAGCCTCACAAATGGGGGAGTCAAGAATGCAAAAAATAGTTAATAAGTTGTGTAATGTTTTGGGTATTTCTCTTGTGTTTGTAAGGCATTAGCTGTTATCATGCATATAGTCTTGCATAATGTGTGTTGGACCCAAAGGCAAAAGAAAATCTGCACACACACATCTTTGTGCCAAAACTGTGTCCCAGAAGATGGTCTTTAATCAAACACGTGTCTGTTATTAATAGAGTAATGGATAATAATACTGTTTTTAAAGAACTACCCTCTCCATACTTGGCTCCATTTTTTTACTTCACATCAAACTTGTCACGCTCAACACAGAAACAATCAAATATTCCGAGAGAAATAGAATAGCCATCCATCTGCTGAATGTGCCATGAGTAGTCATTTCCACTCTATTCGACATTTTCACCCACGCACACCTATATGTGCCAAAAAACTGTGCCCCAAAAGATACCTGGTCTTCAAGTAAATGCACTGTGTCTGTAATTAATAGAGTAATAGGTTATTATACATAGATGACTCCACAACCAATTAATTTGTCATTAGCTCATAGTAATGGAGTCAGGTGATGAGGAAGTCTAGTGTTATTAAATCAGATATTCCACCACCCTCAATATCAAGATTAGACTGTTTTGAACAAGAAACACAAGGGTGGAAATATCTCGAATAGAAGTGGAAGTGACGGCTCATGGCACATTCAACAGATGGACTGCTATTCTATTTCCACCTGAATATTTTACTCTTTCTCTGTTGAACATGACACATATTTGATGTGAGAAAATTGAGCCAATTGGAGGGAGATAGCAATTTAAAAACATAATTATTGAGTGTTACAGTACATGCGGACTGTTTCCCTAGCATCAGGCAGGGAAGATACAAGATGACAAAAGATGATTTTGGATATTATGAAAAAAAAGTTGATAATTGATCTCAGTGATTGGGTGTTTGAAAGGAGCATTGACTGATTAACTTGAAAAGTATGGAGGAATAGAGTAGAAGAAAAGGAAAAGATTGACGAGAGAGAGGGGAAGGGATAGTCTGGTGCTGCTAATGGGCTCATTAGGAAACTCCTGGTCATGTAATGACCTGCCACCACATGGACATCTGGGGCTCCACACACTACAGACAGATGAATGGACAGAAATAGAACGAAGTAGGAACGAGAGATGATGAAAGACAGTAATCAAGGAGAAAGAAATGATACGTGGGGTGGAAATAATGAAAGGGGATACCACAAAGGTGTCCATTTGTACCATTTAGTTTTAAGTTCAATTTAATTGGATGTTTATTGTGATGTGAAAATGAAAATGTCAAAATATACACAGAGCTGAAAAATATACTGTAATTTTAGTCAGAACCATAATCAGATTAATCACCACTGGATAGTAAAATGTATAGATTAATATAACCATTTTGTGCCAAAGAAGTAAACCATCCTCGTTATCCATTTACTGTGGCTCAAACTTGTTGTAATCATAATCGGTTTCATTTTAAGTTTATTTATTGGGAAAATCTCATTGTATATTGAATTTAATCATGAGCTGAGCATATTGTTACACTCCTACTATTATAATAGCTTATATTATATTCCGACTTTATTCCATTCTAGACCATTTTTTGAAGAATAGATACAAGCAATATAAAATGGTGACAGAATGAATGGAATCTAAATAGTGGGTGCTTCAAATCCCCACCTACATTTCAAAATGTTGCATCAATGCTCTAATTTTCTTTGTAAAACTATTTGAATTTCAATGGAGACTAACAAATCCTGTTAGGCATAGGTCGCCAACAGAATTAGCATTTATATATAGATTTTTGTTGAGAGAGTAATGAAAATTTGGATCATAAAAACTACTGTACAGACTACCAACTTCAATTTGAGGGTATCTGAACAGATAAAAAATGACACCATTGTATAAGCAAAAAATGTATAAATAACCCACCGGCAGTTCCAGTGTTGCATGACTGACGATGAGAAGATCAGTAGTCAGCACTGAATGTACAGTATATGCACCTATCATTTTAGCATTTCTCCCTAACTTTACCCATCTCTCTCACCTTATGATGTGTTACAGGTCTGATTTGATCATTTGCCCATACAGAACTGTTGTATTTGTGCTCATCACTAATGTTACTCCATGATATGCACTGGAATGCATTGCTAGAGGATGAATAATAGATGTTGTTAAAGACAAAAAAAAAAGTGACACTCGGATCCAGGCATGTTGAAAAGCAGGTAGGCTACAGCTGGGTTGGCAGATAATATCTGAGAAACAGCAGTCAACTATGTCTGCTTTCTATTTTTAGACTAGTTGTTTAAATACTTCATGCATGCCGGTGAAATTCACGAACACATACAGAACAACCAGCAAAAACAACACATGCTGAGGCAATAGCTTCACTTTAAAGGCCCATACTGTCATTGCTGTCTGTTGAAACATTATCACCCCACTACTAGCTTTGTTTGCATTGTGATTTACTGGATTGAAGACCTTTTTTTTTCACTCTAACATTTTATTGTTATTATCTCATCTTATAATGATGATAAGAACTTATTGGATGCTGTATGATACTATGGCAACAGCTGAAAATGTGAGAGCAAAGCCTAAGTATCACATGGATTTTGAGGCTGTACAAGGTACAATTTGTAATGTTTCTAAACATTGGAGTAAAACAGACCTATAGTTTGAGTTATAATGCTTTCAAACACCTTATTGCCATCTACATATAAACTCTTAAACATCATATGTGAAAATACCCTAAATGTAGACGATCAAATGAAGTTAACACCTACTGCTCCCATAAAATTTCCTCTGATTATTCTATTGCTCATTCCAATAACAAGGTGAATTACAAAAACTGCTATATCTCACGTACTGTCATTGCAATTTGCCATTACCAATTGTTCATTACCTTCTGCACTGTGAGGCCGAGGGAACAAGATCATGACCCTCCGCAGAACTGACAGATATTATCACTGACTCAACACAAAAAGGGGGTGACAGCACAGCAGCTGAAGTGTGGCTGAAGAGAACAACATCTTAGGTAGGTGAGAGCCTGGAGTGCTGGTGACTAATGCGGAGCAGAAAGGCAGGAGGCCATAAGGACTGTCCAGGCAGCACATCAGACAGCACAGCAGAGTCGTGACTAGAGAAATCCCACTCTGGGCAATGCTTTTAGCTTGGCTCACATCTCAGTGCCACGACTGAGGCTATACTTGCTACCATATTCCATGCACACACACACACACACTCACACACACACTGCACTGAGTAGATGCACAAACGTGCATATATGTGTGTGTGTCTGCATGTGAGTATGGGTTAGAGAATCTGATTGTTCAAGGCAAAACTTTCCCACATACTGTATTAATTTCTGTTTTTCGGTTTTGATGATTTGATTCACTAGTGGTGTGGGGTACCAACACATGTATTTGTTACTGTTGTCAAAATAACTGCATGGCCATAAAAAATTTATTCAGCATCACATAAGCTAACTGCTTAGGGATTCTGCAACACTCCAAGCAAGTAGTAGGTTGTTATGTTATGGGTTTTGTCTTAACAGTTTAAAAGCTGTTAAAAGCCAGAAATCTCAGCACCTGGTGAAATAATCACTGGGTCATTGGTATTGATGAACAATCCTATCACCCCCACCCCATAGACATATTATGTTCATTTTGTTCTATGGGGCAGTAAAAATCGTCATGTTGAAGTTTTTGGCATGCGTTCGGTTTGCATTCAAGACAATTCTGAACTCTAAAATATCCGACTGGAAAAGACTTGGTAATGATGAGTTAGTCTGGGCTATACGCCCTCTCACTGCAGGGAGTGAGAAACAAACAAAGACAGAGATAGAGGTGGCAGTTCACTGTTGTATAATTATTATAGTTGTTCACACCAGTGGGTATCCAATATAACAGCTGAATTCCTGATGAAGAATTATATATTATGTATAGATCAGGGTTTCTGAAGAGAGAGAAGAATACAAATTATTATACACAGGCCATTAAGGTAATGAACATAATTAATGCAATAAATACAAAGGACTCTGCATACCAATCACTACTAACATTAGTAGACAGGGCTTAAATAATGCTGAACAAATATACAGTAAATTGCCCTCATTATAGGTACACACAGTCTCGCTTGGAAGATACAGCAATTATCCAATTATCATCTAGGCGTTTGGCAGTGTTAGAAGCCAAGTGTGAGATGCTGAGATTCCTGCATGTGAAAGTGAGCTCCTGCTCATTGATATTTTTCATAGCTGGGGATAGAGCTGAAAGATATTGACAAAAAATCGAATCGCAATTATTTGACAGAATATTGCAATTTAAACTGTGATTCATATCATCACACATTTATCTTGTCATACGTTTTTTAGAACTTTACAATTGTTTAAAGAAAAGTGATTTTGTTAAAAAAAAAAAAACATAGATGTCAGTGTGCAATATTGTACTTGATTCATGGACCAAAGATTACCCAATTTCATTTTTTTTTTTTTTTTTTTACGAATTTTTTTCATATGACTTCATATGATCTTACTGTACATCATCAAAGACACATAATAGAGTTGTTCAGCAAAAAGTACCTAGGCCAGACCTGGAGACTTTACTTTACAATACAGCAGGGGGAAAAAGAATGTTGACATAGAATATAAACACAGGACTTGCTAAGGCAAAGAACAAATAAGTGCACAATGTTATTCCATTATTTGACAGTAGATAAAGACAGGAAAGATGGGGGAGAGAGAGGGGAATGACATGTGACAAAGGTCACGGTATGCGCCGTAGCCACCAGCACACCCTGAGTATAGAACATTAACAATATGAAAACATCCCAGGAAGTATCTGACAGATAGCGATGTGCAGGAGGTGGCCGAGTTCAACGTCAACCGAACCGAGCACAAACTTTTCACGATATGATATTATGGCACAGTAAAAATTCATATTAACACAGTTTTGGAAATTGTTTTGAACTGATATCAGAAAGATACTTAGGTAGCGATTTTTCACAACGATGCAGGTAGCAGCTACTGACGTCTTTTCATTTCTGCGCTTTATTTACAAGGTATAACATCAAAATGTTTGCTGGGATGCAATTTAGGTAGATTGGAGACTCTAAATTGCCTATAGGTAGGAATATGTGCAGACCCTAGGAAGACTTGTGGCCACTGATGTATCAGCTAATGGATATCCTAATAAAGAATATCAAATACTTGGATCTTCTTTAACAAGTGGATCTTGCCCTCTCAAGCACTGCTGAAGTGTAGAGAACTGGAAGGTTGAATTTGAGCTTGATCTGATAGGTGTTCCCATGGCTCCATGGTAGAAAGGGCCTGTTGGAGATCTCTTTTCACTCCTTGGAAATGTGTTCCCTTGGTTGGAGACGGCACCAACCTTCAACCTACAAGGAAATTTGAGACAAGCACAAGAGAGACTGAAGTTGGACTGACATGCACAGCGAGAATTAATGAGGTGGTTCAAACTTTGCATTGAATGTGTATTATGGCCTCAGTATGACCCTGTCCTCATTTACCCTCTTCCCTCGGAGGTCGACTATTTCTTTCTCCCATCCTGAATAATAGCAAAACTGTATTTTAGGGACTACAGATTATAATGTGGTGGAATAATTCTAATCCTATTTTTTTTTTTTTCTGTGTGTTTGTGCTGAACACAGTGAGCCGTACTAACTTCCTATGGCCCCAGGTGGGTTTTGCTCAGTGGCATGGCAACTCCAAAATAAGAAGATGGTTTATGACACAGCCACAGTACCATCTTGTGCATTTTAGTTGTTGAACAGAAAAAGAATCTGATATTGTCTTTCATTTTCTGCATGTGTGTAATTTGGGACAAAAATAAGACAGCTATAGATGTGAAATTAGCAGCCACTAATGCGAGTCGAATTCTGACTTTCTACTAGGAAAACTGCAATGGAACAGCCCTTCGTAACGGAATTCCAAGTAGGAAACTCTAGCAAGTTTTCCTCAAAGCTGTGTGGTAAATGGTTAAACTAAACTTCAAACTAAATTTGAAATGTAAAACTGCACTTTTAATGATCTATGTTAACTAGCTAGCTAATGTTACATTAGCTAATTAACATTAGCTGTCGCATGAATTTCTGACTTCCAACTTTGAGGAAAACACAGCAGTAGATTAGACATTGGGAGGTCATGTGCTGTCCTGCTAGACCGTTATGAAAGCTTAACAGAGAAGCTGAAAGTTTCTATTTATTATTTCTGTCTGTGCAGTCTCTCTCTCTCACACACACACACACACACACACACACACACACACACACCGTTAGAGCTAATTGAGAGTGACAGGAACTGGAAGTCACCAGAGATGGTAGAGAAGCTTCAGGTATTCCACTGATTAGAACCAGTCTCCATGACAACTCTGGCATCTTCAGATAAACGTTTGTACCCTGTGACTGAGATTACAATTCTCATAAACACATGCAAATTTACACACACACATACACATGCATATTTATGTAACTGTGGAGTCTCTGTTGGTGGTCTTTTTGAGTTTCATTCTAGCAGACATTTTATCTACTGTAGCATTGGCTAATTGGAGCTACAGTAGCAAGATGCAGCACCCTGTGTGTGGTGTGTGTGTATGTGTGTGTGTGTGTGTGTGTGTGTGCGCGCACAATACGCTAACAAACTTTCAGTAGTAACCACTTTCAGTCACTTTGCACTGCATGTTCATGAGCACAATATGGCTAGATTAATTTATCTTTAGCATTTGCATCTGGGATATGGGAGCAATGCTGAATTGCTGAGTTTCTAAATACCAGGTTTGTCTTTGCCTTGAGTTCTGCTGTTTGTCAGGACCAGTGTTGGGCAAGTTACTTGGAAAATGGAATCAATTACTCTTTACTCATTACTCCTTTAAAAAGTAATCACATTACTGTAATTACGTTACTGCCCAACACTGGTCAGGACTGGGGATGGTCTTCTAGTAATTTAACCCTTGTATTATGTTAAAACAAGCATAGATCCTGTTCAATTCTATGTACTGAAGCACTGCGACACTATATCCACTAAAGTTATTTAAATACTACAAGGTAATAACGTTACCTACCGTTAAAGTTTGTAGGGCAGCAGAAGACGTGTTACTGTCTACACATCCCGTTACTAACACAGGCGAGTTTGGAGCAAATTGTGGAATGTTAAGTTTCACTTTTTTTTCACACCGGGAGACACCGGGAGTGGATTGAGTACAATGCTGCTGGTCTGCTGGTCTGTGCATCTCCAAATGACAAACATGACGTGTGCACATCAGGCGCATTAGAGATCGATTTAGATCAATTTCTATAAACTGACCAACTTTTGATTTGTGCCTCTGTATGGGAAACACTGCATCTCACAGTCAAAGACGCCCTCTACAGGCCATTTCATGACGCAAAGACAGATGACTGACTGACTGACTGCCTGCCTGACCTGAATTTGTCTCATGATGCCCTCAGCTGCGCCATGGGAAAAATGTACATCCATTAAAGATAAACAATGGAGTTTTACTGCCACTAGTGGTGCTGGTTAGCAGAGTAGGTCCCTGAACAACAACAAAAACATGTATCATGTGGTTTTCAAGCACAAGGACGTACGAGCACGGAGGTAACGTACACAATATTGTGTGGAGACGGAAGGCTTAGAGCCCACAAACTGTTCCATGTTTTCCCTTTCTGCTCACTCAATAACCATGTGTTTGGGAGAACAAAGAAAGGAAAACCGGATCGTAATGTTGAGTGGAGAAAAGTCATGGATAGAAGGAGACACCGTATTAATACTGGAGAAGCTTTTGATCGGTGGAGAAAGTGAGAGAAAGCATTTTGTTCCGATGCAGACATAGCTAGACTAGCTTGCTAGCTAGTCTAGCTATGTTACTTGTGTTACAATCCTATATTGAACTGGAAATTCTAGTAAATGATGTTTCTCCAATTTCTCCTATCTAATTCTACTATTCAAGTCAGTGAAGAAATTGGATAGAGAAAAACTAGTCAAATAATGACTATAGTCTATAATGATGGTAGGATGATAGTTTATTTTTTCTTTGAGAGCACAGTAACTGAAATCAAATGTCATCCATTAGTAACAGGTATACCACACTGTGCTGTATGAAGCAGAAAACACCCTACACCTTAAAACTGCATTAAGATGTATTAAAGAGTCTTAGTGAGACTTCCTAGCAAGAAATGTAAAATTAGAGCAATTTTGAAAGGAAAATATATTCACAATGTCTTAGTATTACCCAGAGATGAAGAATGAATATATGTTTTGCCAGTGAGGCAATTTAGCACAATTGAATAAAGAGGGTGAATACTTAAGCAAACCTACATTTTTATGTCATTGGAATTTTATACTTTCACATAAATGTGTTGAATTTGCACTCCACGTTTGATAGAAAAAAAAGTGCTTTGCATACATTTTAGCCCAAATATATGAAATACATTTATGTTGATGTAATTTTGTCAAGGGGTGATGTATTTTATAACCATTTTGGTGCGGTGGTTGATTCTGCTGGAACACCCTCAAGACATATTCAGAAAGACTTCAATTAACAAAGAGAACACGGTGCACATCAGCATTTGTCTTTAGCTTTTAGCTAGTTTTGTTATTAGCTTTGTGCCATGGGTGGAGTTTAGGGCTCATATTTATTGCATTCTTAATGAAGAACATCTCTCACAGCATCGGTACTTGCCTGCATTTTATTGATCTGTGGGTTTTAAAGCAGATTTAATCATGTTTATGCATTTCTGTACTGTAGTCTAGGGGCTCTGTTCCAGCTCCAGGAACAACCAAATGTGTTTTAGAGATGTGCTCACAAGTAGCAGTCTGTGTTGGAGCGTTTTGCTTTGTTTTCACTCATCTTTCTCCTGACCATTGGGAGATCTGTGGCTCGCATCAAATGTGTTGGACCTGGCCATCTGGAGGCAGCTAAATATTGGAATTTGTGATAGATGATTTTTATGTACCTGCAAAGTACTGGGCTAAATTTTTATGAGGCAACAGAAGGTTTGCAGAGCCAAGAGGACTATTTGGTTGTGTTCTGCAAATCACAAAATAAGGCAGAAATATCCAGGAGCAAAGGGGCAAGACATTCTCACTTTTATATTGTGCCTCCTGAGTTTTTCACTCTCAGAAAAACTGAAAGTGCCCCTGTGCTAATTTCAGAATTCATTTTTCTTTGCAAAGAGCAGTGCTTCTAACTCTCTCTATCTACTCTCCTCACTCCTTCTCCCTCCTTGCCTTCCTCTTCTCTAATGTCCATTTTCTCTGGTCTCAGGGCAGGCCTGCACACAGGGTGATTAAATATTGATTCAGTCAGTCTACCCATCACCTCCTCAACTTCTCATCAAATATATATATTTTAAAAAAAAGGACAGCTGTGAAAAAAAAAACAATGTTGAGTTTTATCTCCTCTGACTGATGGGACTTAAGGGGCTGAAGCAGACTGTGTCAATGGAAATCTATGGCTGAGTGGTCTGAATCCTCTATAGGAGAACTTTATCTCACTGTCACAGAGTGTTGGACATGCACATGCACACACAAACACAAATGAGGAGAATGGGGCTTTTTAGCCTTTGTAGCTGAAATGCGTTCAATCAGTGGAGTCTCACGTGTTGATCACATTGCGAGAAACGTCTGGCCTCCTTCACCCTGAGTGCGATTTCAGTCAGGGGCATTGCCACCTTACATTATTTAAATGTTTAAACCAACCAGAACGAGTAGAAAGTTTCCACAGAACTGCGTCTCGTTTACGATGGCCACCTTGGATCGGCCTTCAAAACTGGACTGGCCACTTTATGGATGGACCCACCTTATTCCTCCTCCTATCGGGGATGAATCCCAGACGTTTCTTGCAGTTTGAGCAACTCACAAGACTCGTGAGACTCGAGGATAGAAATGTGTTGCAATGCCATGTGAGGAGGTGGAGAAGATTGGGAGTGTCTCCAATGGATGGGGAGTTTTTGTTCTAAAACGGGGCCGGAAAGCTAGAAATCTCGGCACCTGGCCAAGAAATCGTTGAGTCATTGGTATTGATCAACAACTCTATCAACCCACACAGATATATTATGGTTATTTTATGCTATGGGGCAGTATAAATCATACCTAATGCAGCTTTAATGATATAATAAGGGTTCATGTTGTAAATCTTTCTGTTTCTGGCTTTCAAGCTCAGTTTGCTGGTTTCGTTGACATAATGCACAGTCCTCAACAATGAACGCATCTACACACAACTGTAGCACTGATAACCATAATTATATAAATTGACACTGGCTTCTGCTAGGCTCATTGATTGCATTATCATTGGCCATAATCATATGAGTGTGGTGTGGTCCATAATCGTTTGAATAGAAAACACTTGGATTATGCTGCACAAGCTGTTTAGAAATTAGAAACATTTTATGCTTTTTTTGTAGCTGTAAGAAAAAATGGCTATGTTAACTTCAATAGCATGGGAGAAGGCTGAGATGGAACTATGGGGGTGAACTCGCTGTGTGTTGGTTGGCTCAACAATGTCTTCTCATTTAAATTAATTTTCTTTTTGAGGTGAACTATTCCTTCAAAGCGTAACTCCGGCCGTTTTCGACCTGAAACCTATTTTCATCATATTTCTTTAAAATTAAGGTTAGTTTAGGATTAGGACTTGGGTTCAGGGATAATAATAGAATAAGGATGAGGTTAGGTAGGGTTAGGGGTTACGAGAATTAATGTAGTCAATGGCAGATCCTCGCAAGTTTAGCAATACAAACGTGTGTGTGTCTCAGAGAAGGTGACTAACAGCAGAGATAATTTTAATGGAGTTACAAGGTGTTCAGCGTCCTTTGTGTTGTTCAAAAGAAAGTCTGTTCCGGTCCTTCTCCTCCCTCCATGTCTCCAACCATTCGGTCACGCTCTCTGCCCAGCAAAGCACCAATTGAGCATAGACAGCATTTCCTGGAGCTGAGCTCAGATGATTAATTTGAGCAGAACAACTCATTCTTTGGGTGAAAGATAATTTCCTTTATCTGTGTTTATATGTGTACGTGTTTTTTAAGATTTCGTCAATTCCACTGATAATATGCTTATTCTGTACTTACATTCAGTGATGTAACATGATGGTGCTTACACTGTTCTTACATCCTAGCTTTTCCCAAATGCTTTCTTCATCCAGATGTTGTATTTTGGATCCGATGGTAACAGTGGCTCTCACTGAGTTCCAGAAATCCTGTAGTGTGTGTCTACCTTTCAGCTGCTAAGACATGGACTTTATTTAAAGACATGCTAGGCAGACCGGCACCAGGGGTCCTGGCCGCCTGTTGAGATGAGACAGGCATCAGGAAGGACACCTAAAGGGTCAGAGAGAGGGAGGGGTTGTGAGAACCAATACCCACTCTCACCTCTCTCGCTGTTTTTAATCCCTCCATCCCTCTCTCCTCTTTTCTCCCTCGCTGGTGGTAGCCACTGGCTGCGACCTCTCTCACTCCCACGCAAACAACATGGACCCTCTCTCTTACACATAGTGCGTGGACAAAATAACAGAAACACCACCTGAAAAAGGACTTGAACTTTGAAGGAACTAAATCACAATTACAATGGAGTCATATTAAGCTAACAGTTTTGAAAATCATAACAACATAAGCTGAACACGGACAAGCTGTATCGGCAAAGAGGAACAGTAGTTGCAAGTCAAAGCTCACTGACAGGGATAGGCGGACACTTAACAGGATAGTTGCTAAATGCGTCAAACTACAGACTCAAAACCTACCATAGAATTCAGTTAACACCTCTGTGATTCCAAAACAGTACGTCATGAGCTTCATAAAGGTGGCATCCAAGCCAACGCACAATGCATAACCTGGTGGAAGGAGCACAAAACCTGGAGCCATGAGCAATGGAAGTAAGTAATCTGGTCTGATGAGTCTTTCTGCCTTTCCTCCATCCAGACGGGTTTACATTTAGAGAAAGCCTTAAACCTAGAATGTCTGTTACCAACTGTAACAGAACATAGTGGTGGATCTGTAATAGTATAGTGCTATCTACTGGAGTAAGTACACAGATACACTGGGGTCTCCATACATGCTGGTTTCATGAACAGCAGGATGAAGTCAAACTCCTTCCATGGCCTTCCTAACCAGCAGATGTAAACATCACTGAAACTTTATGGGAAGTAAATTTCCACCTCCTTCGTCTCTCAAAGAACTGGAGGCTTTCCTTCTTGAAGAAAGCTCCAATATGCCAGCACACACAGTTCAGGATGCAGGATGACACCAGGACAAGCAGGACTGAAGCTGCCCTACTCCTTCTAAGCTACTATTCATATATTGTTAGGTGTTTCCGTTATATTGTCCTCCCCCTGTGTGAACACACAGGCAAACAGAAACAGCAGCCTTCCTACAACTCAGTGCTTAATCAGCCCCAACTCTCTTTGACAATCACCATGATTAGCGCTCCACTCCAAACATAATGAGCACATCTGCCTTCTCCCAGGCAAAGCATTGATTCTCTGTAATGTGACATGATAGCAGTGAGGGGAAGGGCTGCTCTGAATGATGCCATCTTGCTGCTGCAGTGTGGCACCATTGGAAGCTATTCATGGTGGATGTGAAGTGAAGACTCATCTGCCAACTGATGGATTAGCTGTAGAGGGGGATGTAGTGGAGGGTAAACTTACCTAAACGCAGTGTACCACCTTTTAGGCTGGCATGAATCTTAAACCTGCAATAACCGATTTCAGACCCTGTAACCAATCCTGAAATGAATGTGTGCTATGTGGCGATTTCCGTGAGATGTAATGATATAAACAAATAGCCACACATGCAGGCCAGCTGCAAAAGCGGCCCTCACCCCCTCCCATTCCTGAAAAAAAATGTCATAATGGTGGAATCGATGAAGCGAGCGAGTAAACTTGTTAAACTAGTAAACTTGCTACCTGCCTCTTCACTTGTCATTGTGGGACATGTAACCTTCAGCGGGAGGAAAATCTGCCAAAGCGAGACTGGTACCCGGCGAGACTTCTCTGTAGGTACGGTTAGCTTAGCTATTAGCCTTTATGCACGGACCTTCACTAGGTTTGGCCTTTGTGGCCTCCGTAGTCCAGCAGCTTTGCTGTGGTTTATTTACAAATGTGTTGCGTTTTTTGTCGCCCTCTAGTGGTTGGAAAATCGCTTAGTGCAGCTTTAATGACAAATTTATGGCATACATCATATCAACCTGATGTAAGTTATGAGGATAAGGTCTTTTAAAAGTATGAATAAATGCTTCTCTGAAATTATAATTGATTGTTGTTTCTACTGGTGGATGTTTGTCTTATGCCATGTCTTATACCATGATGACCAAATGGAAGTGATAATTTACTCACCTTTTTATTTACCACTACATCACTAGTTTTAGAAAAGAAAGAGAGATGACTGGATAAGAAATAAAGCTTCATGCAGATGCACAGAAAAAAGCCTGTAGATAATAACTGACAAAAAAAAATTGAGATAGTGATGTCACTGATATGACAGGTTGATTTGCATGTAAGTTTAGGCAAATTTTTGGGCAAATTTAGGGAAAAATTTGCCAGCAACGGGCAGTGAGTAAAGAGGGTAATGGGCAATGCTAACTGACAAATTTGGAGGAGTGAAAATGGATGAAATAACATACTGCTGCCATCTTCCATCATCCGTCTCCTCTTTTATACTGAAAATTTTATAATTTAATCATTTTATCAAGGTTTCCACTGGATCATAATGTGTATTATAGGCCTATGTATGGCTGTGGCAGGCAACAGCTAGCAAGCTTGGCTGGCAAGGTTTCAACATCAACCAATCAGAGATAAGAAAATTGGTCAGGTGACCTGTCCTCATCCCCATATATTTTCAAAAAGGTCCAACTGCTACTAAATAGTAAACACAACTGATTCTTTGTGGATAACCTTAAATTATTACATCTTCAGTAGAAAAGAGGAGGTCAAGATAACAGTGATGGCAGCAGTATGTTATTTCATCTATTTTCACTGCCTGTTGCCCTCTTTGCCCATTGCCCAGTTGCTCATGCTCATTGTCCATTGCCACCAAATTTTGCGCCAAATTTGCCTGTGTATCATCAGCTTTAGATTCGACTGTAGCCAAGCCTGGTGCAAAATGATTTTCTCATTCCAAATTTATGCCCAAGACAATTAAGGCTGCACTGGGCAATTTTGCATGTTGAGAAATGTTGGCGAGAGGTAACTGTTTGAATTTTGAGGAGTTCACTACCCAAGAATGCTTTTTTCCTCTTAGTGTCTGCTGGTGTGGAGGTGGTGGAGAGGTTCTGCCATCGTTGGTGAGTCCAGCTTTCTGGACGGAGCGCTCACTCACTGCTGTTGAGGAGACAGATTTGATTTTCACTCTTAAGTTTCCATTTGTCACCTCCTGTTCAGTGAGAAGATTTCCTGCCAGTGACCATAACCGACACCCAAATAATAATAATAATTTGGTTAAATAGGGTGAATCTATGATGTCTCAATTAGGGAAGATGATACTCTTCTCTGCTGCAGCCACACTTGCTGAATTAGGTTGATAAGAGTGTATTTTTCCATGAAACTCTAGTGCAGCTTTTAAAGTCTGCAGCATGTCATCTTTCTCTCCCAAAAAACCCCGCTTATGGAAACTACACACATTAATAGTTTACAGCCTAATCTTAGACTTTGTTTCTTTCATAGACAGTAATTGAAACGCGTTGTGTGAACAACAGAAAACAGAATGCATGGAGAGAGAAGAGGTGTTGGAAGTCATGAGGTGAACAGAGGAAGCGTGAGAGAGAGGAGGAAGAGGTGTAAAGCTAAGGTGTGAATCACAAGGCGATAATATCAACACACACACACTTGTGCACTTGAGTGTGTGTGTGTGTGTGTGTGTGTGTGTGTGTGTGTGTGTCAGAGACAGAGAGAGAGAGAGATTAAAGGCTTGAAGTGTGTAAGATGAGTGTTCATCTCTCTAGTGGAAACAGAGGATATCCATCAAAGACAGCTCACTTTATGAGTGTGTGTGTGTGTGTGTGTGTGTGTGTGTGTGTGTGTGTGTGTGTGTGTGTGTGTGTGTGTGTGGCATGCATGTGTTTGAGAGAGAGGGGTTCCGTGTTTCAGCTTTGCTTTCAAATCACCAGCTTCACATCTTAGATCCAAACTCCCATACACATTGCATTGTACTGAAAGGGGATGGGAAATGGGACAATATATCGAAATTCAATATATCGCGATACAAAAATGTGACGATACATATCGCGGGGCAGAAAGATGAATCGCAATATTAGCTCCATTTTATTCTGCTGTAGTAATCACAAATGAGCGTCCACAGGATCAGCTAAGATATCGCTGCATCCCCACATGCCTCCTGTCTTCTTCCTCCAGCTTACATCACACGTTACTCTTGTGTTCCCAGCACCTTTATTCCCATTCTGACTCACCTCATCAGTACACCGTTATAATTGCATTCAGGTAAGCCCTGCCCTGAACCCACTCAATCCTCCCTATATCCGCTTTATCATCCGACTGCAGTCTTAGTCATGCCAGACGACGCACCTCTTGAAGAGCTTTCATCCTCACATAGTCCAGGTTGCAACTCGGCAAGGTGCGGAACGGCGATTCTAATTCGGTCCGCCGTGGCAGAAGCTCCGCCGTGGCAGAAGCTCCGCGGCGGCGTCACGGCAACAGTTAATTTCCAATGGCAACCGCAAAGCAGATGCAGATCGGTCGCCATGCCAACCCGGGCTGACCTCTTGACCATCTCTGCTCCCGCCTTCCTCCCCCCCCCCCCTCCTTTCTTCCTTCTGACATCCTCCCATCCCACGCAAGAGAGTAGAAGGAGCCTGGGAGGCAGAAATCTCAAGAGACTGAGTCAATTTACACTAAATCTACCTGCAAGACCGTAGCAGAGGCATCCTATCCACAGCTGCATGAACAGATACCAAAGTGTGCTGGTGTTTATTGTGCATTCCACCCCTGCTGTACGTCTTTCGTTCCTTGTAACATTGCCAGCAATGAGGGGAATAAATAAAGCTGGATTCCTGTTGTTCCTGCTGTTCGCGTTTTGTTGTGGGCGGGATGCAAAGTACAGTTTAGTATGCGATATCACTGATGGCGGTGTTATGTAAAATGTGTGAAGTTTGATCATGGAAACAACCATATGCTCACTGTAGCACACTCTGCACACCGGCTTCCCACCTAGCAAGCTCGTCAGCCACTGTCCTTGTCGAATAGCAGCTACTGGCTGTGGGATGCCGGCCTCCTTTAAAGCTGCCATACATAAGAATCACTTACAGATTTTATGTCGCAGGCAAGGCTGTTCATTCAAGCTGCACTAGGCAAGATTTTTATGGAAAAATACACCCGTCTTGTCCGCCTAAATAACAAAGTGGGGCTGCAGTAGAGAAGAGCGTCCCATCTCCGCTAATTGAAATGCATCTTATTTGCCCAAATACATTTCTGGCGTCAGGTATGGACACTTCTCTGCCCACAGGAAGAGACAAATCAAAACTTCCTTTGGTATGAAGCATCACAGACCGGCCTGGTTGGCGAACATGAGCGTGCTGTGTGCAGTTTACTGACCTCACCTTACAGGATTTCTGAGTTTTTCCAAACAGTTTCATCTCACTGCCATTTGGAGCTGCAGACATGCAAATTTGCTTAGTGTAGCTTTTATATTTAATTTGAATTTAGCGACATTTTTCATCACATTAGGTAGGCAGTCATTCACAAAATGTTATGAGAGAGATTTAGAGTGCACCACTGAGCGCTATGGTTAGGATGCTTTGAATGGATTGGCCAAGGAAGGGCACAGACTTGTTACTATTCACTAACCTTATGCAATGACTAGAAAATAGTAAAGCCTCTTTGCACCTGTCATAGTCACACACATTTAAATTCAATGTAGATCTCATTTTTTATATATTTATTTGTAGGCAAGGCCATGCAAATTGAGATTGCACCCAATTTAATTGCACTAACTAATAACACCGACTGCCCCAAATTATTGTACTATATTTAAGATCCTTTGATAAGTGCCACAAAGATTTTACGCTGAGATCAGTTTGACCATTCAGAATGGCTCTATCATTGCTGCAAGGTGCTGCACTGTCTCCAGCATGTCAGGCGAGCAAGAGACAAGGTTTTTTTCCATCCCAGAATCTAAAATCAGATCCGAAAATGCTCCAATTATAAAGGTGCTTTAAGTTACGAGGGTGCCAGCCTTGGTGGATTAGTCTGAAGCACTTTGCAATTTGCTTAGCAATTGGTGATGAAGGGGCTGTTTGTTTGCGCAGTGCACTTTTCGAGGGCTTGTTTGTGCTACAACTTGATTTGCACAAATGTCTTAGTGGATGAGAATGAGAGATGAGGTGCAAAAAAAATGCACAGATTGACCTTGCAACGCAATCTTAGTGAATCTGGATCTGGATCATTTTGGGTGTTCAGCCCCTTTGCACTACTGTCCTGTGTGTCAGTATGAACTGTGAAACTCTGTAAGTTGTCAATTTGTCTCTGGACCAAAGACAAATCTCTGTCCATTTATTTTACATGGCAACTAAAGTGAGTCTTATGCTGATTCTGGTTTCTCTGGCTGTTGCTCTCACTACATTCCAGCGAGGAGCAAAACGTCGTCGTCAGAATTTGTGGTGTTCTTGTGGTGTTTTGTTGATTTCCTCCCTGGAGTGGGACAGCTCTCCTTTCCACTAGTCTTTAATGGGAGAAAGAGGGAGGAAGGAGGTCTGGAGGAAAAGGGAAGTATGAAAGTGTGTTTCATCTCTATATTTTGCCTTTTAATCTCTTGTCTCTTGTGTCTCTCTTGCTGTTTGTACACCAATAGGTGGTGGGGCGGCAGCATGAGTCATAAAGTCAGAAAGGTACAGACTCAGCAATGAATAAAAATACTCCAGATTACCTCTATCATAGACTATTTTGTCTAAATTGCTGACATTTGACATATCCATGTATATTTTTGAATGATCTTTTAACCACTGATTTACTGGCTAGACTAAATGTGAGATTGGCTCTCAAAATAATGATTGAAACACACATGAAATACCTCTGCAAATGAAAGGTCCAATCTTATCTGCTGATTGCCTACATCAAAGTCAATGTAGCTAATCACTTCTACAGAATTCAACTGAATCCTGGTTTTACACACTCGTTTATTTCAAGTCTTAGAGACGGATCCTTCTCTTTTTAAGGCAATGCAAGGCAAGTTTATTTATATAGAACATTTCGTACACATAGGCAATTCAAAGTGCTGTACACATAAGGCATTAGATAAGAAATATAGGATAAGGTAAATAAAACAAATAAAAAGGAGTGTAGAAGAAGAGAGAATGCATAAAGAAAGAATAAAGATCAACTTTAAAGGGATTCTCTGGATTTCCTTGTGTGTGTGTGTGTGTGTGTGTGTGTCTGTGTGTGTGGGTGTGTACAGTACAGTACCGTACATACAGGAAAATTCCACCCTCGGACACTCCTACACTGTTACATATCATCAAAATGTGATGTTCAGTACATTCCAGGAGTTCTTATGTGATCAAGTGTTGTAATTTACTTTTTTGCTGTACCCACTTTCCCTCAACCTGCCTCGTCTACTTCTACTTCAGCTAGTGGGTTCTTACATTTCCCAGAATGCCTTTCGACAACCCCCCAGGGAAGGGGCACGAACAATGGATTTCTCCCAGTATGATTGTCGGTGAACGTCGGTGCAAAATTGCGGCCCTCGCTCTTTGACACACACAACCCCAGATACTACATTTGAACAGCAATCCACAAATATAGCAGGCGTACTGTAGGTGCTCCCCATAAACACACACATACACCATTTCAGCTGTCATGGCCTAAAGCTACAGGGATTATTACAGTAATCCATCATAGTGCTCACTCACACACACCTTGTACCCATGTGCTGTGTGAGTCTGAGTTTGACACCAAAAGTGACAACAGAACTCTCCCTGCATGTAAACATATCCAGTGTTTCAGTTTGAAGTCTCAGCTAGTATGGGTTTTGAAGACCAATACCGATATTCAATAGCTGATATTCAATATCTTTGACCATTTGACCAAAATTAGGTATTCAGTGTTTCCGCAGAATTGTATTCTTGTCAGGATGGAAAAGCCCTTGAAACAGCATTTAGACCATCATGGGACACTAAAACTCTCCACTGAAAAGAAGAATAAGAATAACAACATATCCATGTATAGTTATGTGGAATCTGATCAAAATATCAGAATGAATTCAGGTTAAGGGCTTCTGACAGACGACCAGTGTAGTGTTGAAACTGCATGATATCCATCATATCAGAGGTGGACGACGCTGATTGGCTGACATCCGATTTTTAATATCTCTTCTAGACATCGGGACAGTGAGAGAGACGGACTGGCACAGAGACAGTTAGAGATGCTGACAGCCAGGCAGACAGATAGGAGACTTGAGATAGCGATGGCAAGACAGACAGTCCACCCACTAATTAGGCGGCGCTCCCTAATTAGCTCGGTCTTAATTAGATCTGCTAATGATCTCAGTGGAGACGAGGCCAGATCCACCTGCCAATGCCTCTGTGTTTCTTTAAAATGTAATTTTTCATTTTCAAAGTCAACGCATATGTAGTTGAAGCATCATGCAAAATATCAAAATATACACACATACAGTGCTACAAAATACGTTAAAAAAAAATAGAGATTACAGTGGTATAAAATGCAAAAACAGCAGGAATATATCACATCTGCTTTCCAACATCTCTCTCTCTCTCTCTCTCTCTCTCTCTCTCTCTCTCGCAAATTCAGTGTAATTAGCAAAGATCTCTGGTACTCCAATAATAAAAAGATGACATTAATCGCCGCTGAAAGTTAGTCTCCTCTCATTTGAAAATCATTGAAATTGGTCTCCAGCTTTTGAAGTCCACCATCCATATCAAACAAAGATATTTACATTTAAACACTTAAATTGATACAGTACAGTAGATCCTGGAAGAATATGTTATATACTAATTATATACATATTACTCCCATTGAAGAGGATGTGCATGTAGCTGAAAATAAGTTATCATTTATATTGACATTGACGCAATAGACGTATTGATAACTGACTTTCACAGCACAAAATTTGAAGCCCAAGAAAGTATGCTCTTTCTAGCGAGCCAATGCCATTGCTAGAAAGATCTGTGGCTCAGAAATAAACAGAATTCTGCAGTCAGACTTTGTTGTCATTGCACTTTTATTTATTACATTGTATCGTGGTTATATCGAATCGTGAACCCCATATCACATATCAAATCGTATCATGAGATAAACATATCATCCCATCCCTTCATCCCTGGTAAGCTGCTCATGTGACCTGAGAGAAAGACCGACTCTACTACTGAAAATAGGCGGCATTGCCCTTTAAATAGAATTTCAGCAAAGTAACAGCACTCTATTGCTATGTGGAGTTGGAGCAGTGTGTTTCAGCACGTGTGCAGATGAAGAGAAGTACAGTTAGTACCCGGCTGTCCACTGGTCCAAATTATGCTGAATAGAACGACATGCGAACAGCAACTGTGCCCGAGCATGAGCGCGTTTTCGCACTTATTAGCAGGGGAGGGAGGATAGGGAAAGTGAGTGTGTGGGTGGATGGATGGATGGATGGATGGATGGATAGATGGATGGATGGAGGGATGCATGCAGGCAGGCAAAACCAGCAGGCACTGGAGGGATGAGGCAAACACACAAATGGTTTCACTTTGTTTTTCACCCGGCACACACTCTTCACACACTAGTCCACAGTCACACTTTGTCTCTCTCTCTTTCACATACACACACACACACTCACACATACACACACAGAAGGGCTCAGTTTCCCACGAAAGTCGGCGCACGATATTTGTGGAAGGTTTAAACAAAATGGAACCAGCAACAGTTGTCTAAAGGCTGCCACAAGTTTTTCTTCTTGCGGAAATGCAGCCACAGCTAATCCTAACCATAAGTTTGGAGTTATGAAACAAATTTCCCTCTGTGCAAAAACACTGCCAGCTGAAAATAAATGCTTTGGTACCGTTTGTGCCGTAGCGAGGCCGGGACGAGCCGTTGCTCTGCTCTCTCACGTCAAAATGAAAGCATTATTTCTGCGTATATCACAATATGAACCCAATTATGAGCATAATGGACACGGACTTGATGATTCATCAGAGCCGCAGACACCCAAAACGTGAATTACCAGGCCGGTCGTGAGCGAGGGCAGCAAAACTGAGAGGGGGAGGAGGGGGGGCGGGGGGTGTGGGGGTCTGGTCTCTCCCGTGAGAGAGCTGCTCGCCTCCTCTGTTTTGATTTTGCGTTTCAACAGAAACAAGCGTGCATCCGTTGTAGACCGCCGCTGTAAACCGGCACAAACTTTACAGCTGCTAATCCCGCCTACTGGCTTCCAATGGGATAAAGGGAGATTTTACTACAGCACCACAACCACAGTATTGTTCCATACCTAGAATACCTTTAACATGTATGTTAATCCGCCATTGTAAATATGCAGACTGGCTTCCAGACAGCCGTAAGCCTCTCAAGCTCAGCGCTTCCTTTTAAAAGCTCCAAGCCCCGCAATAAAAAGCGGACTATTAGCACCATAAAGCACCAGTTTTCTCCTGCCATCCCAGAGCTTGATGTTGTGGTTCGGGCGCTTAATTCCACAGCCGCGTCCGCCACAGAGGAAAAGACGGAAGCAGACACAATGAATTACATAGATGGTCTTTTCTCCATAATCATTAATGAAAATATGAGTTCTGCTGCACATTTACTCAGAGACCCATTCACATTTGCGTCTTTATTTAAATTTTGCATACTAAATCACCACATTATAAAAAAAAGTATTGAATTACTTTGATCATTAAAAACACTATACGGTGCAATGAATATTGGGCAAATTCCCTGTGTTACTTTTGCTTGGATAACTGCGTCGTAACGTTGCTTTTACCATCAGTGGAAGAGCCTCATTATGGCAGAGCGTTAATGCAGTGTTTACAGCGGGAGGGAGTTTGCTAATGGATGGGTCGCAGCCAGAAAAAAGACTCTTTCCCTCCCTTTCTCCCTCATTCTCTGCATACGAGTCAGTGCGTAATTCTTGCATCTGCTACTTCCAATGTAAATACGTATTGATGATGTGAATAGACAGCAAAGCATGTGTGACCTTGCACATTGTCCCCTTTTTCTGCACATTGGGCTCCTCCATCTTGAGTATTTGATAAGGCGGACAGCTAGTAATGCGCATATGCAAATCGGCAAGTCCTGTATATGAGTTATGGTGAAGTGAATGCACATTTTCTGCACATCCTGCATATGGCCTTAATGCAAATATGATTTACAGTTACATTACAGCTGCAAATCCACAGAATTATCCATATTATTAAAATTTCTGCATATTCCCTCGCTTTACTCATCTGTTAAATGCAGATTTCTTCACACTTTTTCATTTATTTTGACATTTTTGTATGAATTATTTCTGTGTCTCAGTTGTTTTGCACACCCTATATTTCCTATTTTTTATTCTTACAGCACCGACATGTTCCACTGACGGTTTATGTTTGCTACCCATCATTTTTCTCGCTGAATCCTATCGCTATTTCGCTGCCGCTGCAACAACCCAGTTTCCCCACAGAGATCATTAAAGTTTCATATTATCTTATCTGCGTCGGTAATGACCAGACAACATGGCTGCCCGGGACCTCGAGGGCCCACTCCGGGAGCAGCTGCTTACAGGTTATTGCCTCCAACCCTCTAAATATTTAAAGGTGTTGTAGCCAGTCGGCAAACTGCACCTCGCTCCGGATAATCACATTTCAGGTGACTGCGTTGCTTCCGATCCAATAAGCAGTTTTAGTCTCCCTGAAGATCAAGAGATACAGAGGAAAGTGTTCACTAATAACATCTTCCCCCACACACACACACACACACACTACTGCTAAAGTCCATTAGCGGAACTCTCTGGGAAAGCCTGGAGGAGGAATGAAGAGAGGAAAGATTTTCAAACATGAATGAATCCCAGCAACAGGTTGACACTTTCTGTACTTCCTTCTCTGCGAACACATATTTGCACATATGCTCTAAATTCAAATAATTGTTTTCTTCATTCTCATGTCCCATCTCATTTGCATATATATTGTTTTTTGGGGTTTTCTTTGTCTCGGCATGTTCGGCCGCTGTAATCCATAGTTTTCTCATGCTTTTCATTCATACCTGCTAATTCTGTTGTTTATTGTTGAAATTGTCAGTTGTGTATGTTTATAAAATCCGCTTTTGCTGTATTCTTATTTATATTCTATTTTTCTTTGCTATATTATGGAAGCCCAGATGTGACATAAATAAACAAATAAATAAATAAATAGGAATTGGCACGTTGAGATTTCATTTTTATTTTTGTCCTAAATAATGCGACCACAATAAGGAAATTAAATTGCAAATTTGAACATTCGATTTCAGGGTTATTGCTTTGGAGTACATGGAAAACTAAATGTCAGTGGAGCTTTCATTTTAATTTTTGCAGTAATAATGCATTTTCCAACATGTAAATGAAATTGAAAATTGGATTCTTTCATTTAAATAAAAATTGTATCATACATTATTATATGGAAAATGAAATTACAATAGGATGATTTCAATTGAATAATGGCATATATCCATATCCAGATGGACTGTATCCCATTAGAAGATACCAATCATCTCACTGTTGAGCACAATGTCGATGTGGTGGATTTCTGTATATTAACTGTCTCTCTCTGTCTCTCTTTCTCCCCTCTTCATCTCTCAATGACCTAACACCTCACATCTTCTCCTTATCCATTTCCTCATGTCACACTTCTCATGGAACCGCACTCTGATCCCTGATACATCTCCGTCTCTCCATTCCCTTCCCCCCCTACTCCGCCTCTCATCCTCCTGCCCTCCGCAGCTGCCATCGAGGCCTGTCTGGGCCACCTGCTGAAGAGACGGGCGGCGGGCTTCCTGCGCAGCGACAAGATCGCCGCCCTCTTCACCAAGATCGGTAAGGTCAACGACACCGCCAGCGAGGTTTGCCGCAAAGTGCAGGAGCAACTGCAGCAACAGGCTGAAATCACCAGGTGGGTAACCCAGCAATCACCCCCCACCCCCACCCCCACCCCCACCCACCCCTTTACTCCGACAAAACTTCCTGGACTTAAAGCTGCACTGCGGCAAGAGTTTTATGTAAAAATCCACCTGTCTTATCAGCCTAAATCGCAAAAGTAGGGCTGCAGTAGAGAAGAACGTCCCATCCCCACTAATTGAGATGCTGTGCATTCACTCTGTTTGCCCAAATGGAATTCTGGTGCAGCTTTAAAGTATGTGGTATAATCCCACATTTGAGCCTTAACCTTTAATAGTCAGCAACCCACCATTCATTTACATCCAGCTGTTTTTTCACCTTTATTTGAACTGTTTACCAGCCCGGCCGCTCTGTGATGCTTTATACCAAAAGATACCAAAGAGACAAAAGATGTTGGTGAGTCCAGCTTTCTCTGCACTCGCTGCTGTTTAGGAGACAGTTTGGATTTCGCTCTTAAGTTTCAATTTGTCCCTTCCTGTGTGGAGAAGATTTCCCGCCAGTGTCCATTCCCAACACTAGAATTTAATTTGGGCAAAATAGGGAGAATCTGCCGCATCTCAATTAGTGGGGATGGGACACACAGATAAACATCTTGCATTGGGTAACTTTAATTATGTAACATAAGCACAAATAATAACAAATATACCACTAGAGACAGCTGTCGTTAATATGACATACATATTGTGCAATCTAAATTTTCCACCCATTTTCATGCACTTAGTTTTATTTCGTTTTATCAACTTTATATCACTCATATTACGCCAGATCAGTACCAAAAGCCCAAAGCTAAAGACACACTTCAACCACCAGCAGACTCAACCTCTGGCCAGGTGAGTGTTTACTAAAGCCAAGCATCTGTGTACACACTGCGATAAGCCCCGGGCCTGTTTCTGGGTGTGTGTGTGTGTGTGTGTGTATACTTGTGTATGCCTTTGAATGTGTGTGTATGTGGGAGAGAGTGCACACGGTATGATAAACTGCTTTGTCTGCAGGCACTTAGGCGCTAGCCGAGCTGTTTGCGAGCCCATTAATTGTCCATTAGCCTAAGCCACATGGCTACCGCAGGCCTCTCCAAGGCTAAAGAGAAAGGCTTCCAAATGGAGAAGACAGGGCTTTGAGCAACACACACACACACACACACAGATCTACATATTCACGCTAAAACAGACAGACAGAAGGTCTAGTGAGAGAGCGCTGCAACATGGATGGATTACGCGATGTAGATCAGCTCAGTTAAACATGTTTGTCTTCATATCAGCCGCTGTCACATCTCATTGGCCTTTATTTCCCCAGACAGACTGCACGGAACATTAAAACCTATTATTGTTTATGGATCTGCTTTACGCAAGTCTCCGCCCCTCACCAGAATGCATACATGCATTCATAACACACACACACACACACACACACTGTATGCAGACGCAACTACACACACACACACGCACATACAGGTGTGCCTTCCCCCTCCCCCCTCCCTGTTACCCCACCTCAGAGCTCCATTGTTCATTTACTCTGGTTGCCATGGCAACGCGGTTGCGCCACTGGCGGCGAGAGAGGTGGAGAGCATGATGGGAAACAACAGAGAGGGAGAGAGAGGGAGAGGGAGAGGGAGAGAATATCAGCAGATATCGACGGCGGTATAAAGAGTTTCAGCAGTAAAGTGAATGGTAATCACAGTGTAAAAGCACCAGGGTTTACATAGGGGGAGACATGACCCTAACTAGCATGCATCAGCCTGTCTGTTCCGCTCCCTTTCTCATTGTGTGTGTGTGTGTGTGTGTGTGTGTGTGTGTGCTTGCTCACTGCTAGGGGAAGGTCTATTTAAAAGGTTGTTTAGGGTTAAATTAGGTTATCTGTTTGTCAAAGGCTGCAGGTGGACATCCTGCCATCCTCGTCTGTCTGTAATCTGTTCCTTTTTAACCTTCCTTATCTAACTCCTTTTTTAATCTATTTTTGTTATCTCTCCTCTCTCTCTCTCCCTCCCCCTCTCTCTCTTTCTCTCTCTCTCTCGCACACACACACACACACACACACACACAAACACACCTCAGAGCCTCCAGTACCAGTATGATCCCTTAGTAACAACCATCTCATTTTTCCTCTTTCTTTTCCTATCAGCGTCCGCTGCTGACTTGCACTGCTAGTAGCAGACCTGAACTGACAACATGGTGAATGTAAATGACTGGGATGAATCCTTTTTTCTTATTTCTCATTTTTCCATCTCCTATGACAGACGTCACGCACGCGTAGTCACACACAATTTGCACTTCACACAGACTGTCACCCACATCCTCACACTGTTTGAAAACAGTATCCCTAAAATAGTATCTTTACATGTGCAGAACACACACAGTAACACACACACGCATACGCAATGCGAAACACTAGATCAGATGCCCTGAACTGACACTCCGATAATGCAAATCTGGACGCAGAATAAATCACCGTGGCATATTCCTTGTCGTATTCATATTCATTTGTCGGCTCAGGATGCAATCTCGTTGTAATCAATGCCGCACATTCAGTCAGCTACATGTTGACATTTGTTGACATTTTGAATTTGTAAAGACCAATGACAGAGCTCTGCTTGGAGGAGGCAGGGCAACATACTGTAGGGAAGGATGTTGCCATAGAAGTGATTTGCACATTTGATAAATAGCTTAAATAATTACAAATAGATTATAGATATATATTTATGTGGATAGATGCTTAGGGACAATGCATCATCATAGCAAGCATAATGAATAGTTCATTCCCTGAGATTTTTTGACTTTACGAAACATACATTCTCTTATACATTATACAATCCAAAATATTAACCCTTTGAAGCAACAATAACCAACAGTGGACCTAGAGTATGCTTCTTTCTATCTCTTTTTAGCTCCCAAAACTCATTTTCATCTTGGGGAATTTCATTCATTTCAATGCATTCATTCATCTACAACCTGCAGCTTTAATGTCACCTTATCGCATGTAATAGCAGGCATGTCATGTGCTCCAGGTGTCATGTGCTCATGCTTGTAAATGTTCACAGCAGCCAGATGGTAGTGAAGCACCGCCACCTCACGTTTGTAGCCTGCATGGGTTCAAGTCCAAGCTTCTCAAAAAGCTTTAATTCCTTTAGTATGTTCCTCAGAATCATTGGAGATTCTGAGGAGCCACTGGAGAACTGGCAGTGCACAAATAATTCTTAAATATAGAAAAACAGAATAGAAAAAGAGAGACACCTGAAAAAGATTGTTGTGGTGTGGGTGATGATTTTTTTTGTCAGTGCATATAAAATAGCTAATTGGTCAAGAGGCAAACCATACTGGACCATTATTTTTGCATGAATTGCGTGAACCTTTTGGGTGCTGCACACACAGTGGTCTGTATTGCTTCCTATGATTTAATCTATAGGAATCAATTGATTTGAACAACACACACAATTACAATCAGAAGTCAGAATCGACTCCAGAAAACTGGGAGTCGTGTACAATCCTCTTAACTAAGTCAGCTTGGTAAACCTGAACAAACCTTTTTACCTTTGTTATCTAATTTAGCTAATTTAGCAACACAACCAAATGCTAATGTCAACATATGACTACATGCCACTACTAACACTTGCGCTAGCTTAGATACATTAGCTAATGTGTAAATCAGATGTGTTAATAACAAGACAGTAATGGTTAGCTGACCAGATACTATGGTTAGCGACCTAGCAAGCTGACATTATCTCAACATAACATCGATCAGATCAGTGATGAAATGATCGCATCCCAATCAAAAACAGCACAGAAATGAACCATTTCTATTCAATTCTGCTTTGATGGCCGAATTTTACATTTTGAAACACAATCGGCTATTTACAGCCACTGTTGGCCAAATGTCGAGGACCTCCAACATGGCCGCCAGAGCGGGTATTACATCACTTGAAAGCGCTCTTTTTAGAGGAATAACTGAAGCAAATAGCAATGAATCCTGTTTTCACTTAGACAATACAATACACACAGAGCCTGACCACCTTACAGTGGGGTGGGGGGTGGAGGGGAAGTTAGGGGGCATGGATTTCCTCAGTGCTGAGTTAGGGGGTGTTGGTACCCACTGCACCAGATAATAGCAGGGTTTATTTGGAACAGGTCGTCCCTCTCTTTCTTTTTCCCTCTGCTTTCTTTCTTATCTTCTCTCTCTGACATCATCCTGATGCCCCTCTGGAGTTCCTGCTGTCACTACACACTCACACACACACACACATACACATACACACACCGAACCTTCTTGAAGAGGGTGGGGGATTGCAAACATCGTGACTGTTGGTAGCTGATCCCCCCTCCACGTGCACACACACACAAACACAGCCTAGTTGAAAAGGCTGGAGGATTGCGAGCATCGTGACTGGTAGCCCCCCTTCACACACACTCTCATTTGGTTGTTGAAGTGGGGGTTTGTGAGTGGTTTCGTCTGATCGCTGCTGAAGTGCCAGAGATCAAACTCAGTCTGGGATAAAAGCGGTCTTCTCTTAGAGAGACTGAACAGTGTACCATCAACATGCTGGACGGACACGGTATAGATTTGTTACAAACTGATTGGTGATCAGCTGTTATATGTTATAATTAGTGATTAGTCTCTTTCTATGTATGTACTAACCTCTCCACATTCTTTGGACGTTCTGGTTTTTTACAAACCTTTCCCCTCTGCCCTCCAGGAGAACCCAGAGCGTAGGTCATGAACCACTGAGGAGGCAGGGCTCCTCGACCACCAGCCGCCCCCCGCAGCCCCTCTCCGCCCAGGCCATCAAACACATCTGGGTCCGCACCGCCCTCTTCGAGAAAGTTCTGGACAAGATAGTGCAGTACATCGTGGACAACTCCAAGTGAGTCGTCCATTTTGCTTCACGGTCCTGATTCTTTGCTGATCGGCACTGGTGAACGATGACTCACTTTAAGCCAGTTAAAGCTTTGATGTAGCTGAATGATGAGCAATCCCTTGAATTACCTCTATTCATTTTCTCTACTCTTCTCCCTCTTGATTGCTTTGTTCTGTGCGTTGTCTGGCTAGATACAATGGTGCAATGCCACTTGAGTTTCCAATAGCCCCTAATATCAGAGATGAAAGCCTGAAACGTGATATGCCAGTCGTAAGTGCAGTGATGGGTTTTGGATAATGTTAGTCATCTGGATCACACTTTTTATTGGAGTGAAAGGAAAAAAATCCACGCAAAAACACTTGAACAATGTAAAAAATAACAGCTATTGGTGATGTACCCTGCATTTCTGGGCCCATTTTGTTGTTTGGTGGTGTATTGTTCTTAGGGTTAGGGCTAGGGTTGGGGTTCTGTGATAGCAGAAATTTTTCAGCTAAAACATCAACAGTAACCGCGTAGCCATGATCATAGACATGTATAATCCGCAGCTGAATGATCACATCTTTAAGCTATTTATATGCCCCTACACCCACCTTTGACTCAAAGCAACAAGTTCACACCCCTTCTCTTGTCAAAAGGAATTCTGGGAAACGTAGGAAATCAGTAACTGAGGTAGAAGTAGATGAGGCAGGTTGAGGGAACATAGATACACCAAAAAAGAAAATTACAACACTTCATCACAAAATAACTCCTGGAAAGTATTGAACATCACAGATTGATGATATGTATGTGCAGAAGGATCTGAGGATGGATTTTTCCTTTACTCCTCCTTTGGGGCTTTCTCATTGTGTCTGTCTTTCTGTGTGTTTATCAATGCAGTAAATACTATGAGAGGGAAGCCCTGATGCACGACCCAGTCTTCGGGCCCATCTTAGCTGCCCTACTGGGTGAGTATATTACACATTACATTTACATTTTAGATATTTAGCTGCTCTCACCCAGAGCGCATTACAGTAAGTGCAATAATAGAATGAGCTTAAACTCCTAAATTGCCAAAACTACAAGCAGCCAATAGCAAAGAGTGACAACAGCAGCATCCAGACATAGAAGCAGCAAATATTCCTGTGTTCATAGAATATTGATGTATAATAAAGTGCTAGTATAGAAATGAAGGCAGAAAATGCTTTTGTTTTTCATTGTTACCTCCTTGATGAAAGTCAGCAGCAATGTTTCAGAAGATTTTCATTTGTGTGTGAGAAATATATGGTCAGAACCCCTGATGTGGAACAATTATTTTTCTGTAATTTATTCATCATACACCTGCTCTTCAAATTTACTGAGGACTTATTAAATATTGAATATTGACTTAATAAAGATACATCATTAAAGTAATAATTAATCTGTACTTTTTGAAATAAATGAATGACAAATACATTTCAGGTAAGTGATTTTTTCCAAAATGGATATAAGTTTTGGAGTTACACTTGTCACCCTGTCTCCTCCTTACTACCTGTGTGTCGGTGTGTGTATCGGTGTATCCCCAGTGGGGCCCTGTGCTCTGGAGTACACCAAGCTGAAGACTTCGGATCATTTCTGGACGGACCCCTCGGCTAACGAGCTGGTCCAACGCCACCGCATCCATGGCGCCCACCGGGGCCTGGACGCCTCGCCCAGCCGCCGGCCCGCTCTGGGGGTGAGGCTGGAGGGTACAGGGTGTTTTCAGTCGGCTTTTTCAGTGCTCAGGAGGTGTTGATGTGTGATGGAGGGGAGGTGAGGGGTGGGAGTTAGTGTGTTAGGGAATTTAATTGTAATAGTGAACTTGTAGAGCAGCGGTTCTCGATTATGTGCCATCAAGGCCCAAGAGTCAACCAAACACTACACTTTCATTCCAACCAAACACTACACTACTCTGGTTGAAAGGGTGTTAATTAGTGAAATCAGATGCTGTAGTATTTGGTTGGAATGAAAACTGGACCAAAATGTCCTTGTTACAGAGACGCTACACCAAAGGGAGCGTGTCTCATTGCATTCTATGTAAATCATCATAATTTGGGCACCAGGGTATATAAGATTTAGCTAGTTACTCACAATAAATCTGAAAATACTAGACATATATTGTGCTTGGCTATTATATGGGTGGACTTCTAATTTATTTTATATTAACCAAAATCACCAGAAACAGTCTATTTGAATTTAAACATTTCTTTGGCTTTACATGTAGGCTATATGCTAAATAATTTTATTAGTATGCACTAGAAACAATGTGTTGTTGTAGCTTTTTCCATTTTTCCCATTCACAAAATGGATGTGTGAGCCATCAGGAATTGGATCTAGGCCAATTTGGACGCTGGACGCTGTCTGGTTGCTGCCATCAGACTCAGTCAACTGACTTTAAATGGAGTATTACTGGCTCCTGTACCAGGATTCATTCACAATTCCGATTTTGTCTTTGGTGTCTAGATCCGCAAGAGGCAGTCCAGTGGGAGCATGTCAGAGGACAGGTTTGCTGCTTCGGCCAGGGAGTACGTGGAGTCACTTCACCAGAACTCCCGGACACACCTTCTCTACGGCAAAAACAATGTCCTGGTGCAACCGGTAGGACTGCACATTGTCACTTTGTGATCAGCTTTTATAGAGTTGTACTCTTTTGTCTGACCAGTACATACACAGATCTA
Organism: Centroberyx gerrardi; assembly: GCF_048128805.1. NCBI lineage: Eukaryota > Metazoa > Chordata > Actinopteri > Beryciformes > Berycidae > Centroberyx > Centroberyx gerrardi. The sequence continues at coordinate 3,147,983 of NC_136002.1, forward strand.
CTGCAACTGAACAGTGGGTATGAAGTCGGATTTCTGCGATAATCCTAGAGAACCAATACCTGCAACACCCACAAGTGTCTACACTTGGCATATTTGTTTATGCATTAGAGGATATTGCCAGTTGCCACTCAACTGTGCGCTGTTTTCTTAAATTTAACTTGTGTTATTACTTTACTGAAGCATAATATGACGAGTAGCAGGAGTTGCTGAATTGTAGTGAGTTAAACAAAGTGAGCCACGGCACATGCACTGCAGAGATTTCTACATTCAAAAACACAGAAGCGGGCCGAGGCTGTGTTTTTGTTGTTGTTTGAAGGCCCTCCTACCCTCAAAAGACTTGGCTCACACTCACAGCTAACATTATGCAGCTATCTTGACTAGTTAGCCTTCTAGCTAACCAATAGCAATAAGTGGCTCGTAAATAAGTTCCGCTATTACTGAATATGTTAGCTAACCTCGCTAGAAAAATCTCCTACACGTTTTCTAATTATATTATTATATTACTAGTTATTGTGTTCAACGTTAGCCTTTGCTACAGCTAACTCGGAGAGCCGTAGCCGTTCTCCCTGAGAGAGAACGTCAGGCCAAAAAAATCTGTCAAAAATGTGTTTCTGCCTTGCATATCGGCAGTGGAGGTTCACAGTGGAACAGCTAAGCAGCGTTGCCAGATGGGAAATGTTAAAGTATTGTAACCCTAAGTTTTATGTGAAGACTCCAGTCTCCCGGGCTGTGGGCAATAATCGGGCTACAGTGGTTGTTTGATCCTCTTTTTAATACCGGGCCAAAACGGCAATGTCAGTAGCAGGTAACAACTCAGCATTAGCTTCTCACATGTGCACAGAGAATCTCGTGTCTCTTCAACAACGTCCACACACGTTACAGGTAGGAACTAAAATTACCCTGGGGGACTGACTAAATAAAATCTTATAATTAAACAATAATAATAATATTAATAATAACAATAATAATAATATTACTAATATTATTAGTGATATAATAATAATTATAACAATAATTATTTATATAATGATCCAAATAATCAAGTTGAAATGAATTAATAATGAAACATATAATAGACTGTACAAAATAATTGCAATACAATAACTTAGATTACAGTATCGTACCAGAGGCTTAAAATTATTGTATTTTGAGGAAAATTATCGTACGCAAGTCATAACCAAGAGAACAAGAGCCTACCGTTGTGCAATCTTCAAATAGGCTACTCTATGTAACCCTGATTTCTTGGTGGGTAGCGTTCTCCAGTCACTCTGGGCTGTGGCATCAGTACGGATTCACAGCGGACCTCTACTCATCGTCACATCACATGTTACTCGGTTACCGTTACACAAATGTGTCCCCCCGTAAACAATCAAACAATGACAGGTGGGAACTAAAATTACTTTGTCCTTAGGCAAAGTATGAGCCAGTCTCATGCTGCCACCTACTGTTAGGGAGTAGACATAGCAAGTTTGCTTACTTTTTGGCTGTTCCAACGACTCTGCCCTCCTCTTCGCCTCTCCCCTGTACTCACCTTCCTGTTCAGCACTCATTTTCTTTACTTTTTTTTCACAATTCACATGGATGCAGCAGTAAGCTATCTCGACTCTTCTTCTTCTTCTGTTTTGTTTTAACGGCGGTTACTTTCTCGACTCATGCAAACTCTCTTCAAATGAGCGAGCCAGCCAATCATGCTTGTTGTGATGATGAATGTGACGTGACTCACGTTCATCATCACAACAAGCATGATTGGCTGGAAAGACTTCACGTGAGAAGAGATGTGTAAACAGTACACAGACGTAGGATCCATATTTTACTATCCGATAGCATAGATTACTAATAGTAAGTGTCACAAAATGATCAAATTATCGTACATTATGGGACTTTTGGTATTATTGATCGTACATCGTACAGAGGGCAAAATTATCGTACAAATACGATAATTATCGTACATCTGGCAATGCTGCAGCTAAGCCTTGACTTGTTGCAATGACATCGCTGAACGATAGAGGTCAGCATTGGACCAGAATTTACACATAGACCCTTAAAGGAAGAACTGCAATACCGTGTCTGGAGCCATCTTCACAAATCTGTTCTAATTTGATCAGGATATTACCTAAGCAAGTGCAAACAATATGAAAGCAAAATTCAGCAGTGTACTCATTATGTTTATTTAAACCCAATGTAGAACCATTTTTGTGTTGTTTGATCCCTGTGGTTGCTCAGTGAACCACTCTTTAGTATATTTGACAATTGTGTTATTGAGCCTGGGGTTAGGCTATTTTGCAAGGCTGGCATTTATACATGCAGACATCAGATGTTTCTAAGGAGATAACTATCAAAGCAGTGTTATCCTCTAGCGGGTAAACACATGAACATGTAAAAAATAAATGTAGTGTTGCATAGGTGCTCTGTATTGCACTCTCATTACACTACACCTAAATCAAAGACATTCCGTCAACACTACAGCTGTGCTACATGTGTCTAACTCCTGGGTTCCCATTGTAAGTCTATGTAAATTCTTGGCACAATTTCGGAGGTGTTGCTGTTGAAGATACTGTTTCTCTAGGATAATGGCCGAAATCCTTCATACAGTGGGAACCATAGAAATACACACACACACACACACACACACACACAGGCAGCACCCACTGAACTCATACAGATATACTGCACATAATGAACATTTGCATCTATTATTGAGGCGCACACACACACAAACACACACACTCACATGCACGCACGCACACGCAGTACAGTATTTTAAATTTATGTTCTTTCAAGTCAAAGCCTTCTTTCTCTTGGCTACAAAGTACAGTACAGCGGTTTGCCAAGTTGTTTCAGCATGTTTGGCCCTGGGAATGTATAATGAGCACATATTGCCTCTCTCAGTGCTGACCCTTTGACAGGACCATGCTAAGACACGTGGGTGTTGGCAAACCACACACACACACACACACACACACACACAGAAGTGAACTTGCACGCTTGATCCAAACACATTCACTATGGGCCATGCATCCTTCATGGTAGAAATGCTACTGTATATGCTTCGTACCACAACCCAACCCTGCTCTTCACCTTTTCTCCTCAACTTCTTTTATTATATGATACACAGTAGAAGATATGCATATGCAGCACCGCTGCATACATGTATACATTAAACTATTCTAACCAACCAAGTAACAAACTCAGCCTGTGTTAATAGGATAGATGTAGATATGCTACATTTAACTGTAAATTGTGCATTAGTTATTGAGGTAAAAAGAGCAGATAGAGGAGTGCAGCTTGGAGGAATAATGTGTGCGTGTGTATGTATTTGTGTTTTCTAGTAGCTTTGTCTGTCTATCTATCTATCTATCTATCTATCTGTCTTTCCTCTATAATAATCTTGCTTAAACTGTTCAGTAAGTTTCTGACACACACTCCCCTAAATTCCAAATGCATAATTTAATGTTTTCTCATTCCATTCTGCCCTCTCTATCATCCATCCTCTGTCCATCTATATATATCTCCATCTCCTCCATCTCCTCTGTCGCCTGCATTTATCAATCTCTCTATTTTCTCCTCTCCGTAACCACGATGCCTTCCACCTTCTCCTCCCACATTATGTCTTCCCCTCCCGTTACCTCCTCCTGCTCCTCCTGCTCTCCCGGTAGAAGAAGGACATGGAGGTGTTACGGGGCTACCTGTCGCTCCACCAGGCCGGAGATAACCTCACCCTGAAGTGGACGCCCAACCAGCTCATCAACGGCACACTGGGAGACTGCGATCTGGAGAAGAGGTAGCCACGACACCCCCCATATACATATAGAAATAGCCTAATGTGGAACTATTATGACTGTTGACAGTTTGAATAAAAAAAAAAAAAAACTCCAAAAGACTTACACCATATTTTAAAGATGTGTTTAAACCCCAGCCATCTTATCAGCTTAAATCACAAAGTGGGGCTGCAACAGAGAAGAGCGTCCCATCCTCTGCACACAATTAATTAGTCAGCACAGTTGATATGAGGACTTGTTTTCCTCCCTTCAAAAGAAGCCATTTGCTGAAATTCATTCTTGCACAACTTTCACAAAAGCGAGATAGTCCATCACAGTAAACATGAAGCCTTCATTTGGTTTTGTCACAGTTTCTGTGTATTCATGTCAGCGTGCACACATTCCACTCTGCTTCCTGTCAATTACCTGACACCCACAGGAAGAGATGGAAGTCTCCTCCAGGAAATAATCGCTCAAAAACATGTCGCCTTACATACCTTACTGTCACATCCATGTCTTCTTAAGTAGGGCATCTTTGTTAGCCAGGACGGCAGTTAATGTCAAGCTAGGTGTGACACTGTAAAGTTTGTTTTTTAAAAAGAAAACAAAAACAAGTTAAAAATAGAATTAAAACTTATTAGAAAAATTATTTATTAAAAATATAATTACATATGACATGCATTGCAAAGTGTTTGGGGGAAATGTAAACTACATGTGGACAGAAGTAAATAGGCTGTAACTCAAAATGACACAAGTATTCTCCTTTAAAGGCGCTATGTTTAACATTTTTAAACATCAATATGTCGTCAAATTAATTGTGATACCTTGGTATAATTACTGTAAACAAATGAGACCATGGTGGAGACGATTGGCAGCCTCTATCTCACACCATTGGTATTGTTAGTGCAAGTGTTTCTCCAAATAAAGACCACATTCTGTTTCTAAGAGTCTCTTTGCTTCTTTGGTCAAAGGCTTTCTCTTTGGCTTTACTAAAGAGGATTAACATGTTGGAAGTGAGTTTTCCATCGTCCTTTCACTCCTTCCACCATCTGCCGCTGCCAGGAACTGAAAGCTTTAGCTCCATTTGCTCTGGAAGAACAGCGCCCTCTTCCTGTTTTGTGCCGTAAAGCAATCCAGCAGATTTCCCTCCAAATCCGACCTGGTGGCACACAATGTAAAATGCAGTGTAGAGGCCGGTAGAGGCTGTCAATCTTCTCAGTATTGGTCTTGTTCGTTTACGACAATTCTACTTATATCTCAAAATGAATGTGGTAATAATTTATTGATGTTAAGACTTTTGAAATGAAATCTTCTTCAGGTTTGTGGCTCCTCAGCATCGCCAGATTCCTCCTATCTTTTTCTTGAGATAGACTGCCAAACAAGGGCGGATATTTCATTTCACTGTTGGGGGGGACAATAAACAGAAAAATTTCTCAAGAGCAATTCCTGAAGGGGACACCAAAGGTGCCGCCAAAAGTACTGTTGTATTAAATGTATATAGAGGTCCATTATGAAACATTTCCATAAGCACTTCATTCCTTTCTTATGAAGATTTTATCAAATTGCCTTTGATATTACTGGGGTCTTTCTACTTGGCGTTTCGGTGCACTGAAAAATGATCGGATGTCTGTTTTTCTTTTCTCTGCCATTTTAACTGATCTGGCTGGCTGACAAATAGACACACACACACACACACACACACACACAGCATGCAGGTTATTTACAGTAGTAGGTGAGATGCAACACCCATTAACTGAACTAAAGCTAATATATGCCTAATTAGATTTAGTTTTCCCGAAAAAGCAGATCTCTAATGTTTTGCTGTCAATGTGTAAAAGTCCAGAACGCTATGAAGCCTGCCAGAAACTTACTTATATTTTAACATAATGTTTGTTGTAATTATGACTTTTTTTTATTAATTAAGTCTTCATTTATTTCCAAAATTATGAACAAAATAACATAGTGGCAGCCATTTTACATGCAGTAAGAAAAAAATAATATACTTAGAACCTAATTACATAGGGTAAGTTAATCTTAAATATTATATTATAGAAATATTACTGTTACCATCTACAAAAGATAAAGTATTTTGGTATGAAATCCCGCATTTTAATTTAACCAAGTATCCTGTATCATAAATACATGTCTGGCATTTGTAACAAACCAAACCGCTTGAAAATCGGTCGAAAATTCAGCGAGTTATGACGATTTTAATTGTGGATAGACCTCCTGCCTCCATACACATACATGCATTAGGAGACGCGGCTCGTGCCAACACGCTGACGCACGAGATTCAACCGCGAGGTAACGGAACAAAATGTAGTCTGGTTACAACTGTGAATGTGTTTTATTCTGTTGAGTGGTAGAAGTAAAGAAAAATGTCTGACACATCCTTTGTTCTAAGTTAACCTTTGCGAAGCAGCTTCTTACTGGAGGTCTGCCACCACTGACACACTTCCAGAGATCCTCCACACACACTCGTACTGAGGGCTAATGTGTGTGTGTGGGGGTTCGGGGAGGCAGGTAGGCAGTGGACCAAACCACTGTGAGGCGTATGAGAGGGGGACTCAATCTTTCGAAACTTAAAAACGCATTGTTTTGCGCCTATAATTAGCACAAGTGCTTTCAATGCATATTATTATATTATTTAAAATTATATAGTTATGTTTACAATGATATATTGAGGGGGACAACTCTCTGTTAGTCCCAGGAAGGGGGGGTCCGGACCCCCCTGTCCCCCCCCGTGATTTCCGCCCCTGCTGCCAAACCCCACGAAACAACCAAGAGGCTTCCTCCGCCTTAGTGCCCTGTCTTTACCTTTCATATTCTACCTTGTCTGACTGCACTCCCCCACTTTTCCCTCTCTGTTAGCATCTACTGGGACTATGCATTGACTGTGCCTTTGCGCCAGATAGTCTGCATCCACTGTCACCAACGATGTGAGTATATTACCTCTGTACCTCCCACAGCACCTCCAAGGTTGACTCATATCAACACACAGTCATGTTACACAGCGCCCATCACCTCATATTAAGTGGATGGCTTTACATTTAGCCAATAACACACACACACACACAGTGCCTTTCGTCATGAAGCTAATGATTGTCAATGAAAAGGATTGTGTTTAATAAGCTGGTGTCACATCAAGCTATTGATTGGTTGGCTTTATAAACTGTGAATTTCCTGTTAATGGGAAGCATAGGTCACATCACTATTTGATGCGTCAGCGTTTTTCATTTATCTTGCTGACCCCTTCTTCAACTTTCTCTCTCTCCCCCTGTGTCTGTCCCAATTTAAACTAATGAGCCATTCTACCATGTTTTTCTTTTCTCTTTTCTAGCGGACTGTGGTGGCACACTGGTTCTGGTCAGTCAGGATGGGATCCAGCGGCCGCCCCTCCATTTCCCCCCCGGCGGTCATCTCCTGGCCTTCCTGTCCTGTCTGGAGACCGGCCTCCTGCCGCGGGGTCAACTCGAACCCCCCCTCTGGTCCCAGAAAGGCAAGGTCCGTCACCCTGTTAAGGCTGGATTTATACCTAAACACCGGCTTCTGTTATCGGTCATACTCTGGTTAAGGTCTTAATCAGGTTAAGATGTTTACATGAACCTTTGATACCCTGCGATTGAGTCTCCAGCCGCCATGAATAAACCGGTTAACAGAATGTTCCTCCTCCCTGTTTGACTGAGCAATAGTAGGTTACTTCTAATACAGGGGAAACAAAGGATGATCCCAGAGGTCATCTGGGTGATTTGTTGACATCAAAATGTTGCATAACCCTGTGTGATTCTGAGGTTGCGCAGTTGGTGAAAACCAAAAGTGAAAGAAGTAAGATGTTTCCATGCTACAGTAACCTGTTGAATATATGAGTGAGCCATCTTAAGCAGGTTTCTCATAATCAGAGTATGAGCTCACCTCAGTTGTTCTAACCCAGGTTAACCCCAAACCAGGTTGCTTCAGCATTACCAGGTTGACAAATGACAATCTCTATGTATGTAAACATAGCATGTCATCCTCCACCAATGATGCAGTCAGCTGGCCAATCAGTTATACAAGTTATACAAATGTGAAAAAGGTCAAAGTCTCATTGCAAATGCATCTTGTAGCCATTTGCATTGTCTGCTAGTTTGTTCTTTTGGGCATTTGTGGTGCCCCATATTGGTAGTGCAGTTTTAATGTTTGGTTCAATGACTGTTATGTGATGATATGTGGTATAAATGGCTATATGTGTGTTTGTGCACCAGCATGAGCACTTCCATACATTTGTATATGTGTGTCCTGCAGGGAAAGGTCTTTCCCAAACTGAGGAAGAGGAACAGTACGGCCAGGCTGGTGGAGCAGGACAGGAATGGGGAGGAACAGACGGCTGCTGACTATGTGTTTCGTATCGTCTACCCCGGACACCGACAAGATGCCAGTAAGGAAATCACCCACACACCTGCACACTGGTTTATAGTCTCAAAGCATTAGAGTTCAAAGTCATCTCTGTACTGAATGCATGCGCCGTATGAATACTCAGTATGTACGTATGTTTGCATTCTGTATTCCCCTGATGTCTTTACACATTTGGGGGTGCAAGTTTCGTGTCCCCCCCGCCACCCTCTTCACCAAAGGCCCGCAGGGAGGCGCTGTTCTAACCGTGTTCTCTGTTGTTCCCCATGGATGCAAGCAGTCACTATAAACTACCACCACACCACGGGCAGCCGCGCACCTTCGCTGGACGATGACGAGGAAGAGGAAGATAGGCTCCACGCTATGATCTCAATGATCTGCTCGCGGAACCTCACAGACCCTAATGTCATGAAAGGTTTTTATCACCTTAACACACCCCCACCCCGACCACACCCCCACCCCCCCCGAGACCTCACCCTGGCTTCAGACGTCCCTCCCCCCACCGCCTGCCCCATCACGCCCCGTCAAGCCCCCCCCCCTCTTCTTACCTGTGTGTCTGCTGCCTCGAGGCCTATAGCCCAACAGTGTGGAGTAGGCTGAGGGTTGGCTGTGTTGACAGTGGGGTGGGGGAAGTTCAGGTTGATCGAAGCTTTATCTGACACTTATCTGATTGATGACATGACTTTGTTGACACAAAGTCGCTACACGTAGCATTTTCACATCAAATCATTACCACATTCGTTATGAGACATTAGCATAATTACCGTGAATAAATGAGACCAGCACTGAGAACATTGCGTGCCACCAAGTCAGATTTGGAGGGAAATCTGCTGGATTGCTTTACGGCACAAAACAGGAAGAGGGCGCTGTTCTTCCAGAGCAAACAGAGCTAAAGCTTTCAGAGTTTGTGGCAAAGGCAGAGGGTGGAAGAAAACCTTTGACCAAAGAAGTGAAAGGAAGAATGGAAAAATCACTTCCAACATGTTTATCCTCTTCAGGGAGGGGGAGGGGGAACAAGAAGCAACAGGGTTTATGGGAAATGTGGTCTCATTTGTTTATGGTAATAAACGCAGAGCGTTTTTCTGATATAGCTGGTCATGTCAGAATGCAGCCAGGTCAAGTCCATCACTGACTACATTTACATGCACACCAATACTCTGATTACTGGTAGCAATCACCTAAAGGCACTTCGATTTTACATGGTTCGAAGTTACGAGATTTCTCCAATAACCCAGTTATTTGCTTTGTCAGTACAACATCCAGGTTACTGCGTGTGGTGACCTTTGACCTGCGCAGTTTGAAAAAAACAAACAAAATCTGACTAAGGTGCTTACAAGCCCCAATAAATGGAAAGACTGAGCAGGTGTGTTAATGTGGTGGGTTCAACTTACTCCAACCTTATGACCTCACCCCATTTAAGATAATTAGGTAAAGGCGTTTACATGGCAATTTCTACAGTCGGAGTATTGCCTTGATTGGGTTAAGAATTAAATTATAATGTGTATGAAAATGTACTCATTTTAAGATCACCTCCAGGCCCACATGCAGCACATTCTTAGTGACATTCAATGAACAACAAAATATCTGTTCAGCTCCCCTTTTGACATTACTTAAATGACACAACAGCCCTACGATGACAGTCCCTTCACACTGTAATTGGGCCCAATGACGCCCTGTCATTAGACAATGGTGGCTTTGTCATTGATATTATCAGACATCCACTTAATGCCACATCAGCCTTTGACACACTTCCCCTACACCCTTCCTGGTTAGTTTCTCTCTCTCTCTCTCTCTCTCTCTCTCTCTCTCTCTCTCTGTCTCTCTCTCTCTCTCCTTTTCTTTCTTCACACTGCTCAAGTACACAGTTTAATCTACTTGCTTGGCAGGGATCCTGATGCACATTGGGAAACACGTACACTGTCAAATGGACAGTCTTGCTGTATACAAAATGCAGACAAACACCGACTGCACTTGTCTGTCGCCTACTTTTGCCCACTGGCTTATTGTCACACATTCAGCGATGCCGTCAACCCTTTCTAAAGATTCCCCAAGTCTCTAGGCTTATCATAGCGAGGTCAGGTCCCCATCTTTCTGGCTACTTGCAGCGTTGCATTGTGGGGTTTGGAGTGCTGACGGACACAGGGCGGATCAGATGCTGTAGCTTTTCCAAACGCCCCTCGGCACTGTTGGGTCTAGGTCGTCGACGGCCAAGAATTGCTTCGATAATTTGCTCCGTTTTTTGCACTCGTCTTTTTTTTTTTTTATTTGACTTAATTCTGTTTCTTTTATTTCCGAATTTTGTCCTTTCATTTCTCACTTGCAACATGCTTGACAATTTTGCATGGGAAATATGCACCCGTTTCATTTTTGTTCTGTTTTGTTTTTTTTAAAGAACGAGTATGTGTTCCTGCTTATTTGTGACGGAAAATATCCTCCAGTCTCCTCCTCTGTTTGTTTTGATTTCTCTCTCTCTCTCTCTCTCTCTCTCTCTCTCTCTCTCTCTCTCTCTCTCTCTCTCTCTCTCTGCTCTGATTTCCTCAGTTGTTTCTCCTCTGTTCGTGCAGTTTTTCTGCTGCGATGCTGTTCACTGTAATTCTTCACTAACCCCCCGCCCCCCCCCCCCCCCCCCCCCCATCCCCCACCCCCACCCCCCCCCCACCCCCCCCCCACCCCCCACCCCCCCACCCCCACCCTCCCCCCACCCCCACCCCCCCTCTCATTATGACTATTCGGTCCTGTGGGGTTCCGCAGTAGTAGAGACGTGGAGTCCTTCTGTGAACGGGGGTTTTGCAAATACCGAACCCCAAAACTGTCACCAGTTTGTTGATCACATCTAGTCCTAAAGTAAAGAGGGGAGGGGTGGGGTGGGGGGGGAGTTGGGGTCCAAATGTCGGTCTCCCTCCAGCATTTTTTCTGTTTGCGTTTTCCGTTCTTATTATTATTTGTTTTTTGGGGGGTTCTTGAAGCGACCAAAGCGCAGCTACATATTTATGACAGGTCATCAGCTCCAACCTGAAGAATTAAGGTGAAGAGCATTTATTTAATGTTGAAGTTTTTTATGATTTCCCCCCCCCCCTTTTCCCCTTTGTGTATCCTTTTTACTGGTGTCCATTTGTTTTTGTTTTCTTTTTTTTTGTTTCTTTTGGTTTTGGTCGATAATTAGTTTTTCGGTTTCCTCTTGTCTTGTTCTGGCTTTATGCATCCCGCACGGCCCGATGCGTCAGCCTCGTCTCTCTCCTCTCCTCTTCTTCTTCTTCCAACTCGTTCACCTCTCTCCTTCCTTCTTCCTCTCTTTCCTCTCCCCTGCTCTGCTCGGCTCGGTGGAGCCCCCTCCTGGTCTCTGCTCTCTCTCTCTCTCTCTGCTTCTTCTTCTTCTCCCCCCCCTCCTCTGAATGAACTGAACCAGCATGGCTTCCCTGCATCCTCTCTGCCTGTCTCTTTCCCCAGAATGCCGTTCCCGCTTCCCAAAAATCATCACTTCCACTTTGAGTTTTCCTCAACACGCCTGTGTTTTACCCGCTCTCACACGTTCACATGAGTGTATAACTTTCATCTTTCTACTCATCTATTGGTGTCGTGTATGACAAAGAAGAACGCGGCGTTGATTAAACTGATAATTTGATCAGCGAAAGATGTGTCTGTGGTTGAGCTGAGGGACCTATGTCATAATATGTAAAGCATAAAACAGTGAATGTGAAGCAGATTTACTGTGCTTATTGACATATGGAGGTGCAGTGCTCCATAAAAAATGTTTAAGTGGCACTGAGACTCTTAGAGTAAGACAAGAGTACAGTACATTAAAGCAGCATCAACCGTTTTGTCTCCAAGCAATGAGACCTCTCTCTCTCTTTCTCTCTCTCTCTCTCTCTCTCTCTCTCTCTCTCTCTCTCTCTCTCTCTCCGGTCTAGACCACGGGGAGATGATGGAGATGCAGGGTTTCGGAGGCAGCCCGTCGTCGTGGCAACAGGCTGAGTTAACCAGTCACGTGTCGTCGTGCTTGTCCTGCTCCACCGGCGGCAGCAACCTGTCGTTCGACTACCCGGCCGGCTGCACCTGCATGCACGACCCGGTGGACATTCACACGTATGTAACATGCGTGCTTCACCTGCCGATGCACTGTGTGCTGCAGTATGTGCTATTTTGCCAAAGCTTCCAGTTAAGCAACAAGGAGCTTCCAGGTTTCAGACCACAAAGCTGGTTTTGTGTCTGTTCTTATAAAAAGATACGAGTTCCAAGTGAAACCTAGAGTGTACAGAGTGTCTTGGCAAATAAAACCTCACTACTACAGCTTAACATTACCAGGGTTGGAGTCAAGTTCATGAATTAACTCCAATTCATTGAAATTCTGTGAAATTCCATTTTTTTTTTTTTACCACATATCTGAGATTACATGTAGTGTTATATATTATCAATACTGAATATCATAAAATGTTATTTGATGCATAACTTGTAATCGTAATACATACATTATGATTGAATGTATTTTTTTTTTATGTATTTGTTGAACTGTCTTTTATTTGATTCATAATGTTTGATTTATAACAATTTGATTTATAATAAGCAACTCAAGACAACCTTTAAATTTTTTAATGGAATTTAATGAATTTAATTCAATTCTGTTTCCTTTCATTCCAATTCCAACTCCAGCAATTGAATTGGAATTGCATTCCAATTACATAGCTAGAAAATTAACTAGAAATTACTAGAACTAGAAATTAATCTAGAAATTAACTAGAAATTAATCTTCTACTAGCTAGCCAATTCAAACCACCGGCAGTTTGAATTATAGAGAAATGTGAAATGAATAAAATCTATTTTCTAATGTAACTGCAGTGAAAACTAGCATCAGCTGGTCTGTAAAGGTTACTACCACAGGCATTTCAGACATGGCAGTTCAACAAGGACCTAATGAAAATCCTACATGCTTTTAGACACAGCAGCACATGGAGATGCTGGACCTTCTGGCAAGCTTAAAGAAAACAACCCTTTAGATTTCATGGGAACACAGTAACAGTGACTTGGTGTTAATGATAATGTGTTGTTGTTAATGTGTGTTGGTGATAATGGATTATTTTCGTTCTTCCTTTCCACCAGTATTCCCCTGAAGATGCTTTGCCAGAACATGAAGAGGCAAATAGTTTCCAGAGCATTTTATGGATGTAAGTACATCATGTTAGTGCTTTTTTCGGAATATTGTGATCGTGACATGATCGAAAATTACTATTGTTTCAGTAATGTTTGGAAATTACTGTAGTCAACATAGTATAGTGTGATAAATGTCTAAAGGTTACGGAATGACATAAAATATAACAGATTAGAATTATAAATGAGTAGAAATGATCTTGCTAGCTGCTATAGCTAATAATATATAACTATTATATTAAGAATATAATAATAACTAGTTGGGTTTTGTGCGAATTTTATCTAGTTACTCTATATGATGTCATGTGAGGTAGCAGATAATAAACAGATTATTTATTCAATTATTTAGAAAATACTACTAGTACTAATAACCATTTAGAAGGATATTGTATTACATTTGGACCAATTCCATTATATGACAGTTATTACATTATCTGTTGCTACAAGTCTCTGTCTATATTTCGGCTGTGCTGACGCTGTAGGAGAAACTCTGCAGTCTGAGCTGTGTCTGTATGTGTCTCTCCTCTCCATGCAGGGCTGGCCTACTGTCGACACCTGTCCACTGTCCGCACTCACCTGTCAGCCCTGGTCAACCACAGCATCGTCCCTCCAGACAAGCCCTGCGAGGCGTCCGGAGGCCTCAGCAAAGAGGTGTGGAGCAAATACCAGAAGGACTGCAAGGTGGGTGGCTGGCCAAACACTAGGGACAGGACGATGTGTTTATCTCACGATACGATTCGATACCCGATATGGGGTTCACGATTCAATACAACCACGATGCGATGTAAACAATTTAAAAATGTCATTGCAAAGTGCAAATAATATCATTTCGATGAGGAGAGAAATTGTGATAGGCAAGCCGTCTCATTTGTGATTACTACAAGCTGTTTCACACCGGTGCGACACGAAAATGCGGGACGGATTTGCGGAATATTCGTGCGGGAATTTTCCACATGTGAAGCTTACACACCAGGTCCGGTGCGACATTTTCGCATTCTAGTGTTCCAATTTCGCACCAACAGGAAAAAAAAATCCTGTTTATTATCTGAGAGAAAATGGACATAGAAAGTAGCAGTCACAACAACGTTATCTTCATTCTTTTAAGCAGTAAAAAGAGGAGAAAGTGTTGGGCCATCCTATTTTGGAAAGGCGGACGGAACACAGAGAGTTTATAGGCTCATCCAGGAGCATGCCAGTAACTGTCATACTGAAGTATGTGGCGTAACACAAAAGTCATTCAATAATCAAACTTTCTCCACGATTCAGCAACAACAGTGCTCACACATAAAGCCTATAAGTGATTATTTATTTTACTTATGGAATCGGTATGTATTTTTTATAGTTATGGCTCTTGTAGCCTAAATAAAAGTTTAAAATGGTATAATATCATTGGGGTGTTTAGGACTACTCATTAGTCCATGATGAATATTTATAATTGAAACCAAATGAATATAGAAAAGAAAGAAGTTGACCATGGAGAGATGGATCACTCAGCTTTTGTCTGGACTACAGGCCAAGCAAAGACCAACAGACCGCATCAGTAACCTAATGTTGCCTATAGGGAAAAACACCACAGCCTACCTCAAAACTTCATCTTTGGAAAAAAAAACATCGCAACGAAATCAGCATCTGTGTATGAATTTCTAAAATACAATATATACGGGTAAACGGAGGCGTAGCCATTACTTCAATATATTAAATATTACAGGCACATTGCCAAACGTGCTTGAGCAACAAAACGGCACAAAGAACTGAGCAATTAAATGATAAAACAATAACGAACTATAAGGTATTTAAAAAAACATGACAGGCTCTTTCAATCATTGTGAATTTACTGCATGGAATCCTTGGAATGCGCTATTACGCAGCGCTCAGCTCACGTTTCCTACAGCCTACCTTACAGTGTTATATAGTGTTAAATCATAGGAAATAACCAGTATGGATAACATTTGCTAAATGTGAAATATTTGTAGATATATAATGAGCTCTGTCCATTAAATCCTTTTGGGGACGTGTTTTACGCACGGATGTCCCATGGAAATACAGAAGCACAATATTGCGCAATTAATCTTTCAGTTTATCCACAGAGAGAATATCTCACGTTTCATGTCCAGGAGCTCTGTGTCTCATCACACTGTTGTTCTAAAGGTATGCAATGTGTGAAATACATGGAGTTTTGATGGCGCTGAGTTGGTCAGTGGAAGAAAGGAGGAGGAGAGGGAGAGACTTCACATCTGTCTACCAACGCCCTGTAGCCTGTCATACTGGTGTAATTTGTTATATGTAATATGTTGCAGGGAGAAAATTGAAAAAAAGTTATATACTCGTTTTTTAGAATTCTGAAAAGGCCTTTAAAGCAAGACCATAGTATTTCCAGTGTTTCAGAAATTTAAATTTAAAATCTCAACGCCAGCCCATGGCCTTTCTAGTGTTAATAGAAAAAAAATACACCAAAATACTGATATTACAATGATTAAAAAGCCTATGCAGTGGATTTTACATGACGCGGTGCCACTCGACCCTGAGCAACGACTTGCAGTGTGTTTGAGGTGAAACCAGTTGCTGTTCTGGCTACAGCTGTGGAGAAAATAGATCATAGTTTACATATGTTGTCTGTGAAGCGCTACCATACTCTCAGTTTGACTGGCGATAATTTAATTTGTGCCTATATATCTATATTAGCCTTCCTAGTCCACTGTATGAATGAACGTGGATCAGAGTGTGCCTCTGCCCTACCTTTGCGTAAAGGTGCACGGCCTAACCATCATCCCCGTACCCAAGCCTTTTAGCGATCGAAAGCCACACATTTATTTCAGCCTGGGACAACGTTTGAAAATGTGACATCATAGAAAGCAAAAGATTTCATTGGTCAAGTGTATATTTTCGCAGACGGAATGCCGCAGAAGACAAAGTGGTTCCGAATTTTTTTCTTGCCGCACGGAAGTTCCGCCCTGGTGTGCAAGCTTCCATCATAACCCACGAAATCATCTTTTATAAATTTCTGTGCGAATAATCCGCACAGAAATTCGCACTTGGTGTGAAACGGCTTTACAGTGGAATAAAATGGAGCTAATATCATGATTCATTTTTCTGCCCCACGATACGTATCGTCACATCTTTGTATCGCAATATATTGAATTTCAATATATCAAATTTCAATATATCGTCTCATCCCTACTAAACACTAGCTAGGTTGTATTAATGTATGCAAGTATATGTTTTTTAATGTGGACCCCAGGAAGAGCAGTTCTAATGAGGATCCAAATAACCAATAGACTAGGAGTTATCTGTGATGGTTACAGCTGTCGGAGAGTTGGGGAGGAATCAGAAGGGTTGCACTGGTTAAATTAAATATTATATGACCTTTATCTGCCTCTGTGGTTGACCAGTATGAATTGCAACAACGCTGATAGAACTAATCTCCTCCTACACAAGTGTCTGGTACAACCTGTGGGTGGTGGGGAATTGGGAGTGTCTTGAAACTCCAGCGGGTGGGGCGTGTGCGTGTTCCAAAACAGAGCAAGGGCCAGAAAGTGAGGTCTGAGAGCCAGAAACCTCAGCACCTGGCCAAGTCATCACTGAGTCATTGGTATCGATCAACAACCCCCTCAGATATATGATGGTCTTTTTGTGCTATGGGGCAGTAAAAACCTTACTTATTGCCCCTGTGACATTTTATGAAGTGAGGCAGCCTTTGAGGAATGCTCCTTGAGAGAATTATGATGAAGGATTTATGTCCTGTGGTGGATCTTTGGGGCCCAGAGAGCGCATTAATTCTGAGTACATTTTTACAGCACTTTATAAAAACTTTTGCTTCCTGGTGAACTACAATATTGTTGGAAGATGTGCTAGTGTCATTATATGGCTTCTGCTTAAAAAAAACGGGATGGACAAAATAACACCTAATAATATATGATGAAAAATTATTTCTGATTTAGTTACTTCAAAGTTAAAGTCCTTTTCCACGTGTTTTTGTTATTTTGTCCCACCTACCCACCCGCCCGTATATAATATATCACCCTTTGATGTATATATATATTAAATGTACATCATGTATCATGTATTGCTAGCCCAGCCTCCAATCTATCTCACTCCACTCTAATGAAATTCTAATGGGTTTCGGTCCCATTACAGAGTGTAATATGATACCGCCGTAGCTATTAGATGAGCCATTATAATCATTCATCAATTCCAACAATGTAATCATTACTAATTTACACTCTATTCATATCTATGTTCCTATCTTTATCCGCTGCACCCATCTGTCTCTGCCTCTCTTTCCTTCTCAGTCTCAGTCTCTTTATGTTTTCATTATGGATGCGTGCTTCCTCATCCTCTCCTTTTCCTTCCCGTCTCTTTTTCTCGCCCTCTTCCCTCTTTCTCCATCCCTCACTTTCTTCCAACCTCTAATCTCCACCTGTGTTTCTACAAGAACACGACGTACTGTGATGACTTTGTATTACTTTTTTCTTAAGGATGCCAAAACGCGTCGTTTTTAATCATGTTCAGTATTTAGAACTTGCCAATGCAATAAAGGCATTTTAATTATTTTCTGTGTGTGTGTGTGTGTGTGTGTAGAACTATAAGGAGCTGGAGCTGCTGAGGCTGGTTTACTATGGCGGAGTGCAGCACGACATCCGAAAGGAGGTCTGGCCTTTCCTGCTGGGACACTACAAGTTTGGCATGGGCAAGAAGGACATGAGCCAGGTACAACACCCACACACACACACACACACACACACACACACACACAGAGTCCATCATGCACTGAAAAAGAGATGCGTGGTTGTGAGAGATTGTGATTTGTGTGTAAAGTGTACATACAGTGGGTGCATAATTTTTGCACATAACCTTGTGCCACAAAACGATTTAATTTTGTAGCACAAATCAAATGTATTTATTTATTTGGGATTTTTAACATTTATTTGGCCGATTTAGTCTAAAATCTATGCAAAGTATTGTTCTCTATGAAAGGAAATTCAAGAAATGTTTGTGAAAATGGGAAATTTCAATAATACTAACATCTAGTTTCTAAAAGTATTCACAATCTTTGCTCACTGTCTCACTGGAAAAAATAATTGTTCAGCATTTCATAACTTCATCTTGAGGTTATAGTTAGATATTCAAAATTGCTTGAATTTTATCTTCGCTTGGAATTTTACTTTTGCCAGGAAGTCTTCAATACATCTAAATATGGAATACCTGTCACATACAGTATGGATGGCATTCTATCTATGACTTTTAATTTGAATGAATGCGCTCTTTTATTTTTCCCCGTGCAGATCGACGAGAAGATCAGCGAGCGCTACCAGCAGGTGATGAGGGAGTGGAAGGCCTGCGAAGTGATCGTCAAGCAGAGGGAGAAGGAGATGCAGTCGGCCATCTTTGCCAAGCTCTCCTCAGGCAGCAGCATCGACAGCCACGTCCTGCGTCTCATTCACCGAGACTCCACACTCAGCAATGAGGTGAACGAGCCCGACACAAAGCACATACAATATACACTCAACAGTAAATTCTATTAGCTAAGGATGGGAATCTCTAACTAAACAGATATCAATGTTAGCACTACCAGCTAACATGAAATTTCTGACCATTTGCACATTTTATTGCAGCACATGTGTGTAATATAATAATAATAATAATAATTTTATTTATATAGCACCTTTAAAAACAGAGTTTACAATGTGCTTTGACAGTCAAAATAAAAGCAGAATACTCAAAATTTGAATTTAAAAAGCAATGAACAGGGATTAAATTCAGAGAGGACACATGGAAAAGAGCAGCATTAATCGTAAGATGAAAACCAAAATAAAGAGTAAGGATAAAATAAAATAAAGCTAAGATAAAATTAAGATAAAAATTAAGATAAAAAGATAAAAGACGATAAAAAGACAATAAAAAACATGATACAAAGACGATAAAAAGATTAAAAAAACATTGTACCTTGATATTTCTCTAGAGCTCGATAACATAAATGAATTCCTCAATGTCACCTACATTTTACATTCTTTCATTAATGGTAAAATAGTACTACATAATAACCAATAGCTCACTACTACAACTTATCTAACATACACTAAACAAGGCCTTCTACGGTAATGTTAACAAATGATTGCGCCGTCTTACCCCAAAGAAGCCCAAAACAATATGCAAAACCTAAATCAAACAATCTAATGTTTGTAAAATGACACAACCTACCTTATCAGGAAACCAGGGAACTAGAAATGAATCTTGTGCTAGCCAAACGCTTCTACAAGCTATTTGAATTGTAGAGAAATGCAGAACAGAAAAAGTAATCTTCCAATGCAATTGCACTGAACTACTATAGGCATTTCATGTGCAGTTCAGCAAGGACCTAATGAAAATCCTACGTTCTCTTAGGAACATCAGCACACTGACAAAGGACTAAGCCATCTACTCCTTATAATATGAAGCATCCAAATAGAATCTCTGACAGGGATTCTGTAAATTAAACAGATTGTGACAGATTGCAATGAAAATGCAATGGAAGGAGACAACTACATATGTTTTGTTCGTGGTTGACGTTGCAATGTTTGTCTTGCTGTAAAACATGACCTCTAACGTGTTATTTGCTGAATGCATGTGTATGAAAAAGTGTGAAAAAGGTGAGGATAATTATCAGGAGCAACCAAAGTCTGCAGAAAACGTACAGCATCTTGACAGCTTCAAAGTCAAAGTCTGACACCTCCAACACCTCCAAGTCTTTCTAACAAATTTCCACGTCAGGTGAACGCAGCATGAGCTACAACCACATTCACAATGGAGGAGGGTTAGCTGTAGCAGAGTGTGACATGGAGGGAGAAGGAAAGATGCAAAAGAAAGAAACACTAATAGAGAAATCAATATTCATGATTGGGTTTCACACCAAATATTAACTCACGCATTTGTGATTTGGGACTATACAATTCCTGCATGAGAGATCATTTATTTCTCTTCTCACTTTTCCTCCTCCGTCTGTTGTAAACCTCCGTCCTAGGTGTTTATGTCGGTGGACGAGCCCGACGCCGGGGGCCAGGAGACCCCTAGCGGCGAGGACAGCACCCCCACCATGACCAACCTGGTCCCCCCCGCCGCCCTCGCCCCAGAGGAGCGCCCTCTGGTGGAGTTCGACTCCCCCGACTCGGGTCTCCCTTCCTCCAGAAACTACTCGGTGGCCTCCGGTCATTCCCAGATCCTGTCCAGCATCGACGACGGACAGAGCACAGAGGAGGAGGGGGGGGTCGGGGAGGAGGGCAGGACTCAGGGTGTGCTCGGGGGGCGGCAGGACTCCCTGACCGAGGACAGGCTGTGCAGTCAGCTGGACAAGCTGGTGACCAATGGAGGAGCGGCTGAGGGGATACCACCTTCTCTGTCCTCCTATACTGTATGTATATGACTATTTACATGTCTATGTCTATTATATGTCCAACTTATACAAATATACAAGGAATAATAGTGGGGAAAATCCCAAAATGTGCCAAGCTGATACAGATGTTTCCAAGAAGAAAGATGTAATCGCTGCAAAAGGTGCTTTTACAAAGTATTGACTCAAGGGGTTGAATACTTTTGAATGACATATTTCTATATTTGATGTTAACTAAATTATTTTGTGATGATCGGGTATTCCATGTAGACTGACGACAAAAACCTTAATTTCATCCATTTTGAATTCAGGCTGCAACACCACAAAATGCAGAAAAAGTCAAGAGGGTTGAATACTTTCTGAAGGCACCGTATGTCTATGCCTTTCTATATATCTATGTCTATGTACATGTACTGTATATGAACATGTTTATGTTTATGTATATGTACACACATGTATATTCCGTATGTATTTGTGGGGATGGTATATTTTTACATAGAAAGATGCAAATGCAATGATGTTGCAAGCGACTGTCCATTTGGTTGTATCATGTTATATAGCTAATGCTAACTAGTTTTCCATAACAAAAAAATATTATACACTTTCACTCTCTGTTTGGGCCTAAAGTAAAACATCTTTAACTTTCACTCAGCCATTCATTAATGCTGAAAATAATGATTCCTCTGGGCAGATCGAGCTGCTGGACACAGTTGCCCTCAACCTGCACAGGATAGACAAAGACGTCCAACGCTGTGACCGCAACTACTACTACTTCACCACAGCCAACCTGGAGAAACTACGCAACATCATGTGCAGGTAGAGCAGAGAGAGGTCACACACACACACACACACACACACACACACACACACACACACACACACACATCCCTTCAGTTTAATGTGACTTGTTAGCTCTTGTTTCTGTTTGTCATGTGTGTAAACTCTTCTCCTTGCTTGCAGCTATGTGTGGGAACATTTAGAGATGGGTTACGTCCAGGGCATGTGTGACCTGCTTGCTCCTCTCATGGTCATCCTGGATGATGGTAAGAATCACATCATGTGTCTCTATGGCACCATTGTACAGATGTGGAAAAAGAGAAGGGGGAGTACTGCGCCAGCAAAAGCCAAAAATGTATATTTGGTGCGTTTAACCTCACATTGTGCACCGAGCACTTTTTTCACCTGAGCGTGGAATAAATCCACAAGGCATTGATCTCAGCGTGATGACTGCTTTTTGAGGCTCCTGGCCCTTCTGTTTTTGTGTGCGGGTAGTATTATATTGATTGACCATTGTACAGACACCATCAGCTATTAACCATATTAGCAAATATGACAGTTAGCTGATATAGTCTGAGGCTAATAAACCTCATCTGAGGTTATAGAGGCTTTACAGTAGCAAATCTTCCAGCAGCATGTCTGGATCCATCATGGAGGTCCATTGGGGAATTGACTGTGCACAAATAATATCTAAATAAATAACAACCAGGCTAGAAAAAGAACAAGATTGTTGCGGTGTGGGTCCATTCAGATGTAGGTTACTGTGACACAGTAAACTGTCTTGTTCTCTACTCCAAAACAACCTGAACAAACTGTTAGCTAGCTAACTAACCTGCTGGCTAATTTAGCAAGCAACTGATGTTAATGTTAACGACTACTAGCCACTACTAATGCTAACGCTAGCTTCTACTAGATACATTAGCTAGTGTGCAAATCAGATGTGTTAACAAAAAGATGTGGTTAGCTGACCAGGCCCTTCCTCTCGATACTATGGTTAGCTAGCTAACAAGCTGACATTAAACACAACATGGAGCCAAGTCGTTTAGAGACGCAGTCAGCTGTTCACTGCTTGTGTTACCCAAGAGCTGAGGACCTCCAATATGGCTGCCAGGGGGTGTGTTACATCACCTTAAAGTCCTCTAGCTTTTACAACAATTCAACAATAATTTATAATTTCATCTGTGCTTAAAAGCTGTGGGAAATGTCTTCAATTTTTCTTCAATGCAGATAAATGAAAATTCCTATGAGCGGCGTGTCTGAACAAATCAACAGCTTTAAATAGCTCTTGGCTGTCTCATGACTGTGTGTGTGTGTGTGTGTGTGTGTGTGTGTCCCAGAGTGCCTGGCATACAGCTGTTTCACTCAGCTAATGAAGAGGATGAGCCAGAACTTCCCTAATGGCGGAGCCATGGACACACACTTCGCCAACATGAGGTCCCTGATCCAGGTGATGGACGACCCTCTGTATGTGTGTGTGTGTGTGTGTGTGTCTGTGGGTATGTGTGTGTATTGTGTGTATACAAACTGAAACTGAAGCTGATGATCAAATCCAAGAATGCCAAGTCGATACTTGTGACCTTGTGGAGAACGTTCTTCCCAAGTTGTCTTGGAGAGAACGATCTAGATAGCCTATTAATGTAAAACGCGTCATGGAGGGCAGGCACAAGAACGCATATTGATAAAGAGCCTGAAAAACCCTTGACCTTTTCTTTTGTCTCACACTGATGATGTCAGATCCTGGACTCTGAGCTCTTTGAACTGATGCACCAGAATGGAGATTACACCCACTTCTACTTCTGCTACCGCTGGTTCCTACTGGACTTCAAGAGAGGTGAGGAACACAGCCTTTATTCTCACTGATCTAATGAGTAGGTGTAATTGCCAAAGCTAATTTGTGTGCTTCACATTAGGCCTGCTCTTTGTAATTTGACCTTTACTTACTTGGTATCATAGTACATCATAATGACAGTTCTACGAAGTGCCCCTTCTACAACATTACTAAATGGCATAAGAAACGTGATCAGAGACCCTGGTGTAGGAGAGTTCTGTCAATGTTGTTGCAATCCCTACTGGTCGCCAGCAGAGGTCGATAAAGGTGTGTTTCATCTGTGTGTATGTGTGTGTGTGTGTGTGTGTGTGTGTGTGTGTGTGTGTGTGTGTGCAGAGCTGCTGTATGAGGATGTGTTTGCGGTGTGGGAGGTGATCTGGGTGGCTCCCAGGATTTCCTCGCAGCACTTCGTCCTGTTCCTGGCCTTGGCCCTGGTCACCGTTTACCGCGAGATCATCAGAGACAACAACATGGATTTCACCGATATTATCAAGTTTTTCAACGGTGAGATGCACACAGAGAGAGGAGTGTGTGTGTGTGTGTGTGTGTGCACCTTTTGCACACATTTGTGTGAATTGCTTCATATTTCTCAAAATCCTGTCTTGCACTCAAATAAGTGATACAGCGTCACAATCAATAGAAGTTTACAGTGTGTTGATCAGTGATGTAGGGTGAACAACTAATAATAGAAACAAAATCCAATTATAATTTATGCTTCATTTATGCTTTTTAGTGAAAATGGAGATTTTGGCTGGATTGTTCAATTTTTAAATATAATATTTTGCTTCTCAAACTATTGTATTTTGATAAAATGAAACGGGGCCAAATACACAAAGCACAAAATTAGGTTAAAAAAAACCAACGTATGGCCATTTTCCCAAAATGGCATATTCTCGGTATGCAGAGACTCTTGTTGATTGTTCATTTCTATTTAACATGAAAAAGTAGCAAAAAAATTACCATATACATAGTATTTTTGCAAATTAACAACAATTTAGTTATCCATCAGGAAAATGCACTTTATGCACTGAGAAACATTTTTTATGCAAATCTGTACATTTTTGTTAAATGTCACAGCACACAGTGTCCTTATTCAATGTAAAAAATGCCATTCTGATAGGATGAAAGGAATTTCGTTTTTTCCTATTCACCTGTGGTGCCTCACCTTCTGATACGTCTGCTTCATTACATATTCAAGAAAGGAGAGTTTAGACAGATTCTGTGTATTGCAAGTGTGTATTTACATGGCTGTGAGAATCCCGCTTCCTAATTCTAGTTGCATGTCTGATTGACAGAGATGGCCGAGCGTCACGATGTCCAACACATCCTGAGGATAGCGCGCGAGCTGGTGCACAAGGTCCAGTCTCTGATGGACAACAAGTGACCATAGAGGAGGAGGAGGAGGAGGAGGAGGAAGAGGAATGGGAGGATGCGGAGAGAGAGAGAGAGAGAGAGAGACACCCAACCTCTCCTCTCATTCCTCACAATCTCTCCATTCTTAATCCTAGTAGAGGAGAGAGAGAGAGAGAGAGAGTTTCCAGCCTTCCACCTAGCCAGAGCAGATCCGGGGGGGGGGGGGGGGGGGGGGGGGGGCCGTCCTCCTCCCTGCCCAGATGAGGGTTAGGAGACCTGGGTAAGGAGACCTGGGTAAGGAGACCTGGGTAAGGAGCGCTGCTAGGGCGGCCTGGATCTGGAGCTCGGCCTCCATCTGTTTACATTTACCTTCACATGGAATGCCCCATGGTGTCCGTTCAGACATGTGGATTTGTCTGCATGCTTGTGAGTTTGATCACACTGTGAACGCATTCTTGAGTCTCCCCCGGTCCAGAGCTTGTGTGCGCGCATGAACACACCGTACACACACACACACACACACACACACACACACACACACACACACACACACACACACAACACACACATTCCAAACCAAACACTGGCTCCATCACTAGAATCATGTTCTAGAGTCTCAGTTTTTCCTCGAACCCTGAAACAAAAGTATTCGATGCCTGTCACTGGAGAAATACTTTAGGAAGGTTTTCAGTGTTGGAAAGATACCTGTGCCTCCATGCAATGTCGGTGGAGGCCACTGGAGGGCGCTACTCACACACAACATTGTCAGAGGAGCAGAAGACTTAGCCACGAAGAAGTTTTCATTTGTGACCAAATGGACTGTGCCAACTACCTTTTTTCTACAACAAGCATGTGTGTTTTTCCCCCCTGAGCCCCCTTTGGAGGTTGTTTTTTTAATAGAATTCATTCTCACACAAATGTTGCCTTTATCAGTAACAGCCCGATGTACTTTGTTGCACTTTTTGTGAGGGATTCCTTCCTGGTACCTGTGAAGGCCTCGCCAGAGTGGGTGGAGGCACCACGAGGAGCCAAACTGTTGAAAGACTCAGGATTAATTGCAGCCAACTTTTCCAACCGTATTAACGACAGTATATCTTCCAGTTCATGAATTTTCAGCTGAGTCAGAGCATGTTTAATCCCCATTCCAACTAACTTTGCACCATCTATTTTAAAAATCTCAGAAATTTCATGGATGAATTGACACAAAAATGTGTGTAAACCTTTTGATAAATAGTCTGGTGGAGCCAGATTGCAGCCACATTGTGTGAACTAGGAAAAAAAAAAAAGTTACAATGTTATATTGTTATCATTCAACCAAAACTGAAAAAATCATCTTTGGTATGAATAGCATGCAGGGAAGGCAGTTTACTTGACAGCAAAAGACAGAAATCAAATAGCAGCAGAGCACATTAAGGTCAAAAGCACATGGGCTCCTCCTCGCTTCAACACAAAACACAAACTTGAAAGCATTGTTAAACAGCAGTATATCATTTTCAGATGAATTACTGTAAATAAATTAGACCATAGAGACAGTTGTTGGTAAAATGCATTCTTGGCTTTACTGAAGAGGATCAACACATTGGAAGTGATTTTTCATTTCCCTCCTTCCACCATCTGCCGTTGCCAGAAACTCTGAAAGCTTTAGCTCTGTTTGCTCTGGAAGAACAGCGCCCTCTTCCTGTTTTGTGCCGTAAAGCAATCCAGCAGATTTCCCTCCAAATCCGATCCACAATGTAAAATGCAATGTAAAGGCTGCCGATCTTCTCTGCGATGGTCTTTTTGGTAATTATACTGATATCTCAAGATAAATGTGCTAATTGTTTAATGATGTTAAAATGCTACACATAGCAGCTTTAAACATGAAGCAGGGAACATTCAAGGTTTGCAAGGTTTGAAATTTTAGCAAGACATCAACCCATAGTTAGGGGCCACAAACACAGTGATTGAAGGACAAGATTGAAAAGATGAAACTGACCAGATTAAAGTGCTGTATTCTATATTTGTGGCTGTTTAGAATGCCATGCGTACAATATTAGACATTTGCTAAGTAATTTATGTAATTTACCACCCTAAAAAACAGCCTTTGGTGATGTACCCTGCATTTCTGGGTCCAGTTTGCTGTTTTGTGGTGATTTTTTCTTATTCCAGTGGATAACTGGCCAAACGTAAACGACATGACACTATAGGCTACTGAGTTATTTCCAGCACAGCTGCAATGGAGTTTAATAGCAGAAAATGCTTCCGTTCACATCAAATGTAAACGTCAGGTTTTGGTGTCAATCCCAGAATCAAAGAGCGAGGGCTTCTTTCTCGAGCCGCCATTTTGCACTAAGAGACGTTCAATAATCATACAGGGAGAAATCCATCGTAGAAGAGGCAGAGAGACCAATTTCTCCACCCACAGGAGCAGGAGAGAGACCAGAGTGCAATGCAGCTACTAGACATATTGGGTTTTGAGTAAGGGGGCGACGCTCGCTTTTTCTGGACTGAAAATTCTCATTCTTGCTCTTACTATGCTATTGCTATCTCAACCTACACGTATAACCCAGCAGCAAGTTCACGCACGTTCTCAGGGGGCTGACGAAAGGCATTCTGGGAAACGTAAGAAACCACTAACTAAAGTAGAAGTAGACGAGGCACATTGAGAGAGAGTGGATAGTAAATTACAACACTTGATCACAAAGTAACTCCTGGAATGCATTGAACATCACAGATTGATGATATATAACAGGATCTGAGGTTGGAACTTTTCCTTTAATTCATCCATGTCTTCAGTTTACCACCTTTTGGAATCGGGGTCAAACATGCGCAGTGATCTGAAGGCACCACGCAGACTATTCAGCTACACAAAGCATTCAGCAGCGCTGTCAGGAAAAGTGGTTACAATTGACCATGTGGATTTAAACCGATTCCCCTCCTGTCCGAAGTCCAGGAAAATGACATGCGGACGGATCGTGCGTCGGCCACCCAATGCCCATGAGGTCCGGATCGGTAGGAATAACCGATCCGCGGTCCCGGTTTTAAAATCGCCTGAGAAGAAGCTGCTTTTAATGCCAAACTAAAACCTTAAAAGGGGCTCGATGTTCCATTAATCAGTATTAGATTCTAGGTGTCACCGTTTTGGCTTCGAAGTAACAGCACAAATCGCATTCGTGTTTCTATCTTTACGAAATCGGGGGAAATTTTGATACCCCTCTCCCATACCCCCTTGTTAGTGTGACCCCCCATCTTTACCCTCCTCCTATACGGCTGCATACTATTGGTCATCCAGCATGGACCTGCACCTGTGATTCAAGTGCCAAGTGTCTTCCCCCAATCCTGAAGTGTACTGTAGTCATCCGGCTCTCTGATTCGACGGGTTGCTAGTTGGGATTCCAGGAATGGGAGGTGTTGTGGATGTGTTTGGAACCTCGCTACAGCCTCTTCCCTCCAAAACCCTCCTGCGATCCAAGATGGAGGGTAGAGGAGGGGGGGAAAGGCCTGTAGGAGAGCTTTTTCTTCCAATCAGGACATTGTGTACCAAAGCCTTGAAATAGCCCCCTCTGTGGCATGACGACAATGTGCAATTTCATACTGCATCTTGAAGACTGACTGTTTACTATGTGTGTAAAATATTTTTGAAAATCGTGATCTTGGATTCTATAACTACTGTGCAATTTCTGTCGTTCGAGAACCCGTCAAAAGTCTATATTGCTGTACATAACGAACCAAAAGCCCAATATTTCTATGAAGACCCGTAAGGACATATAACTTATTTTGAGATCTATTTTTTACGTTGGGTTTTAGCGGCACTAGTTGGAGATGTATACTGTGCAGAAATACAGAATGTGTGCAGACTTTGTTACACGTTGACTGTTAAGTGTTCTTTCTCAATGTTGTGCACTGACTTCAAAAGATTTCAAATTTCTATTTATTTAGAGAGCCAACGACTGCATTGCTGAGTATGTATTGTTGAGGATGTATCATTTGCCTTGAATGTAACGTATTATTAAAAAAGGTTGTTCATTAGTGTGCCGCTCTCTTTCCTTACACCTGTTCATGCTAAAACGTCAAGGGTTCCCTGATGTAGAATTCCAGGACTTTTCCATAATGTTCCATAACAAAGTCGTATGACCGAGAACTCTTCTTCCTTCCTGGTTTGTCAGTGTTTTTTCAAACCAAATACGGGTCAGAGGTGGGGACTCGAGTCATGCGAGTCACAATTTGAATTGCTTGAGAGTTGACTTGGGTTCTGGTGACTTGGGACTTGACTTTGACTTGTACTTTGAAAAGGTTTCTAAAGTCTTGACTTGAGATCTTGTGTTTGTGTAAATGACTTAGATTGAAAGTGATGAGATTTGTTCCAGCAGACGACTGAATTTAAAGTTTTCTGAATTTGTATGGAATGATTGAATTTATTGAAGTTGAAACTGATTATAGAAATCAAACTCATGATGCTCTTACCAAGTTTTTATCCTATTAAAACAATATTGCATTGAAAAGTCCTAGATATTTCGTTTTCTTTAAGATATTAAATTGATACTCGAGTCTTGATTTGTTTTGATTTGACGTTCTACATTTAGACTTTGGACTTGACATTAATGACATGGACTTGACTTGGTAATCTACATTTAGACTTGGGACTTGTGCCTCAAGACTTGAGATGGACTTGGGACTCGGTCACACCTGTGATACAGGTATTGGCTTTTAAAAACCCAAATCGATCGAACCCTGGTTGTAAGTGTGGTTTCTGTCTCCGGAGGACTGTTCTCCATCCTGATTATTTGCAATGGAGCCATTTTAGAGTCTTTTACTCAAGTGAGCTGTAATAAAATCTCTTTTTGAAAAAATATTCCATTTCTAAACAAGGTCCAAATGTAATTGCCACAGTCAAAGAACCTGTAGAGTTTGTGGCTTTAACATTCATATTGTCTTTCTCATAACCACAACTCTAGTTAATTCTCCCTTTTGCAAAACTCCCAACTCAAAGTCTTTGGTTACATTTGATTAAAGTAAGACATTTCATGCGGGGGGAAAAATGACTAACAAAGGTTTAAAAAAGCCATTGTTTATCACGGTCGATACTCAAAACTGATCTTGTACATCAGTACCCATGACATTGCACGATACAAAGGCATGAAAAAATTAAACATTAAAATAGATATTGCATCTTCAAAAAGCTAACTTTCATCCATAAATACTTCTTGCGATTTTTAAGTTCACTGCAGTTTCTTACAACAGAATCACAGATTTGTTTTTTGTTTTTTTCATTATATAGCCAGGAAATCATTTCTAAAAATCCAGATGAGCGTGATGTGACAAGAAAAAAAAAAAAAAAAAAAAAAAAAAATCAGCAGACATTCTGTGGTCACCGTTGTGACAAACATATTTCTTTACAGTACAACATCGAAGGCCAAGAGTCGTCCATAGACAGAGTGGTGGCAGCCCACAGCGGGGGGCTTACATTGGTGAGGACATTGTCCAGTTAAAGTGTTAAAGTGAACCTGCAGAGGTCCAAAACAGGTGGTGAAATGGGTGAATCCACGTCCATCATCTTCTGTTCCTTTGCACCGAGTCATGTTCTGAAACGAGATAAAAATGAATTGTGTCATTAAAGATTTTTAGATAAGTCATAGTAATTCCATGATCAAAAAGGTTTCTTCTTTCCTGGTTTGTTAATGATGTTTTTCAGTCTGGTTTCCACTCCAGTTAGGGTTAGGTTTAGGTTCAGGTTTAGGTCTAGGTTTAGGTTTATCAATGTGGTTAAAGTTGGAAAATACATTCTTCTATATTCCTGTAAAGTGACACATTTGTAAAATTCCCTGATATTCCCTGACTGGAATACAGCCTCTCAAAATTCCATGATATTCCAGGAATTCCATGACCACTACAGTTGGTTTCACTACTGTTGACAAAATGTACTATTGTAAGTCGCTTTGGACAAAAGCGTCTGCTAAATGACGTAATGTAATGTAATGACCAGTGGGAACCCTGTAAACTGGTTGGAAGTTTGCACATAAATTCAAAATTCACATGACTTTGTGAAGGTTACAGTAAGTCTTGATTTGTTTTGGAATATCTCCCAAAGCAAGAACCAACTCAGATTAAGAATTAAAATGATGTTATTACACACTAAAATCATTTACAAGCTTCTGCCAAAAACATAATCCAACAGGAATGTGTGCAGTAACCAAGCAGTAATGTATTTTTGGCACAAGGGGGCGCCAGTTCATCTGGTTACAAATCAACAAAATGGACCAGGTCTTCTTGACTGCAGAGTGAAACAGCGCTCTATTATTCAGCAGTAACACACCTCAGGTACATTGGCCAATCAGAATAGAGTATTCCACAAATCCATGTAATAATATGGATCAGAGCTCTGCTGGATGACACAGACTAGAATTTGGCTTCACTTTGGGGAAGAGCTGTTAATATTCACTGAATTGTCCAAGCTCACAGGAATAATATAAAAATATGGTTGGATGTTTTAAAGCACCACAGGTGAAAAGGGTCAATTTTATTTTATTTTAAGATATCATACTATTTTGCTTCTATAACTATTGTAGTTTCATTAAATATACAAAATATTCATCAAAAACAACTATGAATACTTTAGTCTAAAAATGATATATTCCCTGTATGCAAAACACTTTAACTTAACTTATACATTTGACCTGCTGCTTCTTAACACACATAGCTGCTAATTTACAGAGGCTCTTTTGTCGTTTCTATTTTATTTGGAAAAAATGCCAAAAAAAACAAAAAACAAAAAAACAATTGTTGAAACAAATCATCTTGGAAGTGGTCGGTCAGCAGGAGTGTGATGAGGATGTGAATCTGTACTTACATTGATGGTAATGTTAAGTTCAGTAAGTTATTATAAACCAGTAGCCTATGAGATCAATTCGCTCGCTTCTAACTCCAATCTGAATTACAACGACGAAGGACAGTAGTCTTATTTTGTATCTGACTTTGTTACAATTAACACTCATCATTTGCACTTTTAGTCTAACGATAACTAACTTTAATTAATGAACTTTAAGCAACCTGTCCTCGATATGTTTCACTGCTGAAGCTTGCCAATAATAAAAACTGTGATGGCAGTATTGTGTTTCAGGGTCTCTATGCATTTTTACATCTCCTTTCCATTGAGACTTAAATTTCAACTAGTTTAGGGTTAATTTTTTGCCTAAATATGACAGGGTATCTATTTAAATGCTACCTGGAATTCAATTTCAGACAACCAAAATAAAGAAGCAAAGCTGGCAAAAACAGCCTCATTCTGATTGGACACAGCTGATGAAAGTTATGAAACTATAAAAGAGCAGAATAAGAAAAAGGACAGGGAATTAGCTGTTAAGGGACATGAAGTCCAACTGTCTTTAGTAAAGCCGACTCAATGCATATTGTACTACTAACCCTGTTCTGCATTAATAATATACAAGAGTATACAAGGAAACCTGTCATCGCATGGTGAAAAAACATAAGCTCTAATAATAACCTCTAATAACAGGATTTAAGACATTTTAAGGCCTTAAATTTAGATAATTTATTTGAAGACTTTTGTGGTTGTGGGTTCATATTGTATCGTCTTGAATGTTCATTCCCAGCTGTACCTGTGTGTTGTGGCGATGGCACTTCCCCTCCTCCTAACTGGGGTTGGGCCTCTCTGCAGACTTTTGGATCTGCGTGGAGTAAAAGAGGACAGCGAAGAGAAAGACAGTGGAGAGGTTAAACGATCTGGTATCTGCCTCAGTCTGGAGGATGACAAGCAAGGTACCGTTTAGTAAAATTTGTGACAAAATGTTGTTTGGTATGGAGCATTAGAATATGCATCTTCAAACACCAAAAATGCCAATAAGTGACCCGCAGCGAGTCGGGTCAAAGACGTCACAATATTCCTGATTTCCTTGCTGAAGCCCCCCTTCGATGAACATTTAGAAGTGAGAACATGAATGAAAATGCCTTATTAACAAATTAAAAGCACGCACACAGATCTAGTTTTCGAACCCACAC
The DNA here is from genome assembly GCF_048128805.1 of Centroberyx gerrardi. NCBI lineage: Eukaryota > Metazoa > Chordata > Actinopteri > Beryciformes > Berycidae > Centroberyx > Centroberyx gerrardi. The sequence continues at coordinate 3,180,588 of NC_136002.1, forward strand.
CCGATTACACATGATCCTCGAGTGTGTAGTCTACAGCAGCTTCAGCATGCAGGACTGGGTGTAATGCAAACTACCAGAGGAGGGCAGAAGTGTTCTTTTGCCAGGCATGGAAACATCAGGCTCTTAAACTGATGGGCAACAAGACAACAGAAATGAGGCGAACGAACAAGCTAATCGCTACAGACCAGAAGACATGAACGCAAGGGCTAAAACGGAGACCAGAACACAACAAGAGGCTGCGTTAGATGACAAGGAAAACAAGTCGAAGGCAGCAGAACCAAAAACAAGAAGAGATGGGCAACTATGAGCAGATGGAAATTTGCAACCTGATCTTCCATGAGTGAACTAAAATCAGACAAGTAAAAAAAAATAAATAGCTGAATTTAGAAATAAAGCTTCCAGAACAACAGGCAGGAATGTTACTGTACCTGTGACTGTTCTCTTAGAAAATCTGGTAGCTGAAATTCACCTTTAAAGACCTGGAAAAACAAAGGACTGGGTTTAGAGGCTGCATACATCAAGTGACGCTCCACAACTTCATAGCATCAACCTTCATTCAATATCTGGACTGCAAAGCTAGAAGATTGAGTGGATCGTGGAGCATCGGTTTACTCGAGTATAAAAAACATCATTCTGGACATAACATAGCATTATTATCATTGAGGATTAATACATATCAGTTTCAAAACATGATGCTGTGGCCTCCTATCATGTCATTGGCTTCACAATAAATCAGAGCAGAGCTGAAGCAGCTGGCAGAGGAACTCCGGCTCGATCTGTATCTGACTGGGTGTTTTCCTGTTGTGACACCATGTTATCCAAGGCGAGCATTGGCAACCTGGAAGGTGTAGCCTGCTGGACACATGCCAGGAATTTCACGGCCTGGTCCCGGACTGGTGTCGTATTCGTTCCCCCGAGGGTGGGGGATTGACATGGGACTCGGCCCAGCGGTGGACAGAGAAGCAGAGCGGGGAATGAATGGATGAATGGAGGGAGTGGTCAGGAGAGGCGGGTGGGGGGGTAGGGGGGTGAATGTTGACATGAGAGGCAGCCAACCAGCCGGCATGACTGGCTGACTGAATGTTTCGGGGTAAAAAGGTCACATCGGAAAGAGAGAAAGAAAGAGAGAGAGGAGGAGGTAGAGGGGTCAATACCCTTTAGTACATACCCTGTTTTCTACTATGCAAGGGGACTCTGAGAATTTACACAGTGGGAGGGAGTGTGTGTGTGTGTGTGTGTGTGTGTGTGTGTGCTGGAAGGGCCTTTCCAGGAAAAGAGCAGCTTTCCAACTTGTGAGGCTGCCCTGTGACTTTCCCTCCATCGCCTGCTGGACTCAACCAGACAGAAATCAAACATGGATGGACGGACTTTTCTTCTCTTGGGGCTTTTTTTTTTTTGTCACTCAAAACTTCTATAGTGGAACTCGCTGCCCACATGTTGAACGAAAACAGTACCGTGTCACAAGGCTCTTTTGTCAGCTAGAGACGAAGGAAGGAAAAGGTGGAGGGAAAAGGTTGGGTGACGATAGGGAGAAGCCAAACATCGGAGGAATTGAGCGGAGGATGAAGGGGCGAAACGGAGGGTCTTGCAGGAGGAGATAGGAGCTGGGTATTGTCTTGAGTTGACCCACCATGGGGCAGCAGTGAGGCAAAGCGCTAATGAGAGGAGAAAGGCATGAGGGTCTGGTATCCAACCTGGCAGGAATGCGAAGAGCTTCCTTTAGAGAACACGTCGAGCTGATACTAGTCTGTCTACCTAGCCCATATCAGGCTACGATGACGGACGTTCTAGATGTAGCAAACAGTCTCTTCATTCTGTATTTACACTTTAGTTCACCAAAACCTTAAGTCCCCGTGCCCCCCCTCTGTTGGGGCGCCAGTGATTAAGGCCTCACCAAAACACAAAACTCATTCCTTAATCCCCGTGCGTGCCTTCATGCATGCTTGCGTGTTTGCTCAAAGTTTGACGCGGAGCCAGAAACGGAATGTAATCTGTAATAATTTCCAACACCAGAGACAGAGAGGCGAGCGCATGTTTCTGATTTCCTCTTGGGTGCCATTTTGCAGCTTTACTCATCGGACGGAGGCGCTCGGCCAGACTGCTCGGAGAACTCTCCAGGCCTTCTGCGGAAAGGAACAAGAGAAACGAGCGCGGGAGGGAAGAAAGCAGAAGAGAAAAGCCCTGCGGTTGTACACTAGGTCACACGCTCGGGGTAATAAATCCCAGCGGCGTATGATTGGGAAATGTACGCAAGTGGCTGGCGCCTGTCCGGCTTTGCGTGTTACGGATCAATATTCCCTTTGGAGAGGAGGAAGTCAGAGACGAAAGCCGGGCCCTCCGCTCTCTGGAAAAGGCCAGACGGTGCGTCCGCAGGAAGGGACGCCTTCCAAAGATGACGGGATTGCTGCGGCGAAACCGAGCCACGGTCCTGTCCGGCAGACTCTGAGCTCAAGGCCTATTACCTCTGAACGACTTGTTAAAATGCTCGTGAAAAGAGGAACATTCATACCCTGGAAGGATTCAGAGCCCCTCCCAATGACGGAAGAGATGAAAAAACTGCTCTTCATCGTGACGAGAGGGAAGCCTGGCTGCCAATATTGGCCCTGATCCCCAATCAGCTGACTGACTCAAACTGCTTCGCTGCCATCTTCCTCTTCATCTTCCCGGCTTTAAATGACAGCTAATTGGGCCCTTGTAATACTGCGCTTCTGAGGCATCTCCAAGTAGCATTTTGCTATCCATAAGACTTGGGAAAAGAGGTTATTTAAGGTTGGGAAAGGCTGGTTGGGAAAAAAAGTTATGTGTTTGGATGGCCGATATAACAAAGAAACACACTTATTCTAATCTATTCTTTCCTGTAAATCTTAATTTGAGTAGCTTTTTAAATTAGGAGTAAGTAAATGATTTTGATACTACTGCATACCTTCAGGGAAATGAGATGCTGCTGGACTAGAAATATGATAATATGAAGTAAACACATGAACATCTGCTTTCTAGGTGCTGAGTCCGAAAAACAAAGCAACGTAAATTAAAGACAAGAACTCGCACACTATAGCTCCCAAATACTTAATTTATTTCATACAAGCAATGTTTTGAGCCCTTAATTTTTGTGTGCCTGACGCGAGAGCTCGAAACACCGCTTTTAGGAAATATATTATTTGTTAGCTATAGTGTGCGAGTTCTTTGCTGTACTAGAAATACTCAAAGAGTTGTTATTAATCAGTCACTCTAGCAATTTGCGACTATGCAATTAATGCAAATTCAACCAATATTTGCAAGAATATTTGCAAGAACTTGCAATTTTGCTGCAATTTTTCTCTACATGAAATGGCCAAATCAACAGAGTGCTTGTAAGTCTGGCCAAATATTGCACTTTCTGGCATAAAATGGTCCAATCAAACCATACATCACAAACTAGACAACGCTGGTCTTCTTCTACTACAACCAACAACACAGCGAAGCTTTATAGAGGGAGAAGATGGAGGAGGATTCAGACCACAGTGAGTTGGAGTTGTATTCATTATAGTTCGATGAAGTTGACTGGACTTAGTTTTCATTTCACCTGCACTATTGTAGTTTAACTTCATCCTGAGCCTTTGGTTTGTATATTCTTATAAGTTCTTAAAGTGCACTTTAACAAAAATAGGCACTTTTTTTAAATGGAACTACAATTTTTTAATCAGAAAACATTCAATAGACTGATCTCATTTGGTGCTCACTGTACTGATGTTGAGTTGAAGGTATATTTATAAAGACTGGACTCCAAGCATAGTATTTTTCCTCGTAACTTCAAGCTAAGGTGTTTTTCTGTTCAGAAAAAAGTAAAAGCAGTTAAGTTTTCCAATAGTTTCTGTGATATGCTGTCTGTATGATTATTATCAGTGGAATTGATTATGCATGACTTTATATTTATACTTTAGTGCCACTTTAATACCATTTTTTTCTTCTTTTGCCTAAAACTCTGCAAAGTATCACAATATTTGAGAAAACCTGCCGCAAAAATAAAGCATTTTGGGTTGCAATAACCACAAAAAAATAACAGGATACCCAAACACTCAAAAGACGATCCTGTAGGCAGAGTACAAACCCCACCACGCTGACCGCAGCATGGCTCAGCCCAGCCTGGCAGAGCCCATCGGGGGAGGGACCAGCGAGGCCCGGCCAGCCAAGGTGACTGGTAGTGCAACCGGCAGGTCAGTCCAGTCTGGCAGTGCCAACTGAACCCTGCGGTAACTTTGAGCCTCGGTATTGTGGCTGGAGCTCCTTTCGACCGAGCCCCGGTCCCAGGGGTTTAAATGTAGTAACACCCCAGCGCATTGGAAAAGCTGCCGGTGTCGAGCCACGACCAGCAGGGGAGGTTGTTTCAGCTGCACACCCGTCCACTTCCACCCTCCCTGGGTGACGACTTTCCAGGGATATTGTTACCTCAAACAAAATCCTTCTATCTCGACTCCACACTGAAACTGTTCATGAGACTTTGTGTGTGTGGCTGTGTGTGGTAGGGGGTTGGGGGTGTTGTGTCAAACACTTAAGCATTGATTCATTAAGGTACAAGGGCTGTACTGGGCTAAAAAAACTAGATATACTATGAAGGACTTTGATGATAAGTGGTCACGTACATGGAACCATATTCCTCGTACAGCTTTAAAATCCCTTTGCTGCGCAGCTTTTTTGGTATGAGATTGAGATAAAGATTAAAAGATTCTTTGCATGTGTGTGCTATGAGAGGAGAGGGGAAGATTAACCAGCACATGCTGACAGATAAGCAGAGTTCAGATTGCACCTCTGCCCACAGGACACCGTAATGATTTCCAGCTCCTAATCTCCTTATGCCAGGTTTTTGCCAGGGGGCCTCAATATTCTCAATACACACACACACACACAGGTCTTACCAGGCTCACCAGGACTGACCTTAAATCGTGTCCTGATAAAAACAGCGGGAACCCTACTGAACCTCCACTGACCTGACGGCAGCCCACAGTGCACAACAGTAGCCCCACCATCTGCTCTTTAGGTTAGGTTAGGTTCCTCTGTGTGACTATAGAAGAACCACTTGACCCCAGCTATACTGTATGTGTCAGATTATGTGATGGGGCTGCGGTAAGCGCAGCATCTACAAGTATTAAAGGATTAAAGCCTTAGTGTACCGACTCCAGGGGGGAGTAATAAGGGAGATTGAGCCGTGCTTTGAGATGCGGCATCTCATGGCGGCATCTGGAAGTCCAGTGTCCTAGTTAGTGAACTTAAGTATCAGCAGCACATTGGATGTAAGTAGACACTGTAGCCTTGTCAGAGTTTACCTGGCTGACTCATAGTTCACGTCAAAAACCCCAGGCGTATCCATCCAGCTTGAAGACACTACAAGTAACGGAACTGTGTCCAATTCTGGACAGAGTCCGATCAAAAATACACAATCAATAACCAATACAACTCATCCTGTAATGTTTTCATTGAAGTTTCTTCATAAATGAATCATGCCCCGTTTGTCTTTTTTTGACTTTCATCTTATTTTGTAAATCTTTTTCTTCCAGGTCCTGCCAACAGATGATAGCTTTGAGATGCAAAAGGCTTATCCAATTCTGGACACTTAATGTCGGCTTCGATATTAACCTTTCCTGCACCTTCACAATATCACAGATAGCTGTAGGAATTGTAGACTAAGCAATATCACCACTACTGGATCTTTTTTTTTTTTTTTTTTAAATACTCTTCCTATATAGTATATTCATTACTACTAAGTGTGGATCCTCTACATCAAAAGGCACCCAAAATGCAATCTAAGGGTCCACGCTTCTTGTTTGTGTCCAAATTCATAACTGATTGTCTTTCCATGTCTAAATATCTATAGATATTTAAGAAGTTTGATATTTAGCTTCTCAAATACGTATGATTTTGCGTCATTTGCCTTTTGGTAGAGAACTCATCAAAAAAAAAAATCACAGCAAGAGACCCAAACTCACATTAGACAGCGTATGTGCGGAATAGAATAAGGTGTCCGGACCTGGACACAGTTCTGTTATGCATCAAAAGCTAGAAATCTCCACTCTCTTGCAAAGTAGAAGCTGGTCAAATGACACAGTTCAAGTTCTAATAATTAGACGTGAACTAACTGAGGAACATGCATGAATGCATAAATGTACAGTTGTGTCCTCATCAATAAATCTTTAAGCATTTTTTTTTCTTTCCTTGGTCATTTAACCAATGGTTTTATGAATACACAATTGCATTGAGGTCTAGACGCCAAACAAGAGTCCTGATGGCCCTGGATCAATATGATATGATTGGCCCACACCTCATTAACTGTCCTTGCATCAACCTCAAGGAAAAAAGTCCAGCCACAGACCCGAAGCACGGCACGGTGGACACTGAGCACCGCCGATGTTCGCTTCTCATTTCTCTCCACTAACTCATCTTATTATTGCCACTGCGGAGAAACCGAGAACTTATTGATCCCAATATCCATTTCTCACCGGGGATCAGAACAACTGCAAAGCCACTTAAAAGCTATCGATTGCGGCTTTGGAGCCAGTCCAGACGGGCCCTCATTTACAGCAGGCTTGAACAACCTCTCCTTTATAACAGGACTATATAGTCATGAGTAAGCTTGGAGAAAGACCATATTCCCAGGTGTTGTCACTCTCACAATGACATTAGTGGAGATGTCAGTGCAGGACACCAGTGTGTTAGATCAGTTGAGGGTACATGCAATTTTGGCATGTGGGCTGTAATCTGGCTTGAATGAATACTGAAAATCATGGTTTGTGATATTTTGAATAAACATTGTATGACAAAAACGTCGGCTTGCTCCTCGTGGTTTCAATCGGCTTAGAATTGGGTGAAATTCCTGACCTATTTTATGTCAACAATTATAGTAATTGGTTGCATTTTTTGTCCTATCTTTCCTATTCCCAGCAAATGCACCACCCTCCCTCTCAATGAGTGTAACACACACACACACACACACACACACACACACACACACACACACACACACACACACACACACACACACACACACACACACACACACACACACACACACGTCTTCTGACAAGGCCCAAGCTGCTCCTCTACCCTTCCATGCCCATAAATGAATCCCTGGAACCTTGCTGGATTACATCAATATAAACACAGACGGTTTGGGAGATATGCACTTACACTGCTAACTGCTTTGACCACGGGACCAACGCTGCTTAAAAGGATTACCTTTAATCCAGACAGGTGTTCACTCACAGCACAAAACAACAAAGCACAAATGAGATAGGGCTGCTCTGACCGGGTCAAGCTTCTTAAATCTTCCTCATCACTCTCTCTTTCTCTACCTTAAAGACACGCTGTTCAACAGCTGCTTCCAAACACAACGTCTTCGTTTAGCAGCTAGCTACAGGCTGCATATTATCTACTGCAACCAGGGCTGAAACAGAGATGAGACAGAGGGTAAATATTTGGATGGGGCTGGGCAAAAATTCAAGACGGAAGAGAGAGCATTTCCACATGTGGCTCCATCATGCAGTGGTTTAGTTTAGGGCTGGTTGCCAGATGCCTTATGCAATCCTGTGGGAGTACAATCCTCAAAACTAAATCATACCCTGATCTCTATGGGAAATTTGCTAAATTAGCATTACAAGACAATGGAGGATTTATCAAAAAAAACGTCCTTTTGTTTCCTCTTCTTGCTGGATGTTTCTTTTCCAAGGAACTGATGAAAGGGAACAACCATGTAAAAACAAATGGTAATAAGACAGAGAGGGAGAAAGATAGAGAAATAAGCAGAGGGAGAGGGCTAAAGCAATGAGGGAGGGACTGGATGGCTACCGACTGTGTGTACCCGGAGTGTGTCTGTGATGCTTGGAGGTTGTTAAGGAAATGCCGGCATCGCTCTTTAAGATGGAGAGGCTGCCAGTTATGTCCCGTTTCCTTGGCAACGCATCCCACGGCGACGGCGACGGCGACGGCGACAGGAGAGGACGACCTTGTTCGTTCCCGCGCCGTCTCCACATGAAACGCAGCGGCCGATGTATTGCCCACGCACGCACTCACACACACGCATGAAATCTCTTAGGTGCCATTGGAGACAATGACAATAGTAAATGAAAACAAAACAAAACGTGAAGAACAAAATATTATGTAATCAATGTAGCATTTGACAACCATTCCTAACAGCTAAAATGTGTATCCACACTGACAAGGTTTCTATATAAAAAAGGTACACAGTAGTAGTAGTTGTCATGCTGCAGTTGAACCAGATTACAAAGGTCTGGCATTGCTGTCCATTTGCATTCTAACATGTTGCAGCAAATCTACTGTGGGGTGACCACAGCATCCAATGAGGACTCATTCGCCGACGTGGACCGGGCTGGTAGCGGATCCGGGCCGAGGCCGCCGTCCTCTATATGCATGAACTGCCGGGGGAAGGGGGAGCGAAGGGGAACGTAAGCCTCGCAGCTGGGATTGATCCAGGGGAAACGCGCTAATACCCCGCAGATGTACACGCTATACATTTGAACGAACGAGCGTCCACACGCACGCGCTGTCAGGAAGACATGGAAGGCCTATTGTGAAGAGACCGATGTTAAGTAGAACCATCTTTCAAAAAGCAGGCATGGGGGAGGAATGAGTACACACAGAGACATGGATAATTACTGCAACCAAAATATGTCAACAGGGCCGCAGGCATCTACACATATGCAACGCATTAGCATGCACAACATGGTGATAACATGGATGCAAAGATTTGATATCTGAACAACAGACTGGCGTATGGCAGCCTTGATACAACAACGGTTACATATGTGGACTCAGTAAAACAGAGATACAGTACATCAGCTTTAAGAAGACAGGGAGACTGGAACCATTAAGTCTAAAACCAGTTAGAACATCCTTCCCTTTTTTCTTCTAGTATTCATGGCTGTCCAGTTTCACTTGGAGCTCATGGGATCTCTGATACTCCTGTGCTGGTTTAAACCTTGTCCTCACCCTTTAAGCAGAGCGGGTCCACTGACGATTTCCCTCCAAAATAGCAGCTTGGATCAATTCTTTAGTGGGGACATGCTGAGTCAAATTTGGGGTAGGCAACTTTCTTTTTTTATTATTTGGCAAAAATTTCATAACAACTTTTCAGCTATCGTTAATTCAAGTGGTCTGAGAGAAGATCGGGCCTCTGTGATCGCTCCCGCCTCTGGTTTCAGGCTCTCCAATCTGACCGCTCCCGGTAGACCTCAGCCAATCAGAAGAGCTCACTGCGAGGAGGCGTACCTACTGCCTGTCAATCACACAGGCATAGCTTAGTCTAGTCCTGACCACCCTGCATACTGCAGAGAGAAAACAAATATATTCACAGAAGAGATGACATGAAATGGCCATAATCCAAACTGAATACTGGGACTGGAATAAATTTGTTGTGCAAGGAAGCCAGTTATTTTCCCCACTGCACAAGATGTATTCATCACCAAGGAGCTTCAGGTCAGTCAACCGGTGTTAGGTAGCTGTGGCTTTGCAATTGCTGTAGCTAATCTGTGTGACAAAAATGTATATTTTGCCGGGGAATACTTCAGTAACAACTAGACTGAGCTAGCAGAGATGTGTTTTGTGTAAAAGGTGTGGAATTTAACAAGTTTGCCGAAAACGGCGCACTCTCTCCAGTGTAGAATGAACCTCGCTTGACCGAGGTTTGTATCACAATGTGTTAGTTACAACTACATTGGGCTTGCAGAGTTGTGTTTTGCGTGAAAGGTTTAGAATTGGATGAACTGTAGATTGAGAATCATTAAGTCAGGGGTCGTCTTCACAGCTCTATCCTGAACGCCCACTCATCCACTCTCTCTCACTCTGGATCTCTGTTGAGATTCACAACGGTGATGGGTCAATTTCCTCAGCCACTCGACATTTTAACACAAACGTGTTGCAGCAACAAAAACCAGCAGCGGTGACAAAACATCTCCTCTGCATACTTGTTGTTTGTCTGACAAGTCAAATATGAATCATGTTGTAATTCCACTCAAGTGGCGTGAACTGAGACAGTATGATTGGGAAAGCACCAATACCAGCTTTTCATTACCTATATCAATTCTGAGCACGCAGCTTTGAGTATCTGCCAATACTGAAAACCAACTCAATATACTCTAATGGACTCCTGTTGTTCAGCGGAAGTTATAATGAAATGAGTTTCACTGCTGGCTCGCAAATGAAGAAGACATCATCAATACCTATAATACTGTACCTGAGAACAATAAAATCAGCTACACCAGCCATTATATAAAAAAAAAAAAAATTCACAAGACATCCACTCTTAAATCTGATTCATATTCGTAAGACGACAGCAAGAGGTATTTTGCGGCTCAGCCACCTTGTCTGTAAAACACACTAGTTTCCATCTCGGCCTGTGGTCAGACATGCTTTTCCACAACCAGAAAAACCCCCAAACCAAGAAAAAAAAGAAAAAAGAAAAAAGCCGTTTCCCTTCACCTCTTACACTCTGAATGCTTTCCACTCGAGTCATAACTGCCTTGACAACATGAAGAATTGCACCAAATTCATGAGCTTTCTTTTCCCTTCTCCTTCCCCCCTTTTCGGGGTCCCCTCAAACAAATGGAAAAGCAATCCAAACGCTTCAGGAAAACATTGGCTACAACTTCAAACTAGGTTAGGATGAGACCACCAAGCGCTATCGGGACGGGTCTCGACTTTTCCCAGGAAGGGAAAATAAAACTGCGGCACATTCTAGTGTAAAACCTCTTACTTTGTAAACAGCGAACAGCTAGTCTACACACTATCCTGCTCTTTGTAAAACTAAAGCTTGCCACCAGAAATCAGGAGGGGAATAAAAACACATTTGCTCCTATTCAAAAAGCATGAGCACATTGTGATCTAACTGACAGGTTTTTCATAGGGCATTAAAATGCCTTTATTCTGCTTCCCCCCTTACAGTTAACCGTCTGCCTTGGCTATTTAAGTTTCACTGAATCGCCCCTGGGTGCCATATAGTTCTGCTGATGTACAAGTCATCCCTTTATGTGACCGGGGAGACACTTACTGCTGGAGTGGGAAATGACAGGATATGGTGTTGAATGCTTTGCAGAAGCGTCGCCATTGCATGATAAATCACAGGCCAGTCTGTGACGCACACACACACACACACACACGGCTAAAAAACACACATGGCGCAAACAAATACAACTGATGAAATCATTGGCTTTAGTTAGTCAGACTTACGCACGACATTGACGTAACTCTTTGGTGAGACAGAGAAACACTACCTGCTACCTAGCGCAGACCTGCTCATTAGCGTAATAATACTCTATAAACTCTCTATCCTGTGTGTGTTTGTGTGTATGGCGGCGGAAGAGAATAATCAATAGTAGATGCTAAAAAATCGAAAGCAAATTGAGGGCTGGAAAGCCTCCGTTCCATCTTCTTAATGTAATCGTCGCTTGACACTACCGATTTTTTTTAGTTAGGCCTGACAAATGAGTGCCAATCAATAATCACAGATATCAAAGAACTGAATTCATCACTGTAGGATGAACAACAAATATTCATAAAATCACATACACTGACAGCTCTCTTTTGGAATAAACAGAAGAAGAACTGGGTAGTTAGCATGAGCAGCCACCATGGCTGAACAGACAAAGAAAAGAGCACCACCTACAGAAACACACACATACAATATTGAGATACAATAATAAAAAAATATATAATAACAGAAACAAAGACCTCGCAGATTAGCACTTTAAATGCTATCTGCACAAAGAGGTTTCATGACAATATCCAGATACCTTGAAAGAGTTGCTGGCTTTGTGCTTGGGAGCAACAAATCAGCCAGAATGGCTCGGACAGCAGTCTAGCAGGGTTGAGGTCAAGTTTGGAGAATACACGCAACCATCTCAACGGACAAACCATCTTCCAAATCCACATACTGAACTGTGCTAATCCAACACCAAACAACACTTAAAGGTGCTAAATGCAGCATTTTTTTAACATCAAATTATGGTTCAGATGATTGCACAACACCAGTGGTATTGTGCTAATGTTTCTCAACATTAACACCACATTTCCCATAAACTCCAGTGCAATCTTCTCACCAGTGGTCTATTTGTTCACAGTTATTATACTAATGTCTCAAAATGAATGCGGTGTGGTAATGATTTATTGATGCTGACATGCTACATATAGCATCTTTAACCTGCTCACTTCAACACATTGGGTCACTGGTATTCTTGGTACCGGTATAGCATCAAACCGAGGCCTATACATAGACAAAAATAAACAAGTGAATTACGTCCTCTATAGCTCAGACACATGAAATCCAAAGAGCAGCGCTGCAGAGCTTGTCACCTGATAGCTCAGCTTGAGGAAAAGGATTTAATAAAACATATTCTGGGCCAAAAATAGCACATGCCTTCCCAAGTTCTGAGGATGGCTTGACGTCTGGCAAGGGCATCGCTACCGGAGCAGAGAGATGCAAACACACACACACACACGGAAATAAGAGTCATATAATAGTTAGAAGCTTATAATTATTTTTATTATTATTATTTGTAATAGTAGTACTAGTAATAGTAGTATTACTAATAGAAAAGATCAGAGTTGAAAAGAGCATGGAGCTCAGTCAACTTTCCTAGGATAAATAGTTAAATATGTATACAGAGTATATTGTTCTTATTATTGTGGTATTGTTGTGGTAAGATTTGTGAGTTGCTCCATATTTAGCATTGATGATTTCCAGATTGCATTTGATATGGCAATCATTCTTGCTTTGGCAGTGATTGGAGTTCTCAGAAATCTTGTGGTAGCAGTGATGTCAGTACTCACCCTTCTGGTGTTGTCCAGGACCTTGGGGTCGGGCCGGCCATAGTTGGGGGGGTTGGCGTGGGGGTCGTACCCCAGCCTGGACAGCATGGGGGCGATGACGGCCATGTCCCGCAGCACGTCGGCCGGGATCTTGCCCACCCACTTGGACAACGCCTCCACGTTGACCGGCTTGATGACCTGGTCTGTGGACCGCTCCACCCTGGCAAGACAACAACCAAGATTGGCATTAAAAAAAAAAAAAAAAAAGCATTGTAACAACAAAGTACGACTGTGCAGAATTATGTTTATTTCTGAGCCACAAATCTTTCTAGAAAAGGCATTGGCTTGCTAGAATGTAAACAAACATGTAAAAATGTCATTACAAAGTGTAAATAATATAATTCGGATGGAGAGCTTGTGAAATAGCGATGGTCAAGCCGTCTCATTTGTGATTACTACAGCAGAATAACATGGAGCTAATATCGCGATTCATTTTTCTGCTCTACGGTACTTAGCGTCACATTTTTGTATTGCGATATATTGAAATTTCGCTACTGATGTACTGTTGTTAGTACAATGTCTGGGTAAAGTGCATCATTTCAACCGGCGATTGGATCAGTGATCAGCCAATCACACTGTTAAAAAAATTGGTAATTAGAATCGCCCATCCCAAAAACGTATTGGTGCGTCTCTAGTGTTACAGAATTTTAGTATAAGCAGAGAATTAACTTTATTTCTTAAAGCGTACACATGTAACTTTGAGCCTTATACCGACAGCTGACTGAAGCAGTTAACACATGTTTGACAGCATACCATTAGCGTTTGCAATCAGTGCTTTCTCAGCGTTAGCATCATTAGCACAGCTTGTCCCCAACCGGCCCGCCTTACAGCAGACCGGCCCCTCTCTTAGCTCGGCTCGCGGTAGGCGTCTAATTGGCTGTAATTGGATCATGAGACACTATTAAAGATGGCTTCCCAGCCTTCCTCTCCCAGCAGGCCCCTGTTAAACGCGCTGAATAAATGACCTCTCGCCGTATCGGTTCATTTTCCTGCCGCCGTGCATCACATTTCATATGATTACCCCCTCCGTGATGAGACGCAGCATCCGGGCTCTGGCTGTCTTCTCCCCTTTAACAGTAATCAAACGCTTCAAGATGTAACGGGTTAGTGTGTTCACAGTGTAACATCGACCCCGTTCATTTTTAGAGGAACTGAGGTTTCTTGAAGGAGAGGTTGTAACCCCCCATCATTTGAGTTAAGATTTCTAGAGTTTCTACCTGTACTTTTCCTCTAGCGGCTAGGTGTGCTGGAGCAATTTTAAAAATGAATCTACCATTATGTCACACCCAGGTAAATTATTCATTGTCAGAAATGAAATATGCAACAAGCAGGGTGGGGGTGGGGGGGCAGGTTGGCATTGCTGGACTGCAGCTATTGTTTTCGGGAAAGAGCAAAGTTTACCGTTTGTTAGCAGCAGCAGACCTTTGATGTCGGTTAGATCTCAGATGAGGTAGAGGACCAGCCACTTATTACAGAGATCTACCTGACAAACCGAGGCACGCCTCGACAAACTAAGACGCAGAAAAGATAGACATTCACTTTGCCATTGGCACACAGAGAGACTGGAGTGGAAATCTACAGTGTCATGGTCATATCTTAGCTTCAACTGTGTGTGTGTGCGTGTGTGTGTGTGTCAAAGTGTTCTGCTGACTGTACTTTGCAAGTTAGAACAGGGTCAGCATGACATGATAAGCATCCATGCACAGATACACACGCTGTGCAAAATGTATTCTATTATAGGTAATGTGACATTTCATTTTGTTTTACAACCAATATGCATTTATCTATACATGACTGGGTGATAGGTGGGTGTAATAAATGGATGCCAAGTTCTATGCTGCTTCAGTACATCAAAATTTCTACTGAATGATGTAGATGCTCCTTCTGCACAGCTGCTGTAAATGATCTGCCTTGGATGAAATGCCATATTCAATTTAAAAGGATCAAATTTGCTTATTGTGTATGTGTGTGTGTTCATGTATGCATGATGGATCAGACAGTTACATAATATCATGGTATCTTGCAGGTCTCAAAAAAATACATTTAAGAGTTTAACTTTTACTGCTGCCTGGAATCCAATTTAATACCAATTAAAAAAAAAAAAACAAAGGAACAAAGCTGGCAAAACCAAATTATTCTGACTGAACACAGCTAAGCAACATTGTGAAACTATAATTGGGCAGAATGAGAAAAAGGACAACAGGAAATTAAATGTTAAGGGGAAAAAATAAAACTTCTAATAACTGGAGTTACGACATTTTAATCTTCTCTTAATTAACTTAAGATAATTTATTTTAAGACTTTTCAGACTTTACGACTTTTTAGGGCCCCTGGAAACCGTAAATATCAATTTGTCTCAACCCAATGTGAAAAATAAATTAACGTATGATGAGATTAAAAGTAATGTTTCTCCATTCAGACCTAATGGATTCTACTGGTTTTAATCTCTTGTTCTCACAATTGCATAAATATATCTAGGTGTGACTGTTGACTCAGTCTCAGTTTTTATTTTACCCTCTAGTTTGGTCAGATGCTCCCAATGACTTTTCATTTAGTTATCTGGCAACCTTTCTTCGTCACTTATCTACTTTACATTGGGACATGGGAAATTCAGAGGGCTCCTATAGCCCCATTCGCAAGGGACTGGTATTATGTGGGGACCTCATGTAATTACTGAATTAACCCCCAACCTCTGTGATTCATGAAACCCACTTACCCAGGGTAATTAAATTCACCAGAGCCCCGGATAATATGTTTATTTATTATGTTTATTTACCCTTTATTTAACCAGACAAGCCCTATTCAGATTAAAAATCTCTGTTTCAACCCGAAACAGCAGCAGCGCAGAAAGTTACAGAGATGACAGCACATGATGACCTTTCAAAAGTAGGTATACATCTTTATATATAGTACATTAAATCAATGCAAACAAAGGACTGTGCAATATGGTGTGTGACAGCGTCACAAGGGGAATATGCAAGAATGTGCTAACAGTGATGGGGAAACAATTTGAGCACTTCTGTAAATGAAGGCAGAAGTCTTACTAACATGTCATTTCCTGGTATTAATATTCTATAAAGTATAATATGTAGTATTAAGGCCCTGACACACCAAACCGACGTCAAAGAACCAGCGGCGACGAAGGCCGACTGTTGCGTCGCCTCACGTCGCCTGCGTCTGGTCCAAAAAGTTGCACTTGAACACACCGCAAAGACTACACCCGACGGCCAACTAGCACGTACGTTCTGCGCCTGCGTGAGGGGAAATAACTCTCCATACCATATGTCTGATAAGAAGTTGCAAATGGCACTGGCGTTGTCAGCCCTTGGTCTTTTGGTTGTGGAAGACGAAAGGAAGAGGTGGAGGCGAAAAATAAGGAGAAACCGCACTAAATGGGTGAAATCATGAATACTCCAGCGACAGGCTCAAGGGACTTTCCCGAACCTGTGTCGAGAGCTGGAGATAAATGAAACCTCCGATTTTAAAAATTTCACTCGGCTCTTTCCTGTTCAGTTCCACATGTTGAAGGAATTTATCAGTTCAATCATCCAGAGGCAAAACACGAACTACCAATCAGAGTGATCTCTCTCACCGACGGCTCCGACGCCGATTCAACATGCTCAATCGGCCGAAAAGCCACTGACAGGGTCCGACTAGTGCCGACGTGCGGGACACACCGCAAAAACTAGGGACGCAGACGCTTACCGACGGCCCGACATGGTGTGTCAGGGCCTTTAATAACAGCTTAAAATGAATGTTGAATTGTTTTGTTGAAATTACTAAATAAGTTTTTTACCTACATACATACATTTACATACCTATTTTTGAAACTTAGTATTAACAAGTAATACAGAAGTTCAAAATACTGAACAGAAAAGAGAGAGAGAGAGAGAGAGAGAGAGAGAGAGAGAGAGAGAGAGAGAGAGATGGTGGTAGGAGTGGTGGAGTACAATTAAAAGGCATGGGCATCATCACACTAAAAGCACTGACACCGATTCATCTTCCCAAGGTCTGATAATTGCTTTAAACTCATTAAGAGTCATCAGTTACTTTAGTTTCAAGTCTTTCTGCAGGCTTACTCCATGCAGTGCAGGGCAGAGATGATGAAGCCCTTCTTCCCAAACTCTGTAAGAGCTTTGGTGACAGTCAGCAAAAATAAATCCTGACTAATACAGGCGCATAAATACAAGCCTTCCCAGAATGGCCTTATAAATAAAGATAGAGCAGGGACAAAGCAAACGCATGGACAGAGACGCCCTAGCATCCAAGATACAATGATGTGTCAGGGATTTACAATTTGCAAACAAAACTCAAAGCACTGTGATAAACTGTGTCTAACACTGCGTCTGGCACTGAGCTGATGCAACAACCAACCTTTTCCTAAACTGAAAAGAAAGGCAATGTTTGTTTCTGAAATAAGACCCTAGTGTCACTCTCAATTGTTTTCAATGTGTGGCTTAAAAAAGAAAAGACAACTGTATAAGGTCAAGATTTTACAATTCGTCACTTGATGATTTAGCAAAGCAAAACTTGGTTTGTGCCGAAAATGCTTTCAAAACCTTCCTCTGTAGATTGCACTACTGCTTTCATTATTGATGACAAGAGGAAGATGGAGATTCCACATTTAGAAGAAACCACAAACAAGTAGTATAATCAGGTCAAAAGTAGTATTGCCAGATGTCTGTCTTCACCAAAACACAGTAGGTAATTCACACAGAAACCTTTGCTTTACAAATAGCAGACATGGCAGACTTGCATGGAATTCAAATCACAGACAATCTCAGCAATTATTATAAATCACTGGACATCTCCAGGTAATATTAGTCCCATGCGAATGGGGACCAAGTCAACACACACACAAAAATACTTCTGGCAAAATGACAATGGCAGCTTATGAATTCACTCCGATGCTTTATTTTTTCCCCCAGGCTGGTTGTATTAAGCACTCTTGCATTCTTGCTGAAAAGCCTCTTCTGCTGTGCTGAAACCAAAAAAAAAGCCAATTCTCTTTATCCTTCTGGCCGTTACCATCTCTCATTCAGGTTGCTCTCTCCCCCCACACAGCGCTACGGCCTATTTACCGTCTGCACTCCGGCCTCTCCATCTCCTGTGCTGCCTGCCTGACTGTATACCTCAATATGGCAATTCACTTTCCCCTAATCCATTTACTTTGCAATTGAATCTTTACACTGTACGGGTATAGTCTCCTGCATGATTAATAGAGTGAGCTGGTTTTGTCATCTCAGGAGGACGGTGGAGATGGTTTCTGAGAGGCGGGCCGCGATCCAAATATCCACTCTCGGACAAATGGGTAGGGAATCGCTTTAGGTAACTCCATCAAGGGCCGAGAGGCTGCTAAGTGTCGGCGTGGAACATAAACTGATATAGACAAAGACGGAGCTTCGTGAACGCAGCTCAGCTTGACCATCATCTTGGGTGCAAGCGATCTTCTCCTCGATTGAAGAATTGAAGATCGCGACCAGAACACACACCAAAACAAATCAAGGAATTTGACACACAAAAAAATGAGTCATTTCCTTGTTGGCAGTCATCTCAAACGACAACAGCCAATGCTTTACTTTCTGCTGTCGCCACGGCCGTCAGATGGCAATGGCAGACTGTGTTTAATGAGCAGATGCTAATTGGTATGAATATTTAAAACAGCGTCCACACTCCTCAGAGGGGCATTTGCATCTGCGCTGCATAGATTAAAGGGAAAAAAACAACCTTTCAACCTAGCTGCTCCGGAGGGCCGGTGAGGAAAGTAGCTGGTGTACTCCAGATGTCCTTGCTGAGTTTTAACATCCATGTTAAAAATCCCTGCTCCTACTTTTGTGTCAGTAAGGCTGAAAGCTGCTCTAGGCAAGAGTTTTATGTAAAAACACACCCGACTTATCAAACTAAATCACAAAGTGGGGCTGCAACAGAGAGAGTGCCCCATCCATCCTAAATGATACACCACAGATTCACCCAAATTATTATTGCTACTCGTCTGGCTTATGAGGGCAACTTCCTGGGCTACAATATTAATATGAATGTTTGACTTTGAATAATACTCTCCTTTAAAAAAGGAGTGTTTGGAGTGGTACCATGGCTCAAGGCCAGATACCGACCAACAGTACTATAAAGGAGCACAAAGCGAGGCAGACAATACACGGACACGACTATTCAGCCTTTACGTCTCCTCTTATCACGCTAACATTTTTTGCACCCAAAGCCAGTGAACAAACAAGGCAGAGACACTTCTCTTCTCGGCTTTGAATGCGACAAAAACCTTTCCGCAGGTCACATGACCACTTCCCTTCAAGCTCATGCTCTTAATGGCCTCTAGCTTGTCAATTATTCATCGCCGGGCCTCCTCTACCCACGGCGGTGTTCTGTATCACCAATGGTTGATAAGGGAGAATAGGATAGAGACATCAAGATCGCAAATAGGGGAGAGAGTTAAGGAGGGATGGAAGGGCTCCCTGCTCTGGGATAAGTAATGGAGCGGGTCTCTCAGCTAGGCGAGGCCTCCACTAAATCAAGGCCAAGTAATTGATGTTAATGCTAAGAGGAGGTCCCGCTCGGGGGCCTGGCTGTCCGCTGATTGAGATTTCCATGCAGATAGAGACCTGAAGCCACGGGATGGTAGAGAGGGAGGAGTGGTGGTTTTAGTGGGCAAGAAGAGGCATTTTGTGCCAGGTGTCATGGGGGTTGACTTTAATGCACTGTGGGCAAAGTACTTGAGGAGGTAGGGAACCAACGTTCACAATGGTAAAAATGCAGCTGCATCGCCCTGAAGGCTACATGTAGCTTACATAAAATGATACCAGGGCCCATTTAGGGATGAGGTATGATGGTAGACAAAAGGCTGTAAGAGCACAGGGAGATTGCGTGCTGTGATGAAAAATTTTACGTGTTGTTGCTAGTCAGCCCTGATCTAGCAAGCAGCTTTTGTCCACCTGCTATTTCTGAATTTCAGGTAGAGAATGGAGGTGGAACTTAGAAGCAAATGGCACATGATTGAAAACCTCTGGTATAAAACAACAATCTAAGGTAATCTCTCAACCAGATTGTGATTCTTTGTCTTTGGCCTGATATTCACCGCTATCTCTCAAAGCTTCTTGGACTGTGCCTGCTTTGCTTTGAATTGTCTGATGTAGACACACTGGACGATGCAATGTCTCCAGCCTCTATCTTCAGCTCGGCTCAGAGGGCTCTGGTTAAGGTCCCCATTTATTAATATTTGATGGGAATCAATGTGTTGAGGGGTGATGTGCACGCTAAATGGCCAGAGGGTCATGTCTGGATGCCGAGGAGCTCTTGTCACGCTGTTTCCCCGAGCAGACTTTAAGTCTCGCTCTCTCAGCCTCGCATTCTCTTTGCATTTCAAATGTTCTAGCATTCTGCAGTTGTGCTAGGGAAGAGTTAAGTTCAGCATTCACAACTGTCTTGTTCAACCAGCATGGCAAAGCAAAGCTTTCTAGTGGTTGGACACAACTGAAGATGAATGAGTGTTTTGAGAGGTTGGTGACGTTTTGCTCTTTCTGGGAACCTAAGGGTCCTTGCAGTTGAGTCGTGGCCCTCCAGTGTTGTAGCGCCATGGCTGAAGAGCACTTGAGAGTCTCCATGGTATCTTGGCTTGAAGCACGACATGCCTGGCAGCATCTTAAGCTGAGCATTTGAGTTTTCCCCCTGGTTTACAGGATTTATCATCAAGTCACCGAAGCTTTTATATGTAGACTTGAAATGTATATTTTGCTCTATTTATGAAAGGATTACGTCTTCATAAAAAAGGATACAATGTTTAAAGAAATAGAAACTGACTGAAATCTTATATACTCTGAAAACTGAAAAAATTAATGAGATGGTGTGCACATTTGTAATTCTGACTGCTCATTACAAGGCTGGAAAAGCATATTAAAAAAAAAATTGAATCTATTGGTCCCATTACAGGTACTATGTAAATATGTGATGTTAAAAGTTATGAAAAGGACTTCTAGTTTAATACATCTTTTGTAGATGGCAGTTTTGAAGCTTACTAGCGTGATCACAGTAGTGCTATCACAGCAAACCAGGAAGCCAGACAGACAGCTGCAGTAACAACAAGGGATTAGAATGAAAGATGGGCTGGAAAAATCCAATGCGCCACACACAGCAGCTCCTTCTTTTACCATCCTTCCCATGCCTCCCCCGAGTGTAAAAAGGATCTCTGCCAATTAATGAGGTAGTCGGAGTGAGTTGCAGTCTGCAGTGTCCTGTTGTGGTGGATTTCTTGGAGGAGTCTGCAGACTGGCTGTATAGATGACCTCCATTAACACGATGAACCAGTCAATACTACTCATTTCCTCAAATCTCTCATCAGGCTAAGGAGGATGGCTGTGGTGATACTGTGACTACTGGTTGGTATAAACTAGCGACAGATGAATGTGAATGGTCTTCATATAGCTTCCATAATGTGATTAGATTAGATAAGATAATGTGATGTTGGATATGTCTGTTGCCATTGGATGATGACCAGACACTCATGCAATCATACGGAAGACCGAACAAGTTATGTTTTGTACCCGTTTTTCTCAGCATATATGCAGACCAAGCATGACCACTTCACTTTCATTTTGCCAAAATATAATTCTTAATCATATGTTGGGAAATGTAATCTTGACATTACGCTTTACTCTAGGTGGCTACACCTATTTGGATACGAGTTAGGCTAGCTAGCTACATATGGAGACAAAAAAAATAACATTGAAAGGGATATGTTCCTCCACCAATTATTATTTTTGGAGACAATAGAGAGTATGAGAACCGACATCTTCCATCAATGGCAGACTGGTCATCTGGAGTACTGGGAGTTTTCCTGGTGGGCCAGTCCACCTGTGGGTCAGCGGTAAGTCCAGCAACACTGATACGAAACGATAGTTTGGTAGTCCTACTGTAGACTGGCTGGCCAGCTCCATAGAAGTGTGTGGGGGGAGATCATAAGTTCATCACATCTCAGGAGTCCATCCCCCCCTCCCCACAAACTTTACTTACATTCTACTTTTCATACGCTGCAAAAACAGTTACCTAAGGCAGATGTGACCAAATGCCACAAACTGATTCATTTATTTGGTCGCACATGACAGGCATCAGTTCTGCTAACATCAACGTGCAGCAGCATAATGTTGTCACATAGCTGGTATTCTAGCTATTATGCTGCCTTCAAGTACTGTCGGAAATAGTCAGAGTTACGAGTTGAGTAGATAGAAAATGATAGAAATGTTATAAACATGGAGCAGAATGTTTATAAAATAAACAATCTAAGCAGAATCCAACGATTTATGATGGGTACAGTAATACAATATGTGATAAACATGAAGCAGAATGTTTCAAGTGTGCTTGGCCAAGGCTGTCTCTTTCTGGGGGAAAGAAGACGTCCATATTGAAGAGTATCGTTTGTATGTGTTGTACGCATTGTTTAAAAAGATTGAAAAACATGCCAAAAAGTTGCTGTGTTGTGGATTGCACCTCAAACAAGCGTAAAAATCTCAGGTTCTAAGAAAGCAGTTTACTGCTAGCTTGCCATCTAGCTATTGAGTGGGCGGCTGCTTGGACAATGGAGGCACTCATTCAAGTTAGCAGCACAGGTAAATAGGACCGCCATCAAAGCCAAAATAATGAAGCATTTACTTTTGCTAACCTGGGGCCTGTCTCATGAAGCGACTTCAACATATCTTCAAAGATATCTAGCTATCTTTGCGTTAACTGGCTTCACAACACCTAACGTTGGTGTTCCCTGATACCTGGTCTCACGAAGCTGGTTATCAACTGGCTCTGTCAACCCAGGATTTACCTATCCAGCTATGAGCATGTTCACATGAAAGGGGCGGGGTTTGTAACAAAAAGCCAATCACATGCAACATGGACAGACCGAGAGCAGTGGATTTAATATGAGATAAGATGAAATTGATCCCCGTGGGGGAAATTAGGTCGTTGCAGTGGCAAAAATAATACGATTCAGCTGGGAAAAGGTCATATCACATAAGCACACACAATTCTTATCACTGCCCATCATTGAGACACAATGTTCATTCTTATCATTGATACAATACTGTGTCATCACATTGAGGCTGTGAAAAGATTTCATATTCACAAAGTCGCTTCATGTTGCCCTGGGCTGTGGTGATTAGGGCTGCAACTAACGATTATTTTCATTGTCGATTAATCTGTTGATTATTTTCTCGATTAATCGATTAGTTGTTTGGTCTATAAAATGTCAGAAAATGGTGAAAAATGTCGATCAGTGTTTCCCAAAGCCCAAGATGACATCCTCAAATGTCTTGTTTTGTCCACAACCCAAAGATATTCGGTTTACTGTCATAGAGGAGTAAAGAAACCAGAAAATATTCATATTTAAGAAGCTGGAATCAGAGAATTTTGACTTATTTTTCTTAAAAAATTACTCAAACCGATTAATCGATTTAAAAATAGTTGGCAATTAATTTAATAGTTGACAACTAGTCGATTAATCGATTAATCGTTGCAGCTCTAGTGGTGATGGAATATGAGTGCAGTCTACTAATCACAGTTCAATTTCAGCACACTTAATATGCAACAATAGGCTTAAATTTAATTCCCAATTGATGACTATGGTCAACTAATGTAAGCTAGGAGCCCTATTTTAGAGCCAGAGTGGGTCAATGACCTGGAAATGTTACAAACATGTAATATATCTGATGTAGCCTAATAAATATGATATCTTTGATATAAACACAGCCTCCCTGCTAACAGCCATTCTTACTATCTGTTAATTCAATAATTTCCCCCTGCCCAGTTCTTTTTACTTGTTACTTTCATTTGATTGCAATGTTTTTGTTCATATTGGGATCCTGTGGAATGGTGACTCCATAGAGCTGATTGATGCGGAGACAGGCCTTTTATAGGATTCAACAGCCTAATCTAACCTGCTCCGGAGCAGGTTAGCTGTGCAGCATAGGTTACCATGGTGATCTACCCCGGTTAAAAGTGAGCCACCTTCATGAGACTGAAAAGCCAGGGTTAAACCCAAATTTAGCTCGCTAACCCACTAAACTGGCCTCGTGAGACAGGTCCCTGGTGATTTGATCAAGTAGGTGTATATATTGGGATATGAAATGTCTGGCCACTGAGTTGGCTGAACAATTAACCTTAATTTTCCATTTCTGTATATTGGGAATGCTCAATTTCAGGCACACAATGCACAATAATCTAAAGACATGTCTTTCCTAATTTACTTAATTTAGTGAACAAACACTTAAGCGGACGGATCAAACTCCTCTGATGAAAACATGTAAAAACACATTGACACGAATACAGTCCTCTGCTTTCTATCCACCAAGTAGAGGTAGAGTCGTATGTGATCTGATATACAGTGAAAGTGCAAGCATCTAAGTGAATTAAACTCACTTATCCAGATTCAAAGACCAAACCAATCTCAAACACAATTCATTGTTGAAATCATAAAATACAATAGCAGTCAAGCATGCTCAGTTGGCTATATGTCTCTTTTAATGTTAAAGATATGTGGGTTCCAATGGATCTGGCTCCGGTTGCCTTGTCTAACTCATTCTCTGGTCCTCTGCCAGTCCCATGACCTCATCTGCAACCATGAGTCTAGGGCCTGGCAACTGTTTCCAGGTCACAGGTCAAAGAAAAACTCTTTCTTACCATTCTCATGCAAAACTATAGCAATGCAAGAATGCTGCAAGCTAGACAGTTGGCTAGCCTACAGTTATCCATTCTGAAGAGGTCAGCGACTTCATTGTTGTGCCTGTTATTACCAGACTTAAAACGGTGAAGTGGGTCATTTCGGTTAAGCTTCGTGGTCTTGTTGTTGGATATTATCTATAGGTTTATGACTCAGGTCAATCTCCTCTTTATCTAGCTGTGCGGCAGGGTGGCCTAGGGGTTAGAAAGACCATCCTTCAACTACAAGACCCAGGTTCAAGCCCCCGTGTCAGCAAACATCTGCCCTGCTGAAGTGTCCTTGAGCAAAAAACTGAATCCCTGCACTCTGACCTCCCTGGACGAGGGCAAGAGAATAGAGAATTTCCCTACAAGGATCAGCTAATATCTGATGAATGTTTGTTGGATGCCTTTGTGAAAATGAACACTTTGCTCAACTTGGATTCATTTGCTTTGGAGATCTGCTGTCCATCCTCTTTATTTCTTCATCTGCTGCCTCTTTGTTCTACAAATGATTTCTGCTCAGCTCTAAACACTAAGCTCACAGACTGAGAGGCAAAGCGTGCAACACGAAGGAAAACGGAAGGAAAGAGAAATGAAACAGAGATGAAATATGTAATCAATTAGAATATTCCACCGAATGAAAGAAATCCACCCTCACTTTGGAAGAAAGAGAGAGAAGTGGGATGAGTTGGGTAAGAGGAGTATAGTGGAGAGAAACTGCAGTTAGAGGGAAAACTGCTCAATGGATGTTAGTTGTAAGCTTTTTAATAAAAACCATGAGTCTCCTCATATGCAGACAATAACAAAACCTGATCCAAATGTCTATGGGGGATGTGGAGCATGCTCTAGTGCTACGTGGCAGGAAGTGGGTGGTAACAGAGGAGGGAAGACGGAGGTAAGGAATGGGGTTGCACCCCTTCAGCGTTTCCTCAACGACTTCCAGAGGCCAACTTCCCAAATCACAGAAACCAAAACAACTCTGACACCGGGCAGGGCCATTAGGAAAACCTGCTTACAGTACAGTAGTGGAGACGTAGTGATGAGGGGATTTATTTTGGCTCATGTGTTTCAAGTGACTAATGAGTGGGTTTCTCACCTTGCCCAGCACTAGGACGTTTAATTCCCAAATGAAATGTAATGATTGAAAGTCTGGAGGCTTTGTGAAAACATACGGGAAGGATATATTTCAAGGCCAAGAGCTGCCCACCTATATTTCAGGCCTCCAGAAACTGAGATTAGATAAAAAGTGTTACCGTCAGACTCCACCTAATGCTAGATACATTACTTATCTACATGTCATTTTCCCTTATCCTTGTTTTCTCTTCCCTCTAGGCATAGTAGTTACAAGGAAGGCAGACATGAGCAAGCCCAGGCTCATTTCTGTTGCAGTGGGAATGTGATATAGCTGGACCAGTTCACCATGCATATCTTTTGAGCCTGGCACAAATCAGAAGCTCTTACTGAACACCAAATATTTATTCAACCACCATTACTTCAGTCAGCAATGAGCTATTTAGCAAATACGCAGCTGTAGAGGAAGTATCTTGCAAAATGAGGTTTCCGGACAAATCGCTGCCTCATTATCAGGGTCAACAGGGATACATTTATTATGACTCATGACAGCGGACAGCCTCCAGACACTAAAGCCAAAAGGCCTGCATTCCTGAGGGGTAAAGTGTCCAAAATGGTGAGGAACCTTTTCCGAAAAATGAGCTGTCAATGACCAACAGCGCGACCCAGATTAACACAGTGATGCATGGTGTTTCTCCATGTCCTCATTGGTAATAGGCCTAACCCCTTTACAGTACTGGAAGTAGCTGAATGGCATATAAGCTTGTTTTAGACATAGCACAGACAAGACGTCATTGACTCCTGTTTTACATGGTAGTTACTTGCCCCTAAAACAACAAGCAATGAAGAGCAAGAAAGAGCAGCAATTTCAGTGTGAGGGAATTGCTTAAAGAGATGTAACATATGTAACATATGTGATGTGTCTAAAACACACATCACATCTTGTTGTTATTCCTGTAAACTTGGAGAGCTCGGTCGGGATATAACAACATGAACAACTCTCTCCCACAGCTAGAAACAAGAGAGAGCAAAGACACAGTGGCAATACCCGAGGTGATTTTACAGGTATATGGGCTCATTTGCTGGTTTAAACGGTTACAATTAAATTGCAATGACTACAAAAGTTCAACTAAACACTGACTCGACAAAGTCAGTCCCCAGTTTCCAACTTATTAAATGGAGCAGTTTTTCCTGGTATCACAAATTTGAACATTGGTTCTCTGGTCTCTAGCTATGGCGGGCTTGTTCATTTTCAAAAGTATTGACTAAACTGTCCATGTTCATGTTTACTGTACATGTTTTTCTACAGATTATTTCCCCACATCAATTCAAACTATCATCGACACTACAAGATATCATAAGGAGATGGAGAAAGCTTATTTATAACCCTGCTACAACTTATACCTATCAAAGCCTCAACAACAAACAAAATGTCAGGGCTTGAGGTTGAAGCTACGGCTGAGTGTCAGCATTACTTACTTGGATAAGGATACTCCTCCAGCTTTCCCAATGAGCTCCTCGTGGTGGAGCACAGCATCATTCCAAGGAATGTTGAGGAATTTTAGCAGTGTCCTCATCCACTTCTCGGGATGGAGGACCAACTGTTCGTAGTGCACGGGCAGGCACTTATCGGCTGCCTCCAGGCATTGAGTGTACATGGTCTCTATGGCCCGATTCCACTTGGTTAGGCAGTCCCGGTAGCTACCCAGGTCGAAGCCGGCGATGGTCACCTTCCGTGAGATCATGGAGTGGACTGAAGCCCGGCCGTCGCGAATCATGAGCACAAACTTGGCACGGGGGAAGATCTTGGCCAGGTAGGAAAGCGACTTGAGCGCAAAAGGGTCCTTGTTGCAGAGGAAGTTGGCTGGCTCGCCGTGTTTGACGATGATCTCTAGCAGGAAGGCCTGCATGGCGGCGTCTAGCACCTCATCCGTCACGCCGGCCTCGTCCAGGCGCATTTTCTCCCGGCCCGAGCGGCTCCACATCTGCTTCATGGCCAGGATGCGCGGGATGACGCGGGTCTCCTCGCCGCAGCGCACCTCCGGGTGGGCATCCAGCATGGCTCGCATTAGCGTGGTCCCACTGCGGGGCACGCCACCAATGAAGACGAGTGGCATGTCCTTGTTGTAAACAAAAGGTGTGCTAAGGTTCTGGCCTGTCCGTAGGGTGGTCCGCATGCTGCCTCCCAGTGCCGACAGAGGCAGAACCCCACCTGGCTGGCTGCGCTCCTCAATGCGATGGTGGCACTCCATAGCATGGCGGCCCAGGTAAAAGACCGTGACGGAGCTGATGACCAGGCAGGCCACCAGCAAGTTCTGTTTCAGCTTGCCTATCATCTTGCAGATGGGAGAGGACAGTGTCACCACAGGGGCAATTTAGGAGGAGGGGTGGGAAGAAGGGGTGGAGGGGTAATTGCGGCTCCCTCCCTTCAAGGTTGTTTGCTGGGAACCAGGCGTGGCTCGCGCTCCCTGGTGCACAGCAGTCGTTGAGTCCCCAGCTCCATGAGGCCTGGAGGGTGGCACAAAACAGAGGGACATAGTTAGCTCTAATTATACAGCAGCACTGCAGCATTCATCCAGCAAAGTTAAAAGCAAAACTTACTCAAAACTACTCCAACACCAACTCATGTGCCAGATTATTTTTAAACGAATTCATGTGACAGATGTCAGGCAACAAGACACTCAGCTGTCATTATCGTATTCACATCAAAAGCCTCTCAGAACAAATCTACAGAGGAGAAACTTGTCTTTGAGTCAGTAATCACCACATTCCCTCTAGCTGACAGACCTTTTGATCTCAGGCCAACACCACTGTTCAACTCTGGAGCAGAAAAACAAGCCTCGTGTCACAAAGTTGACATAAAACTGCTTCAGACACAATTATGACAATGGAGTTGCCACCAGACCAAGTGAATAAACTCCGTCCCACAGAGGTTCTAGGAGAGTCAGAAGACGCAATGGGCAGACATTCAGCCCACTAAAGGATAAGTGAGTAAGAATCTCTGCTGACAAGAGATTGAGAGTGTGAAAAAAGCGCAGCTCTAGATATGCATTTAGTCAGAGGATAGCTCTATTTTTCATCCTGCGTGACACTGTTTTGTCTTTTTATTCTCTGGTAGCACATAGATCATCCGTGGCAGAAACATGATGTTTAGCCTTTACCCTCTAATTTGGACATGGGCAAGCACACAAACTTGTCCTTCTGAAGACAGGGCGGTGTGTTCTTGTACATAACACACACATACACTGCACATAAAGCCTACACACCGCAGTGCGCTGGCTGACAGCTTCCCCTCTGCTGCTGCTGGAAGTAACTGCCGCAGGCTGAATACAGCTTATTTGTCGTGAGGTTTTCTATACGCTGGCTGGCCCACCATAGTCACCCTTCTGAACATATGGCCTGGCTGGGGGGGGGCAAAGAAGCCACAGCAGGTCAATGCACAGCTGAAGTCCCAGTGCTGCAGGGCTGCAGACAAACGACCAGTCTTCATCTGTGCAGAGGAAAAAGAAAGGGCTTCTTCCTCCTTACTTTCATGCTCCCCACAGTAAGGGGTTGATTATGACTGGAGATCGACAAACATTAGGGCTAAGCCTATACGAACTAATGAAAACTTCTTCCTAACCACATATGCACTCTGCACTTTAGTTTCTCATTTGGTTAACTTGAATTGAAACTTGAAACGTCAGTGGGTGGGGAGTTTTTGTTCCAAAATAGAGTAAGGGCCAGAAAGTGAGTTTTGAAAGCCAGAAATCTCAGCACCTGGTCAAGTAGGCTAATCCTTGTGTCATTGGTATTGATCAATAACCTTAACCCACCACATATATATTATGGTAATTTTAGTTAAAATCTTACTTGCTGCACCTTAAACTTTTTGCTCCGGAAATTCCAGAATCAGATTGCCTCCGATAGTTAGGTAAACAATGCAAACCCAGTCACGTTATTCGATCTGCCGAGTGCGGGTGTGTCCCACATCATCGTGAGCATTATGGTTAACAGGCTCTGTCAGCATTGTTCCGAGGCAGTGCCACAGTAGTGACTCTGACATCACTATGTGACACGACGCTGTTCATCACAGCATAGCAATGAACCCAGCGCAGCCGACTCCGACTCGATGTCAGGGAGACTGTTTGGATGCGTCTTAACCTCAATCACCTGGCAATGAACTGCACTACAGTAGAACTACAGCAGAATGTCATACACTTATGTTCCTATGCATACAGTACCAGGTACATGCTCACCTTGCATAGGGTCACAAGGTGGCAGTCCCACACACACACACACACACACAAAGTGTTTATAATGCCACAGGAATACACATCTTGCATAATGGGAAAGTGCTGACACACACACACCTCAGAAAATTCATTTATATTTATGGCATCGGTCTCTCCGCAGGCCAACAAGCCTGGAACTGAGCGCCATGAGATGAGGCAAGATGCTGTCATCCTCTCTTACTCACTTCCTTGTTCTAACTTTCAAAGCTTTAATTACAGACTTGATTCACCATTAGCGAAGACATTATTACAGAGTGGCGTCCAGTGACCTAGGAGTGTGCGATAAGTGTGAGGATGAAGGAACCCCCGGATTCTAGATCCCGAGGTCTTCACGTAGAGCTATGTTTAGAAACTCCTTTCTGCCTCGAGAAGCCGAGTCAACTTTAGCTGCTGACGGAGGTAGAAATCAACAATTTCCATCCCTGCAGAGCCCGGCCCTAACAAAACCACACACTGGCTAAGAAGCACAAAACTTGAAGACGGGAATAAGATGAAAATAAATGAGGAAACAAAAGCCAACTCCAGTCCACAAATATGTGTGGACTGGAAGTTTAGATAATGATGACACCTCAGGAAGACATGAAGGAGCTTTACTAAATAGTACAAAGCTATTATTATATCAGCATCATCTCTATAATGGTTAGCCTTTTATGCAAAATCATCCAGTCATCCAGTAATCAAACAAATTGCACGTCCACCTCCGATATGATGGAAATGATACATATGATGATACATATTTATTATACAATTGATTAATATTACACTGGTTGTCTATGGGAAGATCTTAACATGAACTGTTCTTCTAATGTGACATTTTTATTGGATTTTATTGGACATTATCATTATTTATTATCTTTATTATTTATCCAGGGTTTCAGTGTAGTTTTAGTGTCCCATGGTCTAAATGCTGTTTGAAAATGCTGGAGGAAACACTTAATACTTCAAACTTTTCAGAATTTTGGCATGAAAACGTTCAAATTTAAAGTAACTGAGTGTCGACACAACATATTGGCTATCGGCAGATTCATTCGAAAAATACCGGTATCGGTCCACAAAAGCCGTATCGGTTGAACCATAATTTCTATAACATTTGCCTGGAAAACAGAATTGGTTTCAAGTCTCAGGTAGTCTCAGGCAAAAGCAGACCTGACCGAGATAGTACAGAATATTTAACCTATGTAGAACAAGAGATTTTGCTTCATCTATCCATATTTGAACCTGTCTGTGTCCAAATATTTGATACCATATTTTAATGTATTTTTACCCAGGTCTGGACAAACCAGGCCAAGTCCATTAAGCTCTCTCCCACCCGTTGCCTCTTTGACACCATGTTGCCAACTGCTTCTCAGTGGGCTATTTACAACTGAGAAGACAAGTGGCTGTCGCTTCGTCTAGGCAAACTCCCTCCGCTGTCAAGTCATTACACAAGCAAGCAGCATTACACAACAAAACATTACACCTAATGCATTACCTTGCATTAGACTGAGCTGCAGCTGAATACTTCCAAAGTGCCTCCTCCCCTGCTATTACTGTACAAAACGGTAAATACAAATGTTCTGACAATGTTAATTTCTTTCCTGTCCTATGGCTGGGCTTTGTCTTTTTATTTCAGCCCACCCACGCAATCTCACACCTCTGTGTCTTCTCCTTGGTGACTCAGTGTTGAAGGGAGGGGGGGAAGCCACAAAGCGAGCCGGGCTGCCAACACCTTTAGTCTATTAGTGGGAGTACGAGTGGGGCCTGCTGTTTCCCCAAGGCTGCCTTAACTGCCCTTCAAGGAAAAAATCCACCCTTGGATACTCTTGCGATGTTAGATATCATCAATTTGTGATGTTCAATGCATTCCAGGAGTTTTTTAACCTCTATTTAACCAGGTAAGTCCCATTGAGATTATAAATCTCTTAAGCAGCGGCACAGAAAGCTACAGACAGACATGACAGAATATAACAAACAAAAAGTATAAAGTACACAATGCTATGATGGATTTCTCCCTGAAAGTCGGTGCAAAAATGATGAAGTCTAATTCGCCAGCAAACAACAAATGGGCCCAGAAATGTGGGGTACATTGCCAAAAGCCGTTTTTAGAGTGGATTTTTCCCTTAGTTATTATCTAGCAGTCCCATGCTTGGCGCTGTTGATGTTTTGGCTAAATACAAGGCTCTACAAGTGAAGAAAATGGAAAAGTATACAACGGCTCTAGATCCAGGAGGACCTTCAGAGGTAAAGCGTTCCGATGGCAGACCCGATGCGCTGAATAACTGCGGTTGAGCTCCGGCGCGGTGTCATGTTACACCTTTCACCGGGCCTGAAATAAAGGATGTGTTTGTGTTAAATTAATTGAGGCTCTTCTCTCCCGTTACTGATATCGTATCCTCCTCGCAGGATATTTTTCCATTGATCTGTTAGTGGAGGCGGCGGAGGCTGGGCTGCTCTCGGCGGAGCGACGGTGAAACCAGACCACATCAACACTTAATAACGAGGGAGGCGCTGCACTCTGCGAGGCCCCGCTAGAGACGATGTGAAGGGGTTTGCGAAACGGGAGAAAGAAGAGCAAGAAACCAGTTTTTGAGAACGTTTCTTCCACTGCTTCAGTCATTTCTGTTCTGACATGAATTGCTCGATAGGAATGCCAGCCAGGTTAAAGGCGTTTTTTCTACTGTTCCAATAATTAGTGGGTAAAGTCTCACTACATCTGGCGTAGCAAAGGGAAGTCGACTGTTTTTTTTACTTTGGGAGCTCTTATGAGAGACTGGCAGAATTCAAATAAACCAAGTTTAGAACGCTTCACTTCCACACGTATCGCACTTCCACATTTATCAGCGTAATCTAAGTTCTTGAAATAACGTACAAGCGCTTTCACTCTAATTACATATACAACTACTTCCTTCTTCCCATTTCCTCTAATGTAGCCTCTAGAAACCGTGACATCAGCGCGCATGAAGATTTTTATCAAATACAGCAAACCAAAGTCTACATTAGGGCTGCCCAGTTCGTAAGTGTATAACTGTATTTCTCAATGTTAGCCTCCCTCCACAATTAATAATCATTATACTATAACTTAATTTAATTTAGAATGTGTGCTGCTAACCCCATCATATCAAGCACTCCCATTAACATTGCTCCACTACTCACAACAAGCGCAGTCCAAGACTGGTAAGACTGGATAAACCCACTGATGACTGAAATGCAAATCCATTTCTCCGTTCTTTGGAAATACTTTGGTTACAACACTAGATGATATCAGACATGCACAGATGCCAGGCAGATTGCAGACTTTGCCTTAAGAGTTATTGCTGCACCTCAAAGTAATACTACCAATCTATTCACATCACCTCAAAGACCATCACTAAAACCAGGACGATGAGTGCATGAAGACCAAGGTTGCTGCAATGTCCTTGTCCTCTCCCTGCTACACTAATGGGACTGCTGAAGTGTAGATATATTGGTTTTCTGATATATCCGGCTGATATTGGCCTTTTATTAAATTTCAGATATCAGCCAGTCAGTGTTGTCCATCAACAGTTTGTAAAACCTGCAATTATTTTTTTTGTAAATGAATTATTAACTTAATAGATTAATACATTTAAAAAGGCCCAAATATATCCCAGATTTTTGAGGGGTTCACCCTGCCTTAAAACAATTTTGTTTGTATGGGTTTCAATGGAGAGTTTTAGTGTCCCATGATGGTCTAAATGCTGTCCGAGAAGCTTTTCCACCCTGACAAGAATTAAATTATGGTTAAAATATTGAATACTGGCACAAAATATTGGCTATTGGCAACTTTAATCCAAAATTATCGGCATTGGTATCGACCCATATTGGTCGAACCCTACTGTAAAGTGAGTCTAAGTCTAAGTCTTGTTCCAAAATTCATTGAGACCAGTGATCAAGGTTAGTAATCATGATTGTATCATTAGACAAGATCATCACTGTAGCCATGATGGTGCAGTTCTGATAATGAGTTTGAAAAATGATCCAGGCTTCATTTAGTTCCATCCATTTAAGACCAGTGATCTGGCACATTCCTAAACGTCCCGCACAGCAGCTGGATCAATCAGCAACACCGCAGCAATTAACCTGGGCGCGACCTTTGCCCCCCGCAGGACCTACCGTAAATCACACGGTACGAACAAAGACCATTCAACCTCGAGCTTGGCTGCATCAGAGGGAGAACCGACGCTCTGCTTAGCATCTCACCCCAGGTCAGGAACCATCCCAGTTGGAGTACAGTCATGATGAGGCGAGCGGCGACTAATCCGCGGACCAATCTCTGCTTCTTAAACATGCCTACTGTTCCCCTGCCTCCAGGCATTATCTGCAGGGATTACAGGACAAATAAACTAGGGATGAGGGCAAATATAGTCCTCCTCCCCCGTTATTTATACAAACCTTGTGTCAACCTTGGGTTCCCGGGGGGATTTCATTTGCTTATGCACCTGTCACACTGTTTACAACCTCCAGGGAGCTGGTTTGTGTGGTCAGAATAGATGGTGAACCATTATAGAAGAAATACTCTGACGTTTCTTCATACAAGTAAAACCCGCCCCTATGGTTAGACTCATCTACTTTAAGGTTTGTTTAATCACTGGGCCCGTGGTGGCAAAACAACATTTGTCTTATTTGAGTTGCATCACATTCGCAATGAGCCAGTTAGCCTAAATGTTTGCACCAAATTCATGAGGAGGTTTTGAATGTAATGTGATGCCTGTGTCCCTGTCCCACATGAAACGACTGCACACACCCATGAAATAAGAAGCAATGGAGGAGTAGGGGATAAACTAGGGCTGCCCCCGACCAAAGATTTTCCTAGTCGACTAGTAGTCGTTAGTTCAAGCCATTAGTACAGTCGTCGCACGTTTATGATATTAATTTAATTATTTAAAAAAATGTTTTTTTGAAAAAACACCCAAGTCGCGGCTACTTGCGGTCAGAAACACCGGTGAAATACACACAAAAGGCGTAGGCTATCAGTCGCTTGCTTTGAGCCCCGCTGCTGCACAGAGCGCTGTCCGCTTGTTTATTCAAAGTTTATTAATATTGAACGTGTCGTGTGTCCAAATTGCAAATCCGACACTGCACGTCCTTGGGTCCCCAGCAATACACCCGCCAAGTGCAACCCTGGTCTAATAACTTTTTAACGACATGGCGCAGCTCCTGAATGGAGTTTGAGGGGTTGTTGTTTTTTCCCTGCGACTAACTGACCAATGAAAACTTGGTCGACTAAGACTCTTCTCATCGACTAACGTTTGGTCGACTATTAGGGGGCAGCCCTAGGATAAACACACAATGGAAGAACAATACAGGGATGGGTTGCCTTATTGTGAGGGATCGGTTGCACTAATGTCTAGAGGTTTGCTTGTTCAGGGCCAAAATGCGGACAGAACATTGAACAAAACTGGACTGCTCTCTGACTTCTGACATGGAAAGCCCAAATTCTGGCTGGAAGAGCAAATGACTTGAGTAAAAACTTGAATGTGAGAAAATGTCATCTTGGCTTACTTCCTCTGGGGAATATGTCTTATGCTGTATTGTGACACTGCATTACCAGCACCATCGCTTCAGGAGATCTGCCTCCGACAAGAGCCTTCCTCTCAGTCGCACATGAGCAATAATGCACAACCATTTCTTGGGCAGCCATCTCAAAGGGGAAACAGGCTGTTGAGATTATTCTTTCAAATTTAAAAGGAGAAATCCCGCTCAATGCACTTAAACATTGTTAACAAAATAGCTATTGGCAATGCACCTTGCATTGCTGGGCCTATTCTGTTGTTTGCAGTGTAATTTTCCTATTCCCATGGATTTGGAAAAACGTAGATGATGTGACGTCAATATATTTCCAGTGCAGCGACAATGGAGTTTGATAGCAGAACAATTTCTGCTATCTGCTACATCACTTTTGGAAGCATTAGCTAAAAAAAAGTGATGCTGTGATGGGATACCCACTCTCTAAAAATGCTCTACACACCATGCCCCAGCTAGCTATAGCATTTAGAACTAGCTGCTAAAATAGCAGAGTGTAAACAGAGTGGGCTGACATTAATCATAGCAGGCATTTCAATCAGCCAGCCAGACTCCAGAGCGACCGGGCCACCAGCAACAACCCTGACACCTCTTCATTAGCATCTCCTGGTGAATTGTGGGTCCATTCTCTATCTTCCATCCCCAACAAAACCCAGCCCAGCCACCCAGTACACAATATTAAAGGAATAGTTCGCCCAAAAATGAAAATTCACTCATTATCTTCTCGTCCTCATGTCAGTAAAAAACACACGTGAAATATGTATGTCCACATGACACACAGTGAGTTAGCTAGCACAGCTCCATGTCAGCCTTCTCCAAAACAACTGAAGTGGCCTGGAACTGGTTCTTTAGAGCTCCAAAAAGGGCAAAAAATAACATAAAATTACTTAAAATGAGTGTGAACCTCCATATGCGTTAGGCTACATTAGGGTGGAAACATTGATAATGGATCAATGCTGATACCCAGTGGAGGTTCTCCAAAGATCAGGGTTTCCTCACATGCTCCCATGTTTTTTTGTAATGCAGGATTTAAGTCCACACTTTTGCATGTCTCTGTCCCCTCCATTTAAACAGGTCACTGCAAAATGGTAACATGAATGCTGAAGGAAAATGACTGCAGTGTGGTAAGAACAAAAAAGGATATATGAGAGAAAGAGAAAATCAATATTGTATTGTCATTTCCACACCATGTGAAGTGCATTTGGCACAGCAGTCGTGACATTCATTTCAGCTGAAAGTAGGGCCCAATTTTCCAGTTAATCAATTGTCCCCTCAGACTACAGGCAAAGAGCGGCATTTTATCCGTTTTAGCCTGAAATTCCATACTAATACCCTATACCAGTGCCACCAACAGTTCTCTCTCATTATGGAAAAGCATGACCCAACGACTACAACGGGGCAGAAGACTGAACCTTGTCTGCTTCATTTCTTTTTGACAGTAGGTAAGGTGGGGGATAAGGAGTTTGTGATCCTGCTACTGCCTCTGCAGAGTGTTAGAGAACCATCTTGCTTCCCCTATCTGTTAGACTGTGTTAACCGTCATACCCACCCCTCCCAGAGACCACTTCCCAGAACATTTGGCAGAGCTGTTGGTGACACAAAACAGTAAAAAAGCAGCCTCACTATCAATAAACTCATAGGGTCAGCCTATCACTCGTCGTTATTGTTGTGCTAGGCAAAGGTGCAGATGGTCAAATTTAAAGTGCCTGTTACTTTACAGGCAAGATTTTGAAGCAAGATTTTGCTTATGCTTAGGCTATATAGGTTAGAGTTTATGTGTAGCACACACAGGAAGCATTCACTCCTAACCACAGCCATCGTCACTGCATGCATGCATCTCATCTTAGTGGGTCTACAATAATACAGAAAATCGTATCACTCTGGTTGCATTTAACACCATCAATTTCAACATTTCCTGTTAAAGCAAGGCTATGCTGAGGTAAATCCACATCAACTTGGTTCTACAACTGACAACCCAGCTGATGCGCTCACAGTATCACAATGCAGGGGTCATAAACAATGAATGACAAACCACTAATCAGTAAAGTGACTGGCTAAGAAGCACGGGGGTGTAAATCTGCCAGTGACTAGAGACAGTATGTGTGTTAGGAGGGGGGGGGGGGTCTGTGTACTGAGTGGGCAGCCTTTAGTCAACTAGTATGAACACACTTTGTAAGCGAGTGAGACACCAATCTGAGCTGGCATTCGTCAAGGTTGTCAGAGTGGGAGTGCTGCTCTGGAAACTGTTGTTATTTAATGAGCTGGTCGAGATGACTTGGCAATGGCATTTATCGAACTTGTCCCCAGCGAGAGAGTGTGGTGGACCCCATATCGGTTTTGTTCCTCACGGTGCATTCACACAGCAAGCAACATGATCAACAAGTCACCCAAAGTCCATCCATCTCCTATGGAGCTGAGCGACCAGGGAAACTCCTGATCAGCCAATCCACAACTTTTATTTGAAAGACTACAGGAGTAAATGTCTCAAAAACGACGGTTGGAGAACGGCCGCATCCATCGTTGGGGTCAATGGTAAGCTCTGAAGTTATTGTCCCCCACCAAAGGGGGGACTATGGATCGGTCTCCGTCCGTTAGTTTATTTGTTCGTTCGTTCGTTTGTTAGTTAGTTAGTCACACTGTAATGTTGACTTTGTGCCGCTAGGGGGCGGCATTGACAATGAATGGGGACTCAGTGGTAAAGCAGGTCATACAGTTAAAGTTATCATACAATGTGGGGGACAATGAATGGGGACTCAGTGATAAAGCAATATAGTTAAAGTTATCATAGGTAACATAATAGTCTACACACGCTACACACTTGGAGACATCAGACAGGGTTGATGTGTTGAAGTGAGAGTCAATGGAGAATTTTTGGCCAAACCTCTAACCACAAGACACTGTAGTTATTGTACAGTTGTTGGACTGTTATTGCACTCATCACTGCACTACCACTGTGCCGTCAGTGTTGACTACTTATATCATATTACCACTTACCTACTGTGCAATACCATGTATCACTTATCATTTAGCATTTATATTATTCATAACACTCACGCTTCTGGTGTTGTATGTTATATTGTATATTGTATTATAAATTGTATTGTAGTGTACATTGTGTAATGTAGGCCTACGGATTGTATTTATTGCATATTGTAGTTCTTATATTTTGTACTGTATTGAGTAAAAACAGGACAATTACAGTTATTACATTTCAAGATATAACTTGTAAGCCTAATTCTGAGGAGAGTAGGCAACAGAAATATATGGTCAATCTGTCCTTTCATTGTCCCATACCAAAATGCTTATACAATTTCACTCATATTTCAAGTACACTCAGCAATCACTGACTGACCCAAGGGTGGAACTACATCACTGGTGGGGGACTACATGTTTACCATTTGCTTGTTTTATTTAGGCTTTTCTGTTAATTTTCGATTAATGCCACCTAATTAGTGCTTGCTCGCTAGTTTTAACTCATCAAAACAATGCAACGTTATGAAAGGCAATACCAAAGCAGTGAAAAATACATGATTTCCCTCTTCAAAACTTTGTAGCTGCACTAGACCACTACAGATGCAATTGGAGCCTCTCGCACCACCCACCCATCAGCCAAGCTGCTCACAGTGTGAACAAGCAGTCAGATGAGCCAGTCAAGGGGATCTACTGATATCCCTGGTTCTCAGCTTTCCTACGCCGGGAGGTTCCATGAATGTGGGCCCCCGAGTCGATGACTCCTAGAGCAGCACTCTGTGGAGAAACTTCATAAATACGGGCCCTGGCGTGTAGTTGAAACGCTGGTTGGGCTCGGTGGCCAGACAGCTGCTTGACTGAATATGATAATTGTGATGCAGCAGCGGGGTGTTCTTTTCAGACCAGGAAATGAGGGTAACGGTGCCAGAGTCCAACCGCTCCAGCCCTGCAGCTGTGCAAGCCGACCCACTGAGGACAGCCAGCGCAGGCAAAAGATCTGAATTCAACTGGACTTTTGTCCCCTACCCGCCCCCCCGCCCCCCGCTGACCACCTGCACACACACAGCAGATGTGCTCCTGGGCACCGAGTCACTACTGGTCTATGCTCACTGCCAGCCGCTGGAAACGGTATTCTCAGCTTTCTATGACTGCTACAAAGTCTTTTTATAGTGCTCTTTATGTGATACATACACCTCCTGTAGCAAGCTATGAAAGCATCTTTCTGTTTAAAGTGAAGCAAAACAATTTCTTTGACACATCAGCCAAGTATCTACTACATTTGCTTGTTATTCTGACATTAACTTGTCAGGGATGTGATAAATATAGGAGGGGAATACAAAGGCTATCAACAGTGGTAATGATTTTTACTCAGCAGTCTGAGACATAGCAACGTGGAACAACTGAGAGACTGTACTGTTTGAAAATGATGGACATGTGTAAAATGTGTATATTATTTCCTGTTTGTGTGTAGGCAACATTAGGGTAACCGACTAGTCTTCACTTGGTTGAGACACTCATAGTGAGAGCCTAGTCTTCAACGGGACAAAAAGAAACATTTGTTAGGAC
The DNA here is from genome assembly GCF_048128805.1 of Centroberyx gerrardi. NCBI lineage: Eukaryota > Metazoa > Chordata > Actinopteri > Beryciformes > Berycidae > Centroberyx > Centroberyx gerrardi. The sequence continues at coordinate 3,220,529 of NC_136002.1, forward strand.
ATAAGGCCTCGAGAAGAAAATATGTGTGCTGATATGAATTGAACACGTCAACATATATCCTCAACTTAATGTATGGTGTATGTGATGAGAGTTTGGTCCAAGTGATTATTTCATCCAGGATAATTTTTTCCAACCCTTATAGCACTCACAGGCCAAAACACTAAATTATGCAGCCGCGACACGTTCCGTTCTCTCTCGTACGGAAATTCACACCAATTCTATTCAGAAATCTGGAAATTCAACGTTGCCCTGCTTATCTGCACGAGTACACACCTCGTAGACCATGACTTTAGACATTGTTATGAATCGTTATGGTCTTCTCTTAAATTCGGCATATAAATGAACCACCAAGCAGCACTAATTTCAGACTTTTACAATTCGCTCACATCGCTCGCTACCGCCCACCACGGTCTAACGTTATTTTGGCAGAAAAAAAGATAGTAGGAATAGCAGGGGAGCCAGTTCTAAAAGTGGAATTTAATTGGAATAAGTGCTGCGTGGTGGATTGGGTGTATGCCGCATGGAATAGTTACCGCTAAAGACTCGTAAAATGTATTCAGTTATGATTTATGATGTGTGTACGTTTGTCGATAAGCAAGGTAGCATTAAACTACTACATTCGTGGTTACAGTTTGGCGTGACGTTCTTTCCACACGAGAGAACGGCACGTATCGGCGCTACAATGTCACCATACATCCCCAGCGAAATGTGTGGTGTATTTGACATAGGCTTGATCTATGTGATTATTTGAGCCAGGGTCATTTTTCCAACCTTCATAGCACTCACAGGCCAAAAGACTGGAAATTATGTAACCCCATTAACGCCCTGGACGAAGAGCTACTTTGTAAAGACTAAGAAAACGACGTAGTACGACTATCCATAACCCTCTTCCAAAAATGTGTGTTTAATTGTCGCAGCTTGTGGGCTGAGGGGAAGAGGAGAGGGACATTACAGCAACACCACAGCCTCAAACCCACCTAATGCTGCGGATCCGTCGCAGGAGAGTCGGTTTGTCGGTCAGAAAACCTTCCCAGAGTCGAGTCCCGCTATTCGGACGGTCCTGCCGTCCTCTGGAATCACTTTCCGGGCATTTTCTGCGTAGATAGACCGGGTTAGTTCCAGGGTGAACAGGGTTGTTGTGCTGGTAGACGAGAGATGCACCCAGACGGCTACTACTCGACTGCTCCACTGGCCTTGAGAGATGAGGTCCGATTGGTGTATAATTCAAAGACGTGCGTGTGTCAGAGCTGCTGATTGGTCTACGCGGTGTTGGGTGGGACTAGAGTAGATTTAAAGACACAGTGCCTGCATAAAGGTTCATCCAGGGCTCGCAGGTACAAGGTTTGTTTTTTAATGTACAGGAAGAAAATTATACGATCATCCACTGACAATAAATGGTGATTTTCTTTTTTAATAATTTTAAGAATACTAAATATATAGATAACAATCTAACTGCAGTATTGTGCATTTGCTAAAGTCATTTGACACCAAAACATCCCCAAAAAAGTGGGAACAAGTGGCCCGATGACTGAATGACAAGATATTATTAGTAGTATTAGTATTTGGTCAGTGTGATAAATTATTAGATAGATAGGTCTCCAAACTAACCGCTTAGTGGGAAATTTGGTCCTGAATGTTCTCCTGATGTGAATTTATTTAAGATATTGCCTCCAAAAATAGATTTTTTGCTTGATCTTTGCTCTACATTATGATGATAAAAACTAGAAGATGAAATCTGGATGCACCAAATTGGTGCCCAAGCATTTGTGCAAATGGAAATTCATGCTTACTCCAATGAATGAATGCAATCATAGTTTTGCATGCTTTCCAGGTTCTCCATCTAAATATCAAAGTAACAAAACTCATCTGAACTTGAGTTTCAAGTTCAAGATTTCCATTTGCAGATGGAATGTACACTGGCACATGAGAGACAATCTAACAGAGGGAAATAAAAGTCTTTGTCAGGTCTTTT